>NW_027459474.1:285000-610879 GCF_050624435.1 Tenrec ecaudatus
ACATGGATCAGCCGGTCCCGGCTCGCTGAGGCCAGCAGCTTCAGACCTGGGATGGGATGAACTCCGTCAGCTGATGAGTGCCCAGCAAAGAGCACCCAGAGAAACTGAGCCCCACATCCTTAAGCCACATGAGCCATGGAGTCGGGCAGAGTTGAGATGCAGTCCTCCCCAAAGCCTTCAGAGACATCAAGAAGGATCACTAACTCTTTTGGTAGCCAAAAGAACGATCAGCCCCATAGTCAAGAGGCAGGACAAGTATCAGTGGCTCTGGCCAGACTGGAGGGGCTCACTCAAGGCCATTCTAGGCCAGGGCCAGGTACCTGTGTCTGGCTTCGAGTACTCCAGGCACAGAATCTCTGACTCATGGGCCTCCTCCTTCAGCATTTCACTCAGGGACTGCAATTCATGGACCCTGCAAAATGAGAAGAGAGGACAGGCCGTTCAGTGCCAGGCAGCGGGGGAAAGAATCATCATCCACCCCCTTCCACCTTTTCCTCTCCATCAAGAGCTGTTTTACTTTACCTTTTGGGTTGAACCTTTAGACTTAGAAAAATGAGTCAAGATATGTCACATTCAACTCTCTCACCTGGTCTCCCTTCGTATTAATGTTTTATGTACTACAGTACACAGTGATAAGGACCACGGAGGTCACACTGGTACAACATTATTAGACTTTATTTAAATGTCACCAGCGGGGGTTGCTCTGAGTTGGAATCAACCCAATGCCAATGAGTTTGTTTATCCCATGAATGTCCTTCTTCTGCTCCAGGATCCTAGGAGCCCCCACGGCACATGGGTGTCATCTGTCCCAGTCTAGAACGGCTTTCAGTCTTTGCTTGTCTTTCCTACCGTGACACCTGGGAGAGTATGATAAGTTACTCTGGCAGGTGTACCTCAAATGAAGTTTGCCTGATGTTTCCTCATGACTATCCTAAGTTCCTTATACATTTGGGTCAAGAATACCAGACACAATGCTAGGAGGAGGCTGCATGGAAAAACAGAACTAAAAGAAACTTTCCATCAACGTTGGTTGTTGTTCAACATTTTATTGGCAGTTCTTAAGAGTCATAACATTTTCTGGGAACATTTTGAAGCCTCTCAGTGTACCCTCTCACCAGATTCATGCTGCTGCCACGGGATGTTAACCTTAATGACTTGGCTAAGGGTGGGTTTTGCCGTTTCTTCATTGTCAAGTTAGTATCTTTCCCTTGAAGATAATAAATTTTGTCCCCAACCCTTTTCAGCTAAACCCTCCTGAACCTCTGTCCTTGGGGGCCTAAAGTTCCCCCATCCTGTCCCCTGGAGGCAACGGGTTGCACTCCACAAATGGCCTTACCTGAGCGTGCCCATATGGTCCCCTGATACTAGATGCTGCCCGTTGGGGCTGATGCACATAGAGCGGATGCCCACATGGGGGTCCATCAGGGACCCATCGGCTTTGTCTCCCCCAGGCAGCTCGGTGTCCAGCAGGGCCAGCATGTTCCCATCCATATAGATGATCTTAATGAGGTACTAGTGAAACAGGTCAGGAGAAGAGGTGGGTGAGGAAGGCCTGAAACAGGACACCTGTCAGGGAGAGAAATGCGGGCCAAGAGGACATCCTTGTCAGAGTTTGGCCAAACAACATCTGGAACAGTCTGGTCTGGAGACCCAGATCCTGAGACTGTGGTGTGGGGGCACCAGGCTCACGTGGCTGAGGATGTTTCAGTGCAGGGTGGAGCCATGCACCCCAGAGCTCTCTGTATTCCACAGGCGGATGGTGCTGTCAGAAGAGCAGGTGATAAAGGAGCTCGGGGGCAGGCAGGCCTGTTGTCTGTCCTTCACCTCAGGGTAGACCTGGAGGAGCACAAGGACCAGAGGGACCCGGGTCAGACCTTGGCTGCCCACAGAGATGGGACGGAATGAGAGTACAGAAAAGGCTGGTCAAGACTTAGCCCCAGGCTTATCCCATAGCAAGCAAGTCATAATGATTAGCTCTTGTCTTTAACAAGTAAAGGAATATACATTAACCAAGCACCTAGTAAGTACTAGGCATTCTAAATATCCCACTTACATTGTCTCCTTTTCGTAAAAATCAAATGCATCAGGTATGTCATTTCACAATTGCAGAAACTAAGGTTTGGTCAAGTTCAGGAACATGTCCAAAGAGGCCAAGCTAAGACTGCACAGGGGCATACTGAAAAACGTCTGAGATGAGTCAGCACTAATATCCCCTCGCATCCTCAGAGCCAATTAACAGATACGAAGGGACCCAGGGGCACTGCTGGGGGAGCAAGGGTGCTGGAGGAAACAAATTCCACACTTGAGGAACCCCAGCTCCTAATGGTAGCCCAGGAAACACGGTCAGTCTCAGCAGACCTGGCCCACGTACCTCTACACTCCAGATGCAGGAGGAATGATACAGAGCTGAATACACCTTGCCCACTTTCTTGGGGTCCTTCACATCCCAGACATAAGTACTATGGTCATTGTACACACAAGACAGCCACTGATTTGCAGGATCAAAGGTCAAGGCGATGGTGTCCCGATACTTCGCATTGGCCACTCCAGCGAAAAGGCGACTGAGGAAAGAGGGGAGCGGGGTGTCCTGGGCAGACAGGGCAAACTGGTGAGTGAGCGCTAATGAAATGGGGCACTAAAGGGAGGAGCAGCAGGTTGGCCAGCAGTCACTGGAGAAAGAACGCAGCGGCTGGCCTGGCATTCCTTGCCATGGGGCTCTCCAAAAGAACACAAGCTATTTCATAGCCCCCAACGTCAGGCGGGGACAGTTTGTGGCCGTGATGCAGCCAAGCAGATGTCAGGCCCTTCTAGACTCACGTCAGAGGACAAGGAAGGGCACTGTGCAAACCACAATCATGGTCATATATCATTTCCTGCCAATTGCAGATTTAGCCCCCTCCTGCCCTGAAAGAGAAATTAATATACCCAACTGCAGAACTGCCCCGCTTCCTGACAGCACTGAAACCAGAGCAAAACTTCACTTCCTGCAATCAACCAACCCAAGGCCCGAGGCTACAATAAGACCCTCCTACCGCAGCTGCTACCCAGGACCACCCTGAGGGAGAAAGGCCTGCTCTGTCAGGTTTCCAGTCTCTCTCAGAAACCCTAAGGAACTGCCCGTCTGCCCTAGCTGTGGTCTTTACAGGACAATGCATTACCACACTGCAGACTCAGATTACCACGGTTGCCCACAGTGAGCAACAAATGCTAAAGGACCCACCTGTGCTTGACTGCAAGGGTCTTCCCAGAGGTCTATGTGTGCCCTCCTCTCCTTGCAGCATGCCAGGGATGGCCTGGCACAGAGTGGGGCTCTGACAGGACTCAGGGGCCCACCCACACCGCTCACCTGGCCTCTGTGATGCTGGCAATGTCTGTCCCCAGGGCATGGGGCCGGGGCAGCATGCTGAGGAAGTGCAGGTTGGAGGGGTTGATAAGGCGCACGGTGCCATCAGCACAGCCACAGAAGATGTAGTCCTGGCTCACCGAGATGCAGTGGGCCACTGTGGTCTGTGAGCACAGAAGCCCCAGTTAGCAAGGGCGTCTGCCCACTCCTTCACCCGACACCTCAACAGCTATGAGCCAAGAGGCAAGGACAAGCGCAAGGCAGGCCAGCTGCCCTGGCTGGAGCCCCTCAATGCCCCTCCCTCTAACAGCAGCTGGCCAGAGGGCTCACAGCCCCGTGCAATTAGGGGGAAGGAGTCAGCAAGCCTTATAAGGCACCTGAGGTTTGGACAAAGACACACCCAGAAAAGGCCGGCCAAGAGAAAGGCAGCAGAGGCAGCGGACAGGGCCAGCACACTTACTGTGATGCTGTCTGTGTGCTGAGTAGAAGAGGAAAGCAGAGGAAGAGGCAGAGACAGAGAGCACGAGCGAGCAGAGAGGTTCCCAAACACCTTCCTCCGCCTGGGGCCTCCCCCTGCGTGCATGCAGACTCAGGTGCCCCGGAGCCCGGAGGTGACAGACGGGAGGGTGCCAACAAAGCATTCACTTACCCTTAGCTCCACCCACTTGTCCAACAGTCGCCGGTCACTGAACTCGCACAGCTGCCCTGAGGATGTGATACACAGGCTACTTCAGTGAACAGGTTGTTCCGCAGGTTCCCCCAGCAGCCCAGAGCGGCCCAGCAGGGGCACAGTGGCATTCACCTGTGGAGACCCACCACAGGTGCCACCCACCCACCCTGCAGGCTATCCCCTTTAAAGCAGGCCCTGGGGAGAGAGGGAGAAGGCTTCCCTTGCAAATTGACATAGCACCTGGCCCAGCTGAGACTTCCAAGGGGCTTTTGAGCATGCAGAAGGGGGCGCAGGTGGAACAGATTTGAGCAGACCCCACACTAGTGGCTACTTGCTGCCTCACCTTTGAGGTCTTGCTGTCATCGAGGTACCAGAATTTGATGTGCCGATTGCCTGCAGTGACAAAATAGCTGCAGTCCTCAGAGAAGGATACTGCTGTCACCCAACTGGACACCTTGTTGGAAGCCACTACAATGTTTTCTGGAGAGAAAGTCAAGGGAAATCAAGGCTCTGCTTCTAGGAGCTGAGGGAAAAGAAACTTACACACTGAAGGAGGTTAGACAAGCTGTGAACTTGACCTCTCCTTCTGCCCCTTCTTCAGCATCCTAGATACCCAGTTGCTCCTTTCTGCTCAGAGTTCTCTAGAAAGGGACTGAGGCCAGCAGGCGGAAGTGAAGGCCAACGGTCAGCAATTTCTTGGCTCCCCTCCTGGCCCCGCCTGTCCTGAGGCCAGCAGCCCACTCACCTTCCAGGCCCAGACATTGACGATCATGTCATGCTGGTAGCCCACTGAGAAAATGTACTTGGCGCTGGGTGAGAAGGCCACACATGCCACGCCATACTTATGCTCCTGAAGCTCCACCACCTGGCTGCGCTCCGACACATCCCATACCCGCACAGCAGGCATGTGTCCACTCTGCAGGGACCTAAGACCCCGAAGTAAAGGCCAGAGGCAGCCAGCTCCCTCCCCATCCACGGAGGCCTGGCCCTCCCAGCCACTGGACAAGAGCCTGCACATAAATGAAGGACACCTAACCTAATGCACCTGCACATGAATCAAGGACATCCCCGGAGGGAATGTGATCAGTGTTGGGGAACAGGGACTCTCAGGGACGGGCTCCTGAAGTGATTTGGATGGGCAAGAACCACCACTCCTGCAGTTTGCTCTCACAGCCTCACAGGGCAAGTCTATGGGAGGGCAGTCCTGTTCCACACTGTGACCAGCAGGGGGACTCCAGGGATAAGGGATGTTTTAAGGAGGTGTTTTCCAAAATGTGGTTCCCAAATTGGCAGCTTCAGCCTCACCAGGAACTACTTGTTAGCATTGCAAACTGAAAAGAGCCACCCCAGACCTGCAGAACCCCAGAGCCAGCAGTCTGTACTAAAGGGTGACCATGGCACTTCTGATGCAGGCTACAGCCTAAGAACACTGCTCTAGGGCAGACCAAACACCCAAAGTGGACACCAGTACAGAAAGTCAAAATTGGCACCAGTCCTATGCGGGCCGCAGGCTGTTACTCTCTGCTAAGGCCAGGCCACCCCCTCTGCAGTGCCTGAGCTTCCTTCCTCACTCATCTCACCGGTGACCAGGTACTTGCCATCAGGAGAGAAAGCAAGGGCAGTGATGGTTTTCCTGAAAGGAATCGGGCAGGCTCAAGAGGGGCACTGGCAGCCTGGCCCAGGTCTGGCCTCTCACAGTCCCCTCTCAAAACAAGGGCAGCAAACCCGCCGTCCCTGTGCTACTTCCCTCGCATGCCTGGGGCCCAACAGTGCCCAATGCCACAGAGAAGCAGGTGGCACCCCTCTGGCCGTCCCTGGGGAAAGGTGGCACTCCCCAAAGCCCCAGAGCCCATTTACCTGGAGCTGTTGAGGATGTGGTGCTGCTTGTGTTTCTGGGGGTTGAAGAGCACAACCACACACCTTGGGATAGGGAGAGGGAGAGGGAGAGTTGAGCACAGACTTAGCACCCCACCACAGCGGCCCAGCCCAGAGGACCCCACGTTGCCAGAGTGCAGCTGGCTTCTGACAGCACTCTTCTGCCTTTCTCCCCTTCTGTAGCCTCACACGGCGCAAGGTCCTGTAGGTAGCCCTGCTTGCCCAGTGCTCTGTGCACCAGCACCGTCGGGACATGCCCCATAGCGATGGGGTAGCCGGTCTTCCCAGAGCTCTTGTCCCTACCCCAGGGCAGAGGGCAGAGAGAAGGATGCACATGATTTGGGTAAGAACAGGCCTCAGCTGTGGCCTTGTTTACAGACCTGGTTTCCAGGAGAGAGTGGGATCTCTCATGTCTGCACCCATGTGTGTACTTGGCAAGAGCTAGCCCACCACATGTTGGATGAGGAAGCAAGTGGAAGGTCAGGGCCCAGGGCCCAGGGCCAGGCCTGCAGGGAGACTAAGTGGGATGGAGGGGCAGAAAACTGCCTGAGGGAGGGAACTTCATGGAGTTGCTGGCCCACGTCAGACTCTTTAGCCCAAAGAGCCTGAGCAGCGCCATTCTAACAGCCTCCAGGCTCCCTCTCCAGTCAGGCAGCAAGGCTGGGTGAGATTGGATGGAGACTGAAATTCAAGAGTGAACTCGAGAGAGGGAGGCAGGTAAGAGTCAGGGACAAGGAGCTGGGAGCCAACAGCTCGCCAGTGTCTCAGGGGCCGTGGTGCTCAGCAGGTTTAGGCCCTCTGCCCAGCTGTCCCCTCTCTTCATTAGCGCTATGCCTACTAATTGCTATTAGCTGGCCACAGCAAGCCTGGAACCTGCTCCCCCAGGTAAGGGGGTTGACTGGGTAGATGGGGGAGAGACTCAGTAGAAGGCTACTTGTCCCAACCCTGCCTTTTACAACAGGAAGCAGACCGCAGGACCCGCATCTGGACCCCACTGCTTGCAGATGGGAGCAGGAGGTGCCGCACAGGGCTTGGTCTCTGCTGCAGACAGAGGCCTCCGGCTCGGCTCAATGAGCCAGTTCGCTATGCAAATTCCACTGTCAACTAGGGATTCTGGGATCTTGGAGGTACACCAGGTAAGCTCACAGCTGGCTACCAGGCTGATTGACAGCCTTAGAAACCTGAGCAACACCCTCTTCTCCTCAGAGCCCCTCCCCTCCAATCCTTTTTCACCCTCTTTTTCTTTGTTCTCTTTTTTATCCCCTTTCTCTCTTTAAACCGATTTGAAGACCGCTGCTCTCCACATTCCTTGAATGAGAAAAACAAGATGACCTTAGAAACACGCAGACACACACCTGCCCAGTTGCTCTGAAGGAGAGTCTAATACATGGGACTGGCCTAACTCCTCTAAAACAGAGCTGCCTGCACAGAGGATGAAAGGAAGGTGTTCAAACACTCAACCACATTCACTGTCACTGAGTCGATTCTGACTCACAGTGACCCCGCAGAACACAGCAAAACCGCCCCTGTGGGTTTCCGATACGAACTATCTAGGGGACCAGAAAGTGTCATCTTTCTCCTTTGGAGTGCCTGGTGGGGTCTAGCTGCTGTCCTTGCCGTTAGAACCCCAACACAGAACCATGACACCCTCAGGTATCTGGGAGTCCAAAATTGAGAGATAAGGACCACTAAGGAACAGAGCCAGGGCTCACAAACAGGGCTTCTGATTTCGGGTCCTTTTTACACACACACACACACACACACACACACAGACAAACCTTTGCAGAATCTCTTGAGTGCTTCTGACGTCATGTCCTTGTTACACACACACACTCTTGCAGAATCTCTGGAGGGCTTCTGACTTCATGTCCTTTTTACGCACACACACACACACACACACACACACACACACACATGGATGCATCCTTGCAGAATTTCTGGATGGCTTCTGATTTTTGTCCTTTGTAAACACACACACACACACACACACACACACACACACACACACCGTTGCAGAATCTCAAGAGGGCTACTGATTTCGGGTCCTTTTTACACAGATACACACACACACACACCCTTGCAGAAACTCCAGAGAGTTTTTGAATTCCTGTCCTTTTTAAACAAACAAAACCATACACACACAACCTTTTAGTATCTATGGAGGGCTTCTGACTTCATGTCCTTTTTATACACACACACACACACACACACACACACACACCCTTGCAGAATCTCTAGAGGGTTTCTGAATTCTTTTCTTTTTTACACACACACGCACACACACTCACACCCTTGAAGAATCTCTGGAGGCCTTCTGACTTCATATCTTTTTACACACGCATACACACACACAAGCACCTTTCCACAATCTCTGGAGTGCTTCTGACTTCGTTTCCTCTTTACACACACACACACACACACGCTTGCAGGATCTCTAGAGTGCTTCTGACTTGGTGTTCTTTTTACACACACACACACACATACGCACACATACACCCTTGTAGAATCTCTACAAGGATTCTGAATTCATGTCCTTTTTACACACACACACACACACACACAACCTAAAGCCACTTTCTTGCAAAATCTCTGCAGTACTTCTGACTTCGTGTCCTTTTTAAACACACACACACACACACACACACACACACATACTTGTAGAATCTCTGGAGGGCTTCTGATTTCGTGTCCTTATTACACACACACTCCCTCACTCTCACACTCATACCTTTCCAGAAAACCTAGAGGGCTTCTGACTTCGTGTCCTTTTAACACAATACACTCACCCTTGCAGAATCTCTAGAGGGCTTCTGACTTCGTGTCCTTTTGACACACATACACACATACACACACACACACAACCTTCCAGAATCTCCAGACGGTTTATGACTTCGTGTCATTTTCACACACACACACACACACACATATACACACACACATACACACACACTCTCTTGCAGAATCCCTGGAGGGCTTCTAACTTGGTGTACTTATTACAAACACAACGCACACACACACACACACACACACACACACACACACACACACCCTTGCAGAATCAATAGTGGGCTTCTGATTAGGTTTGATTTTTACACGCACACACTCACACCCACACACATACACCCTTGCAGAATCTCTGGAGGGCTTCGAACTTTGTGTCCTTTTTACACATACACACACCCTTGAAGAATCTCTAGAGGGCTTCTGACTTCATGTCCTTATTATACACACACACTCCCTCACTCTCACACTCATACCTTTCCAGAAAACCTAGAGGGCTTCTGACTTCGTGTCCTTTTAACACAATACACTCACCCTTGCAGAATCTCTAGAGGGCTTCTGACTTCTTGTCCTTTTGACACACATACACACATACACACACACACACACACTTGCAGAATCTCCAGACGGTTTATGACTTTGTATCGTTTTCACACACACAAACATACACACACACACTCTCTTGCAGAATCTCTGGAGGGCTTCTAACTTGGTGTAATTATTACAAACACAACACACACATACACACACACACCCTTGCAGAATCAATAGTGGGCTTCTGACTTCGTGTGATTTTACATGCACACACACACACACACACACACACATACATCTTGCAGAATCTATGGAGGGCTTCGAACTTTGTGTCCTTTTTACATAAACACACACACATACACACACCCTTGTAGAATCTCTAGAGGGCTTCTGACTTCGTGTCTTTTTACACAAACACACACACACACACAGACACACACACACACCCTGGTAGAATCTCTGGAGGGTGTCTTACTTGGTGTCTTTTTACACACACACACACACACACACACACAGACACACACACACACACACACACACCAAGAACCGACTTTTAGTTTGCTACTCACTAGCTTTTGAAGACCCCAGTCACTTCCCTGATGGATACAGAACATTGTCTTTGTGAGCCAGTTTGTACGAATTGATTTTGAGGTCTCTCAGAGCTATGTTCCTGATCCCCCATATTTAGGACACGCTCCCTCAAGGGGTTTTGTTATAGCTAAGACATTTTCATAACTATGCCTCCTGGATGCACTATTATATTCATGGACATATTTATAGTATATGCTAATATGTATATAGAACTATTCTCTGGCAAACCTATATTTATTCATGGGTCTAGTCCCATTCTCCTTCCCACAACTGCTCAGATTTTGTGGTTTGTCTATCTATCTATTTATCTCTCTAGCTATCCTTGTATGTTATTGTTATTATAGGAGTATTTATCTCTGTTGCTTTTAATGCTTGTAGTCTACTGAGAAAGGTTAGCGTTTAGATGTTCCAAATGTTTCCCCATTTTCTGGATTGCATGACACAAACCAATAGAAGAAGGGAAAAGAAAAAAATTTAACCCAAGTAATAACACCAACAATAAAACCAATTTAGTCTTTTGGTTAAGAATTACTCAGACTTTCCCACTCCTAGGCTAACCCTTGAAAGAAAAAGAATGAGATAAAAGACCATAGGGAGGAAGAAAGGAGACTGAGAGGCAAGGGAATAAAGAAAGAAGGTGGCAGGGTTGTGTGAACAATTAAGGTGGACCTTCTTTGATGTGTATTAAAAATAATATTGACTGGCTTTTCCAATACTCACCAAAAAATATTTATATCAATCAAGAAAACCTCACTAACCTGGAATCAATTCTGACATATAGCAACCCTTTGGACAGAGTATAGAACTGCCCCTGTGGGTTTCCAAGGCTGTAAATCTTTACAGGAGTAGAAAATCTCATCTTTCTCTTGTGGAGTGGGGGTGGGGAGGGGAGTTTCGAACTTCTGATCTTGCAGTTAGAAGTCCAACTCATAATCTACTTCACTAACAAGGCTCCTCCTTTCATCATTAATCTAGACTGTTTGACCTTCTTGGCTTACTGGGTTTTATTTTCTCGCTTTGGAAGACATGGTACCAAAATACACACCATTTCCTAGCCCCCCAAAGAATCAAAAGTAAGCAAAAACAAAACAGGAAAAACTAGCAACCCAATCCAAACCAACTAACCTATTTAGCCATATAGATAAAGGATACTTGTAGCCAACCTCTGTGTTGGGGGCAATAGGGATGGATGGGGACTGTGGTTAACAGGCACGTGGCAGCTCATCCACGGGGGACATTCAAATTCTAGCTCCAGACTGTTGTTGCCTTGGGTAAATGCAAGGATTTTAAGGCCTGCTTTTCTGTTTGTAACTGAGATGCTGAGAATATAAAATTCGATGTGAAATCGTCAAATTTCAAATATTGGATGACATTAGTTAAAACTACTTTTCTGGCTGCTCATCATCATACTAGCACATCATTAGGTTAAAATCATATCAAAGACATCTGGTTTGTCCCCTGTGCCCTTTAAGGACAACTGAAACATAAGGACGGGAATGTGACATTCATTCTTCCTCCAGACCCTCACCCTTTGACTCCATCGGCTGGCGTTCATAGAAGAGGCAGATGGTTTTGTTCAACTTCAGCATAATCAGAGTCCTGAGAGTTAAACACAGTACGTATATAATTTCATACTAGTTGTTTTAATATTAGCCCAAACAAAACCAACAAAAACCCAACCCGTTGCTGTTATGTTGGTTCTGGCTCCCGAGGACCCCCTGGGTGCAAGGGAGAAACTACACATCACAGGATTCTCAAGCCTGTGGGCTTCAAGAAGCAGGCCATTAGTTATTTCTTCTGGGGGGTGCAACTGCCCACCTCTTGATACGTTGAGTCCTTAACCATTTGTGTCACCCAGGGTCTCCCAGTCTTCGTATGTGACCCCCAAATTCCTTGACAGGCTACCTATAGGAAGGTAGAGTCTATGCCCTTTCCCCTTAAATTGGGATGTTTCATGACCTCTGTGACCAATAGATTATGGAGAAGATGACACTGTGACATCTAGTTTGGGCAACCCCCTTCCCTCCCCCAAAGTGCTTCACAGCTTCTGAAAAATCCCTTCAAAGACTTCTTCTTGAGTGCTCACCCTCAGAATGTCCAGCCTCCACGTGCTACCTCTCAGGACACTTCTCAGCACCCGGACACTATGCTGAAAGAAGCCTGAACCACCTGGAAAGGCCACGTGGAGACACTCCAACCAACAACCCAGCTAAGCACACAGCTAACGGCCAGCTTCAGCTGCCAGCCCTCTGAGTGCACGTGTAGGCACTGGAGTCACCAGAGGACACTGCCCCAGCTCCCATGTGACTGCCAACTCATGGGAGACTCCAAGCACGACCCAGTGGCCTCCCAGCAACCACACGATGATGGTCCTTGTTTGAAGCCACTGCGTTTGGGGAGGGGGCATTTCTTGCCCAGCCACAGGGATGAGAACCTGCATCTCAATAACATGCAGGTGGGTGAGGGGGCCGTCTCTCGAGCAAGGCAGCCTCCCTTCTTATCAACTCCTGGGGATTTTTGTTGTTCTTGCCACTGCTGCCCCAATTCCCCAGGAGCTAGAGAAAGGCAGGCAGCAGGCCTCAGGTGGCCAGGAGGCAGGAGCCTCTGTGGAATGCAGTTACAATGGGAGATATAACCTTAAAGGCAGGAGCCTGACTTTACCTTTGCCTCCTGGAGATTTGGGGTGCAGAACACCTGTCAAATCCCATCTTCTGTCCAACCCTGATCATTTGTCTGTCTTATGTTTACACATAGGACGCAGACTTGTGAGCACCCAAAGAACAGGGTCTGGCGCCAAAAAACCAGCGCCACAAGGAACTGATGTTTCTCCAGCAATGGGGAGGGGTGGGATGAGAGGAAGAAAGGAGTACAAATCACTGGATCAAAACAAGGTGGGGAAAGGAAGGAGGAAAGGGAGAGAGTGAAGGAAGGAGACTGTGAGGTTGAAGGGAAAAGGCAGGGAAGGAAAGGAGAAAGGTGGGGGTGGGGAGAGAGGAGCGAAGAAGAAATGGAGGAGTGCGGGAGGGAAGATGGATGGTGAAGGCAGGCAGGAAGACGTGAGCAAAGGGAGGGAAGGAAGAAAAGAGAAAGAGAAGGGCAAGAAGAAGAAAGGAAGGTAGGGAAGAAAGGAAGAAAACGAGAAACCTAATGTCAATGGCACCCTCTATGTTTTTATTTCCTGTTTTTCTGAGGTAGCCTCTTCAGCAGAAGCAAATGGGCTGAATCGCCTCAAACTCCACCTAGGTAGAAAGCACGGGTTTCATTTTGCCAGGGCCTGTGAAAATGTTTGAACTGAGCAGCATTAACACGGAGACAGCGATTACCCCACGTGGCTGTTGCGCTCTGATGATACCAAGGCAACGGGAATGGGGGCTCATTATTTCACCAGGTGACAAAAAAAATTGTATTTTGACGTTTCACCCTGAACGTGGGGAGGGGGGGGCGTGGGGGAGGAAGCAGGGGCCCTTTGTGGCGTCTCCTCTTGCCATTGTGATGCCCCTTGACCTGCCAACAACCTGAGGTCCTGCACTCTGCCAGTGAGGGGCTTGGCTGCAGGCCCTAGCCCAGCATTTCTTATCAGATTTACTGTGACAAGTGATGGGAGAAAAGAAAGATGCTGTTAACAGCGCATCCGTTCAGACCCTGCTATTTAGAAATTTGTATTTATATTTTGTCAGAGAGAAGTAGCACTGATGTTAATCTTTGCACTACCCTTGAAAAAAATCATTCATAATCTTAAAACAATAATCCATAGCATTTGTGGAGCTCTGAGAACCAAGGGATGGTCAGAAGCATTTTTAGACATATGTCTCATTCCATCTTCAAAGCAACCCAGTGAGGAATAAGAAAAGTTGGCTTATGACTTCCCTTTTGGAAAGTGAGTCTTTGGAAGCACAGAGAGGTCCAAGGTCACATAGTCAATAAGTTAGAGAGCCTGGATTTGAACCTGAGCGGTCTGCTGCCAGAGGTACTTTTTTTGCTCTTGTTTATTAAGGCAACTTGCAGCCCTGGCAAGGATTCAGATAGAATTGAGGATCATTTTTTTAACAATTTATTAGGGGCTCATACAACTCTTATCACATTTCATACATATACATACATCAGTTGTATAAAGCACATCTGTACAGTCCTGCCCTAATCATTTTTTTCTCCTCTTTTCTTTTCTTACATTTTAATAGGGACTCATTCAACTCTTATCACAATACACCCATATTCATACTTCAATTGTATAAAGCACATCCATACATTCCCTACCCCAATCATTCTCAAAGCATTTGCTCTCCACTTAAGCCCTTTGCATCAGGTCCTCTTTTTTTCCCCCTCGCTCCCCTTCCCCCCCTCCCTCATGTGCCCTTGGTAATTTATACATCGTTATTTTGTCATATCTTGCCCTATCCGGAGTCTCCCTTCCCTGGTTCTCTGCTGTCCCTCTCCCAGGGAAGAGGTCACATGTGGATCCTTGTAATCAGTTCCCCCTTTCCAACCCACTCACCCTCCACTCTCCCAGCATCGCCCCTCACACCCTTGGTCCTGAAGGTATCGTCCACCCTGGATTCCCTGTACCTCCAGCCCTCATATGTACCAGTGTACAGCCTCTACCCTATCCAGCCCTAACAGTGCTTCTCTCTATCCTTGTGGAGCCCTGGTGATGGGCTGGGCTGCTAAGTAGTAGGTTAAACAGGCTTTCCCCTCCTGTGAAAAGTTACACTCTCGGGAAACTCACGGGTTGCTCTGAATCAAGGTCAACTCAATGGCAGTGAGTTTGGCTTTTTAATGTCTCTCCCTGTTGTTGTTGTTGTTGTTGTTGTTGTTGTTGTTAGTTTGACATCCAGTTGGTTCTGGTCCATGGCAAACCTATTCACAGCAGAATGTAACAATAACAGCTCCTCCTCCATCCACCCAAGTGTTCCTATGCTCAGTCCTCTTGTTGTAGTCACTGTGTCAATCCAGCTCTTCAAGGGCATTCAACCATTTTTCACAGCCCTTCCATTTTTCTAAGCATGATGCCTCCCCAGGGACAGGTCTCCACTGACAACATGTCCAAAGTCTCACCATCCTTACTTCTAATGGGAATTCTGGCCGTACTTCCAAGACAGATTTTGTTTGTTCTTTTGGCAGTCCATGGTACAGTCAATATTCTTTGCCAGTACCATGGTTCAAATTCATACAGTTTACCTGGGTCTTCTTCACTCAATGGCAAGCTTTTCACATGCAGATGAGGCAAATGAAAATACGATGGTTTGGAATAGGTGCACTTCCTGCTTAAAGTAACATCCTAACTTTTCAACATTCTAAAGAGCTCTTATGCAGCAGATCTACCCAGAGCAATGTATCTTTTCATCTCTTGACTGCTGCTTCCAGGAGCTTTGCTTGTGGATCCAGACAAGACAAAATCCTTGACAACTTCAAGTTTTTCTCGATTTATCATCATGTTACCTATTGGTTCAGTTGTGAGGACTTTGGTTTTCTTTGTGTTGAGTTGTATCCCACATTGAAGGCTGCAATCCTTGATCTTCACCAGCAAGTGCTTCAAGTCCCCCATCCTTGTCAGCAAGCCAAACTGTGTTGTCTGCATATAGCAGTTTGTTAATAATATTTCCTCCAAATCTGATTCTGTGTTCTTCTTCATATAATTTGGCTTCTCTGATTATTTGCTCACCATACAGATTGAAAAAGTATAATAAGTGGGTGCAACCTGGATGCACACCTTTCTTAATTCTTAAACAATGCAATCTACACTTGTTCTATTTTTGCTACTGCTTCTTAATTCATGTACAAGTTTCACATGAGCAAGACAAAGTGTTCTGGAATTCCCTTCTCTAAACTATCCATGTTTTGTTATGATCCACACAGTCAGATACCTTGGGTGTTAATAAAACTTAAGTAAACATCTTTTGGGTATTCACTGCTTTCAGGCAAGATCCATCTGATATCTGATATCCTTTGTTCCACATCCTCTTCTGAATCTGGCTTAAATCTCTGGGAAACCAAACTCACTGCCTTGTAGTTGATGACAGCTCATCCTGACCCTATATTATAGGGTAGAACTAACTGCCCCTGTGAGTTTCTGAGACTGTAACTCATTATGGGAGTAGAAAACCTTGCCTTTCTCCCACGGAGTGACTGGTGGTTTTGAACTGCTGACCTTGGGGTTTGCAATCCAACCTGTAACCACTGTGCCACGATGGCTCTTGAATGCTGAATATGGTAACTTTCTGTCAATGAATTAATGCAACTGTTGTTGTATTAGCTTCAGTACAATTTGACTCACATGTGATGCCAATGATAGTGTTACATAATTTGACCATTCCGTTGGTCTCCCTTCTTTGTTATGTATACACATATGGATCTCTTCCAGTCAGTTAACCAAGTAGCTGTATTCCAAATTTCCTGACATAGATGAGTGAGTGCTGCCAGTGCTTTATCAGCTTGTGGAAACATTTCAATAGATATCCCAGCAATTCCAGGCATCTTGTTTTGGGCTAGTGCTTTCCATGCATCTTGGATTTCTTCTTTCCTGACCATTGGTTCTTGCTCATATGTTACCTCCTGAAATGGTTGAATGTTGGTCTATTCTTTTTGATACAGTGACTCCATATTGTTTCCATCTTCCTCAGATGTTTCCTTCATCATTCAATATTTTGCCCATAGAATTTTTTAATATTGCACCTCGAGACTTGACATTTTTCTTCGGTTCTTTCAGTTTAAGATATGCTGAATATGATCTGTTTTGGTTTTCTATCTCTAGGCCTTTGCACATTTTCTGATAATATTTTACTTTGTATTCTCGAGTTGTCCTTTGAAATTTTCTTTTTAGCTCTTTACTTCATCATTTCTTCCATTTGCCTTAGCTACTCTCTGATTAAGAGTAAGTTTCACAGTCTCTTCTGACAAGCACTTGTATCTTTTCTTTATTTCCTTTTTTTAAAAATGACACTGTGCTTTATTCAGAGATGTTCTCAACATTTGGTGGGTTATTATCAAGGCTGTATATTGACTCTCGTGTACTTGTTTGCATTTTCTTGAACTTCAACTTGAGCTCACATATGAACAATTGCTGATCTGTTCCACAATCAGCCCCTGGACTGGTTTCAGTTGCTGATATTGAGCTTCTTTTATTGTCTCTTCCCACAGGTGTAGTCAATTTGATTTCTGTGTATTCCATCTGGAGAAGTCCACATATATGGTCACCTTTTTGGTTGTTGATCATATGTTTGAAGAAATCATTAATCATGCAAAATTCTAACATACAATCAAGATAAATTGGTAATTATTGGTGATTGGAGTGCAAATGTAGGAGCCTAAGAGGAAAGAACAGAAGTTGGAAAATATAGTATATGCTATCAGCAATTTACTGGTCTTGCAAACTCTGTCATGCGATCTCCAGCTTGGTTTCTATCACCAAGACCATATTTTTCAACTACTGATCCTTCCTCTTTGTTTTCAACTTTTGCATTCCAATAGCATTTTGATAGCAAGTCTGACAAATTTGGGACTGAATATGGTGGTAGAATTATTCAATTTCTGTGTCACCAGCTTTGGGTGGTTGGTGCATAAATTTGAACAATAGTTGTATTGATTGGTTCTCCTTGAAGGGGGCTAGATAGCATCCTATCAAAGATAGCATTGTACATTAAAATAGATCTTAAAATGTCCTTTTGATGATGAATGCAATGTTGTTTCTCTTGATTGTGTCATTTCCAGCAGAGTAAACCATAAGATTTTCTGTTTCAAAATGGTCAATATCAGTCCATTTCAGCTAACTAATGCTTACAATATCAATCTTTTTGTATTCCATTTCATTTTTAATGACTTCCAATGTCCCTAGATTCATATTTCATACATCCCAAGTTCTCCTCATTTTGAGTTGTGCCCCATCAGCAAATGAAGGTCCTGATAGCTATACTCGATTTGCATCATTATGGTCGACTTGCCTATGAAAAGTCAGCTCTTCCTCCTCCTCAGCCGTATTTTGAGTACTTTCCAAGTTGAAGAGCTCATCTTCTGGCACACGTTCTGACAATGTTCTTCTGTTGTTCATGGGGGGTCTAGTAACTGACAGTGTTGCTGCTATCCATAGGGTTTTCAATGGCTCATTCTTCCCATGCGGGCAGCCAATTCCTTCTTCATTGTCTGTTCTTTGTCTGGAAGCTCTTTGGGTGACCCTGCTGGTATATGAAATGCCAATCACATAGCTCCCAGTATCACACAAAACAAAAGTCACCACAGTACCACAAAATGCCAGACAAGTGATGGACCTCTATTCTTAGTGAGGCGTGGCCTGGTGGGAGGAGTGGGCCCTTAGTTGGTTCTGATCCACTTACTGGAACAAATACTGTTAGTGCTTATTTCGTAAATGTGAAATGCATAAAAGAGACCCCCCAAAATATCCTCCAATTCAGACTTTCTGCCTTTTAAAAGAGGATAACCCACTCTGATTCAAAGTAATTGAGGTGTTTTGTTTTCCCCTCCCTCTGAGTCTACAGAGACTAGACTAATCACAGCTGAGGCGGAGCGACTGAAATGACTTAAAGCACCAGCTAGACTGGCTGTCAGAAGCAGCTACAGTCAACAGCTACAGACTGACAGAGCTGCTCAGCCAAGAGCTGAAGGTTCTCAACTCCCACTTCTACTGATGGGCACAGCCAGTGGCCTCTGGGAGTTGACTGGAACCCAGCAGCCAGCTGTGAGGAGCAAGCTAATTCATCTCAGCCTGGCCCAGGTCATCAAGTCACTGAAGGAGTATCGGGAAAGAGGGAAGAAATTTGGGGTCCCACATTTGGCCACAGACAAAAGTTGTTCTGTGTTTAGACAGTAGTTCTGGGCCTGAGTTTGGGGCAGGTGTGATGAAGGAAAGTGGGCTCCCTCCCTGCATCTGGGAACAGATGGTGGGGCTGCCCTGGAAACAGCAGGCCAGTCAGCTGGAGCAAAAATGGCTTGGACTCTAAAGCCCTGGCAGGGCAGACTGAAGCTACCTCGACTGTTTTTTCTTAACCCAATGGCTCCCGCTACCCTCACCACCCCCAACTAGGTAAAAGGGAAGAAAGATTCATTTTCTTTACAGAGGCAACTTTCTAGAAAGGAGACCAGTCCACCAGCTGTGAAAGGTCCCCTTAAACCATGTTACTTTGAGCAGTAGAAAGAAATGTTGAGAGTCCCAGAGCCACGTGGAATTGTGGATCCTCTAGTGTAGGTTCCAGTGATGCCAGATCGATTTTTCTAGAGAAAGTCAAAATTCCTGTTTTCTTAAAAACCTCCTGATTTTTTCAAAGGCGATTCAATAACATTGGATAGAAGCCAGATAGGCCAAAGAGCCCTGGTGGCACAGTGGGTTATGTGTTGGGCAGCTAACTAGAAGGTCAGTAGTTTGAAACCACCAGTCACACTGGGGGAGCGGGGGGTGGGGGATAGGGTGGGGGTTGTGCAGAGATGAGACTTTCTAGTCCATATAGAATTTCAACCTCGGAAACCCACAGGGGCAGTTCTGCTCCGTCTTATAGGGTCACGGTGAGTTGGAATCTTCTAGATGGCAGTGAATAAGCAAGCCAACCAGAGTCCACACAGGTCCTCATTTGGCTATGGGAGTCCCCAGTCTGTGACCCTCACAGAATCGACCTTTGTGTATCGATGTTAAAAGTGAGATCCAGAGAGGGGAGCGCCTGTCCCCTTGAGGAGCAACGAGTTGACTTTCCAGTCTCCAATCTGTAGCACACACTCCCGGTGCTCCTTCTCTTCACTCCCAAATTCCTGATTCCGTGTACTCGCCTCAGTCACCAAGGGCCAGCTCTGAAGGTCCCTTTGCTGGTGCTGGCTGAATGTGCTGAGGAACATATGCCCCTGGGAACAGCCCTGACCAGGCCCCTTACTCCTTGGATGGCAAAACTCTGAGAGGCGTGTGCTACACCCAACCCCTGGAGACTTCCTAAGTGATTAAGCAGCAGGTTCCCAGGTTTGTAATTGGATTCACAATCTATTTGTTATCGGTGGCCTTCCATCCATTGGCTCACAACCCCACATCATTACCTGCATGCTCAGAGTTTCCTAAATAAGTTCATTGCCTTTAAGTCTTTGGCCAGGGTCTGCTTCAGTGAGAACCCAAACTAAGCCCAGGTCTGAATCGTTATGTGTCCTTCCTGCCATCCAGTTGATGCCGACTCATGGCAACTCTATAGTTTGGGGTAGAACTGCACCTGTGAGTTTCTGAGACTCGAACTCTTTTTTTTTTTTTAAACATTTTATTAGGGGCTCATACAACTCTTATTACAATCCATACATATACTTACATCAATTGTATAAAGCATATCCGTACATTTTTTGCCCTAATCACTCTCAAAGCATTTGCTCTCCACTTAAGCCCTTTGCATCAGGTCCTCTTTTTTTTAACCTCCCTCCCCGCTCCCCACTCCATCATGAGCCCTTGATAATCTACAGATTGTTATTTTGTCATATCTTGCCCTCTCCGGAGTTTCCCTCCTCACCTTCTCTGCCGTCTGTCTCCCAGGGAGGAGGTTACATGTGGATCCTTGTAATCTGTTCCCAACCCACTCACCCTCTACTCTCCCAGTATCACCCCTCACACTCCTGGTCCTGAAGGTATCATCCACCCTGGATTCCCTATGCCTCCAGCTCCTATATGTACCAGTGTACAACCTCTGCCCTATCCAGTCCTGCAAGGTAGAATACGGATCATGGTAGTTGTGGGGAGGAAGCATCCAGGATCTAGGGAAAAGCTGTGTTTTTCATCAGTACTACATCGCACCCTGACTGACCCATCTCCTCTCCTAAACCCCTTTGTGAGGGGATCTCCAGTGGCCAGCCAATGGGCTTTGGGTCTCCCATCTGCACTTCCCCCTTCATTCACTATTTTATATATATATATATATACCATATATATGGTATATATATATTTTTTGCATAATACCTTATACCTGGTCCCTTTGGCACCATGTGATCGCACAGGCTGGTTTGCTTCTTCCATGTGGGCTTTTTTGCTTCTGAGCTAGATGGCCGCTTGTTCACCTTCAAGCCTTTAAGACCCCAGACACTATCTCTTTTGATAGCCAGGCACCATCAGCTTTCTTCGCCACATTTGCTTATGCACCCGTTTGTCTTCGCCAATCGTATTATGGAGGTGTGCAGCCAATACTGTGATTTTTTTGTTTTTTGATGCCTGATAACTGATCCCTTCGGGACCTCGTGATCACACAGGCTGGTGTGCTCTTCCATGTGGGCTTTGTTGCTTCTGAGCTAGACGGCCGCTTGTTTATCTTCAAGTCTTTAAGACCCCAGACACTATCTCTTTTGATAGCTGGGCACCATCAGCTCTCTTCACCACATTTACTTGTTCACCAGCTTTGGCTTCAGCAGTTGTGTTGGGAGGATGAGCACTGTAGAGTGCCAATTTAATAAAAGAAAGTATTCATGCATTGAGGGAGTGCTTGAGTTAAGGCCCAAGGTCCTGCCACCACCTTAATACTAAACCTATAATTATAGACACAGAGATCTATTTCCCCATACATATATATATATATATATATATATATATATATATATATATTTGCATGTACATGTCTTTGTCTAGACCTCTATAAATGCACTTTGACTCCTAGCTCTCTCCTCCATCTCCCTTGACTTTCCTCCTGTCCCACTACCATGCTCCGTCCCAACCTGGGTTACAGCTATACCTCTTCTTTACGTAATCTTACCCTTGATCATTCCCTACCAGGCCTGCCACTTCCCCCTCACTACCATTTTGAGTCCCATGTTGTTCCCTTGTCCCTGTGTTTGTTAACACCACTTCCTTACCCCCCCCCCGCACCTCCCCCTATCCCAAGTGCCCCCGGAACTGTTGGTGCTGTTGTTTTTCCTCCAGATAGTTCATCCAGCCTGTCTTATTTAGACAGACCTGTGGAGACACTAACATGCACGAAAACAAGACAGAGGAAAACAGAGCAACAGTATACAACCAGACAACAAAACAACAAAAACAAACCACTGACAAAGAACAAAACAAAACACATCAAGAAAGAAGAGCTTATAGTTAGTTCAAGGATCATTTGTTGGACCTTAGGAGTGTTTTCCAATCCAGTCTGTTGAGGCACCACAACCTGGCCCCAAAGTCCACTTTCAGCATTCCCTGGGGACCTTGCCACTCCATTCCCTTGCTGTTCCACTGCACTCCACCACACTTTGCCTCGGTGTGGTGGAATCAGGTTAGGTGCAATTCGCACACTGTGTCTCCAGTGCTGTCCCCTGTATCACCCTTGGTCACTGAGGGGCATCATGTCTCATAGTGGGGCCAGCCATGTTGTTCTCTTTGTGGACTGGCTGCTCTGAGACTAGAACTCATTAGGGGAGTAGAAAGCCTCATCTTTCTCCCTTGGAGTGGCTGGGGATTTCAAATTTGCCATTTCAGACATTGCGTTTAGCAGCCCAACACATAAATCCTATACCCCACCATAGCTACAGAAAACAATAAAGAAACAAAATCCAACAACACTCATTGCCATTGGGTGCATAACAATCCTATCGAGAGAAAATACTCCGGCCTCCTGGGTTTCCAAGGCTATAACTCTTTGTAAAAATAAAATTGTGTTATGTTTACAGTGAAAGTTTACATAACCGATTAGATTCTCATTTAACAAATTCTCTACTTGTTTAGTGACATTAGTTACTTTTTTCAATAAAAAGGAAAGCAGAATATTAAAAAAAGAACAAATGAAAACGTGTTAAGAGTAAAGACAAATGATAAGATGTTAATGTTTAACTTAATCATATCTGCAACAATACCCTTTCTGATGTACTGACGGTGAGCAGGGTATAATCCCATCCCTGGTGAATGGTCCCAGGGGATTTAATGGAGGCTTATTCTCTGTGGAATCTCTGCCAATGCATTTTGAGTTTTTATACTCATCTGAGGCGATAACTCCTTATGGGAGAAGAAAGCCTCAACTTTCTCCAAAGGAGCGACTGGTGAATTCCAACTGCTGACCTTGCAGTTAATAGCCCAACACATAACCCATTATGCCACCAGATGAGAGATTTGTCTCTGGGTGCCTTCCAATGCAAGCACTACAATTATGCAAGGAGGATATTTTTTCTGTACTAGAGCCAGGTCAAGTCAGAACCAGTGTGTCCATGGTTTGCAGCGAAGTCAGAGGAAGAAGAGGGTAGACTGTCTATAACTTCTCATAGTCCAGGGAAATGCTAGGCCTGGAAGGGGGCATGCTGGCTCAACCATATTCAGAAAGTCCGCACATTAACCTCCCCGGCTCAAATAATTACCAGCACCATGTCTCTGAATATCACCTAAAAGCAAAATAGTGAAAGCACCATTTCCATTTCATAATACTTTTATTAAAAGTAAAGTTCAATTCAGTGATGTGAAGAAGCTGGGAAAATTATCTTTTCATTTCTTTCTTTTTCTTTCCCTCCCTTTCCCCTTCTTCTCCACAGAACTGAGAGGCAGAGGGAATAAAGGCAGCATGGCACCAACTGGAGGACACCGTGGGGTCAAGGTCACCATTTAACTCATGCTTGTCCAGTTTGGAGGGGCAACTGGATGTCCTCATTTGTGAAATTGCTTGTTAATCTTTTTGAGTTAACAAGGTATGGTAAAAAATGATTGTTGGTGTTTTTGTTAGGAACCTTCTAGTCCAGTCCAACTCATAGTGACTCAATGCATCAGTGCAGAGCTCTCTAGACCAATGGTTCTCCACCTGTGGGACCCTTGCACAGGGTGACTGTAACAAAATTACAGTTATGAAG
Source organism: Tenrec ecaudatus (assembly GCF_050624435.1). NCBI lineage: Eukaryota > Metazoa > Chordata > Mammalia > Afrosoricida > Tenrecidae > Tenrec > Tenrec ecaudatus. The sequence goes on from NW_027459474.1 coordinate 308,562, forward strand.
TAGCAATGAGAATATTTTTATGGTTGTGGAGGTCACCACAACATGAGGAACTGTATGAACGGGTTGTGGCATTAGGAAGTTTGAGAACCACTGCTCTAGGCTTTTCTATGCTGTAATCTTTACAAGAATGAGTTGCCTGGCTTTTCTTCCAAGAACAGAGCCACTGGTGGGTCCAAACCTTCAACCTTTTGGATAGCAGCTGAGCACTTAACCATTGTGCCTCCAGGGCTCTTTGATAAACTCTATTAGAGGGTCTTAACCATTGCAACCCCATGGATCCTTTTGGCATTTAGGAAAGGCTATGGAACACCTGCCCACTCCCCAGAATAATATTTCCAAATACCTCCAATGAAATACAGAATCACAAAGGCACAAATTGTATTGAAATGCAGTGATAAAAATAAAAGACATTGGATTTGTTGCAAATATACATGTTAATAAAAACATTAAATATGATCTGATAGTGGGTCTAATAAACCAAACCAACACCATTGAGTTGATCCTGACTCACTGTGACCCTATATAAAATTCCTCAGGCTAAATCTTTACAGGAGCAGATCATCTCACCTTCCTCTCAGTGAACAACTGGTGCCTTTGAACTGCCAACCTTGAGGTTACCTGCCCAACGGCTCACCCACAGCGTCACCGTGAGTTCTAGATAGTGATGAGCATGAACTGTACTCAACGATGGCTGCAACGACTAGCATGGGGTGTGAAAGCATGTAGAATTTCTCTCGGTGGTAATCGCATGGCTATTCTGAACACAGCTGTGGACATGCTAAACTGCCCTGCGAGCTTAGGGAAACTAACTCAACCAGGATTGTCCCTCATCCAATTTGACATTGCTCCCCAGCCTGCTGGGGCTCAGTGGCTCAGTGTTAGGGTCCCTTGTCTAGATACCAGGGCTGGCATGGAGAAAGTCATTCCTCTGCAGCCTTCTAGTGTGTCGGGGAAGATATTAGTGTTAAGCCTTGGCAGGAAATTGCTGGATTTTCCTGGCAGCCACATTCTTAATAACCATTTACTGGATACATATTATATTCTGAGGGTAAATTGGTGGTTCAGTTGTAGAATTCTCCTTTTTCATGTGGGAGATCTGGGTTTGAGTCCAAGACAATGAAACTCATGTGCATCCAACACTCATTTGTCAGGGGGATGCTTGGTTATTGCTGAGGTACTGAACTGATTCTGTGTTGCTATGATACTGAAATGGGGAAGCTTGGTTGGGTGCAGCTTTGAGACTGAACCTGTTTCTGTGATGTGTCCAGAATAAGATGAGCGATGAAGAAGAGCGTGGCTTTCTTCTTCTGAAAACCAGTTAACGAAAACCCCTGTGAATCACAATCTGATGCACAACCAAAGAGATGGTGCAGGACCAGAGAGAATATTGCCCATGGAGTCACTGGGAGCAGGTTGTCACAGTGAGTTGGAATGGAGGCTGACTCAACAGCAGCTAACAACCATTGTGTTCCAGGCACTCAATTTGCTTTAAAAATCTAGCTCAGCCTTCTGGTACAGGGAAGTGATTACTCATGCCTACTTTATAGCACACCGTGAACCCTGATCAATGTCAGGCCCTGCTTGTGTTTTGTCCCTCCTTTTCCACATTCACATCACTTCCATTCCCCTCTTCAGACTAATACCCCCTGCTGGGTGCTTGGTGTGTGTGTGTCCTTATAGGCATACAGCCATGTGCACTAGACCATGCTGCTTGGTGAATGGGCTTTCAGCTTCCATGAATGGTACTGCAATATAAATCTCATTCCGTTTTTGACCTTTTCAACTCCTTGCAATGTCATTAAGAATTATTGCCATGCTGCATATCAATTGTATGTGCTGCTGCGTGCCACTTGGTCATGAGCAATCATCATCTTTCTTTTGTTTCCTTCTTCAGTTGTCTGTTGATTGGCATCCAATTCAGCTCCAACTCTTCTCTACTGCAGGTATCAGTGTGGTGACCATTCTTGTAAAAATGTCCCAAGGGCCCTGTGAATTGGATAAATAGCTTGGCCTATATACCCAGGAATTATGCGTTGGGCTGCTAACCCCAAAGTGAGCAGTTCCAACCCACCAGCTATTCCATGGAGCAAAGAGAGGCTGTCTGCTGTCGTAAGAATTTAGTTTTGTTAACCTAAAGCAGCAATTCTACTGTGCCTTGTAGGGTTGCTAATGAGGAAGAATCAACTGGGGTTTTGTTTGTTTTTCTACATCCAGGAGAGAGCTTTGATGGGGGAGATATTAAGTGCTTGGCTGCTAACCCAAAGGTCAGTAGTTTGAAGCCGTCTTCCACACACTGGGGGATAAAGGCATGGCTGTCTACTTCCCAATAGAAGCCTTGAAAACATCATGGGACTATTCAGCTTTGTTTGATAGGGTCACGAGGAATGAAAGTCAACTCAGTGACTGCGCTTCTTTGGTTGTACGCCCAGGAGGGGCTCACTAGGTCCTAGGGTCCATTCAATGGACTTTCACTAAGCTCTGCCAGAATGCTGTGCAGCAAACCTGCATCATTAGCAGTGTTTCTCTGCTTTCCCCGGATCTCCAATGACACTTGGTATGTTTGACTTTCTAACTGTTGCCCGTTTGATGGTTTTAAAAGGCCAAGCACAATAAACTCATCTATCCCAGGCACTTTCTGGTTCTGTAGCAGATTCTTAGGGTTGCCATGCCACATTCCTTTGACCCATCTCTGACACCATCTCACTGCCTTCCAGTCAATACCGACTCATAGCGATCCTGTGGGGCAGTGTACAATTGCCCCCTGCGAGTTTCAAACACTACAACTCTTTATTGGAGTAGAAAACCCCATCTTTCTTCCTTGGAGCTAGTAGTTTTGAGCTGCTGACCTTGAAGTTAGCAAACCAACTTGTAACCACTGCACTTCCAGGGCTCCTCCTGATATCCATCATAGCAGTGGCGAACGGCTCTATGTAAGTGCAGGCTCCTGCTGAAATGGTGTCTTATCACAACTGTGCAGCACGCAGCTCTCCATGTCCTTCTGCCTCGAAGCCTTTTCAAAGGCATGGAAAGCCAAACCCAGGAAGGTTGGAGAGGTCACCTTACTAGGAGGAATGCTCAACACCACTACAGGCGAAGAAGAGCCCAGCCTCCTGTTTCTGGTAGACAATTCTAGGACAGAACCCATGTTCCTCAGAAGTCCTGGGGGAATCAAGCCCCTGTATCCTACATTAAAAGCCTCAACACCCCGTTCCCATTGTGATTGCTTCTCCCCCTAACTCAGTCTTGCGTCAGCTTTCCTATTCCCACTCCCTGCCATCAGATCTCAAATAGACTCCCTGCACCCAGGCCTGAGGAATAAGCTCGGCATGCACGGGCACTCAATCAAAGACACACATATTACTCTGAATCTCCAAAAGAACCCTGTGGGCTACGTGTGTAATCCCCAGTTCACAGATGAGAAATGGATTGAAAAACAGTGACACACCAATGATCACACAGGCAAGGGTTCAAGTCTGTGTCTATCAGTTATTCTTTTATTCAAGTATGCCTGAGAAGACTGGGTCTTAACACTTGAGCAATCTTCTTGGAAGAATAAGGCAAACTACAGAAAACACAAAATGAATATCGCTTTTGTTCGTTTATCCATTTGCAAAAGACATAATACCTATAGTGCTGAGAATAGTATTCAAAGTATCTATTACTACCCCCTCAAAGCTTACATACTAGTCACCAAACTCAAACAAATACAATGCTATCAAGTTGATTACAACTTATAGCAACCCCATATAGGGCTTCCAAGACTGTAAATCTTTACAGAAGCAGAGAGCTTCACTTTTCTCCCCCTGAGTGACTGGTGCATTTGAACTACTGACCTTGTGGTTAGCAGCCCATTGCTAAATGATTAGTTCCATAATCATTACGCTTACTTAACTCTACATTCTTTTAATTATTTCTCTATCTCTCCAAATTGCATCTGGCTACATGGGAAAAAAAACAAACCGACTCTAGTGGTCTAATCACAAAAGCTTAATTTTTCTTATATTAACACCAAAAATACCAAACCAGTTGCCACTGAATTGATTCTGATTTACAGTTACCCCATATGATTCAGGGTAGAACTGTGCTCCATGAAGTTTTCAAGGGCTGAATTTTTAAATGTAGATTGCCAGGTTTTTCTTCCAAGGCATCTTTGTCTTAGCAGTGAATTGTGTTAACCCTTTGCACCACACAGGGGTTTGTCTTATACAATAGTAAGTCTTGAAATAGGTAGCCTAGGTCTGGCGTATTTGCTCAGGGACTCATCTTGGATATAGGAGAATGCATGCTTTTTGGTCTGCCAAACTCATGTAACCTATGTGACTCTCCCATCTTTCAATATTCTGACTAGGGAGCATGACAACAGAAGAGCCAAGGACAAAAATGAAATGGGTTATGCCAGACAAGTGTTTTGCCTTAAACAAAAACAAAAACTTTCTTGGGAGTCCTACTCAGTATCTTTCTCCTACATATATTTGGCCCAAACTGGGTCAAATGTTTATGCATAGCTGCAAGGCAGCCTAGGAGTGAGCGATTTAAGTAGGTACATTATCACCCTAAACAAAATTGAGCTTCTATTAGTAGTAAGAATGAGAAAAATGGATACTGTTTAGGCATATAGCAGGGTTGGGTAGAATTCTATTTTGTGTCTTAATTTACATTTTGAATGAACTCAGAAAAAGTCATAGAGAGTAGAACAAAGGGATGGATGTGCATCCAGCCACCTCAACTACTCATTTCTTTTCATGCTCTCCCTCTAGCTTCCCTGAATAGTTCTTGGTTACACATTGGGCTGCTAATTGCACGGTCGGTATTTTGAAATCACCGGCTGCTCTTCGGGAGAAAGATGGGACTCTACTCTGTAAAGAGGTACAGTCTCAGAACCTCACAGGTACAATTTTACCCATGTCCTGTAGGGTCGATATGAGTTAGCATTGATTCAATGGCAGTGAGCTTGGTTTGGATAGATCTGTAGAATCTTAGGATGGAATAGTTTGAATACACAGAAAAAAATTCAGTGGAATCATAACCCTCCAAATAATTACCCTCTAAAGCCACAAAGATCAACTGTGTCCAGCATGGTGACAGTTTAGCATATGACATGGGGACATTGCTCATATCCCAGTGTTGTTAATCAACAAAAACTCACGCACTGCCACTTATAGTGACCCTATGCACAATAGAATAAAAGCCTTTCTAGTCCTGTGACATCCTCACAATGGTCATATTTTAGCCTATTGTTACAGCCACTGTGTTGATCCATCTCATTCCGGGTTTACCTGTATTTTGATGATGCTCTACCAAGTATTTTGTCCTTTTCTAGGGACTAATTTCTCCTAATACCATGTTCAAAATATATGAAATGAAGTTTTACCATCCTCACTTCTAAAACACATTCTGGCTGTACTTCTTCTGGGACAGACCTCTTTGTTCTGCTGGGCATTCGTGGTATATTCAATATTATTTGCAACATCATATTTTAAAGGCATCATGTTTTCTTCAGTCTTCCTTAATTATGGTCCATCTTTCACATGCATATGTCAAACATTACCATCAAGTCTATTGTTATTCATAGTGACCATATAGGGTTTCCAAGGCTGTAAATCTTTACAGGGTCAAATAGCTTCCTCTTTCTTCTGTGGAGCAGCAAGTGGGTTGAACCACCAACCTTGCTGTGAGTCATTCAACCCATACCAGACACTGAAATTAAGACTCCTTTCACATGCATCTAAGGTGATTAAAAATATCAAGGCTAAAAGCAGGCATAACTTGCTAATCCCCAGAGTAAAACATTTGCTCTTTCACATTTTAAAGAGGTCTTTTACAGCAGATTTTTCCAATGAAATACGTTGATTTATTGACTGCTGCTTCTGTGAGTATTGATTGTGGGTCCAAGTAAAATAGAGTTTAGCTACATTTCTCTATTTGTAATGATGTTGTGTGTTTATATTTGTCAAGTTGAGAAGACATTTGTATTCTTAGTGTTGAAGACTAATTTATATGAGCTTTATCAGTAAGTACTTCAAGGCCTATTGACTTTCAGCCAGTAAGATTGGGTCATCTGCATAACACAGGTTGTTAATGATTCTTCCTCCAATTCAGATGCCTCAACTTCTTCATACAGAGCAGCTTCTCAGATTATTTGAATAAGTATAGTGTGATAGATAGGTAGGTTTATAGTGCCAACCTGGCCAATAAGAACATGTGGGATTAATAAGTTCGCAGTTTGATTAGTGGGCAAAGAGATAAATGGCTCAGCAAGCCACACCTATCTCTCAGTTGCTCTCTGGTGATCAGACCAGTGTGTGGCTGCCTTACCTAGTTCTGCAGTTTGCTGCCTGGCTGTACTGCCATATTTACTGTTGCATGGAAGTGAATTAAACTGAGTCCTCTGTACTGCTATGTGGACTAATTAGCTGTTATATTCCTTCGTGTTCTATCTATCTATCAAATCATAAATGTCCTGGTTTTGTTTCTCTAGAGAACCCTGTCTAACACATATGGTGAAAGGATATAACCACAACACACACTCTCCTGATTTTAAACCACGCAGTATCCCCTTGTTCTATTCGAACCACTTCCTGTTGGTTTATGTACAGGTACCACAGGAGCACAATTAAATGTACGGGAATTCCCATTGTTCTCAAATGTATTCATATGCTACCCAAAGTTTGTTATGATACACAGTAAAATCCTCTGCATAGACAATAGTACATAAGTAAGCATTTTCCTTGTATCCTCTGTTTTCAGCCAAGGTCCATCTGAAATCAGCATTGATATACCTTGCTTCATGCCCTCTTTTAATACAGCCTGGATTTCTGGCAGCTTCCTGTTGACATATTGCTATAACTACTTTTAAGGTTATCTTCAATAAAATTGTACTTGCATGTCATATTAATGTTATTTTAAATTAATTTGCAGATTTTGTTGCGTCATATTTCTTTAGAATGGACACAAATATTAATCACTTCCAGTTAGTTGGCCAGATAGCTATCTTCCAAATTTCTTGACATGGACTATCACTGCATGAGCGTGTTGAAATATTTCCATTCCTATCCCTTCCTTGCTTTGCACTAATGCTTACATTGCAGCTTCAACTTCCTCTTGGCCTTTTGAACTAGTAGAACCTCAACTAATTCTTGGGTACAGAGACTCTGTATACTCCTTCCATGTTCTTTGGATTCTCCCTGCATCATTCAATAGTTTGATAAATAATCCTTCAACAGTTTAGTCCAAGGTTTGGATTTTTTCTTCTGTTCTTTCAATTTATGATATGCTGACTGTACTCATTCCTTTTGCTTTCCTAATTCCAGGTCTTTACACGTTACAATATAATTCTTTACTTTATCTTCTCAAGCTGGCCTTTCAAATTTTTCTGTTCAACTCTTTTATTTCACCATTTCTTCCATTTGCTTTAGCTGCTTTAGGTTCAAGAGCAAGTTTCACAATCTCCTCTGATATCCACTGTAGTATTTTCTTTCTTTCCTGTATTATTAATGATCTTTTTGAGGAGCCCCCAATAAAATAATTTATGATAAATAAATAAATAGCCCCAGTTGACATGACAAAAAAAAAAGATTGATGACCTTGATGCTATTTCACAAGTCTTCTGGTAGCTGATCATTAATGTTCAATATGTCCGAACCATTCTTGAGATAGGCTCTAAATTCCGGTGAGATATTGTGATAGTAAGGTTGGTGTCAATTTAGCTTGACCAGGATCTTCAGAAGGTGCAGGTCACAGTCTCCTTGGGGGTGTGACCTATTTCATAGCTATAAGTAGACTGTGGAGAATGGGCTCACTCTTTTTCTTCCTGATGAAAAGACCCTGGACCCTACGTCTGGCTTCTTGGGATGGCAATCACCATGAGACCTGCTGACCCTAAGAGCTGTCTGTGGCCTGCCAACTGCCTGTTGACTTTGGATTCTCCCAACTCTGCCTCCACCAACCTGTGGTTTTCCTGTTTCTTGGGCTATTCCTCCAACAGCTTCATGAGTCTGGAAGGGCCTCTAGTTTGCATCTGATTTATGGGCTGGAGTTGGACTGGGGTTTCTTGTTGTGTGGACTTCTTAATGTAAAATTCTTTATTGATATAAATTTTCTTCTTCTACATGTATCAGTATCACTGGTTTGTTTCTCTAGAAACCCCAGCCGACCACAGATATAATGTAGGCTGTATTTGGGCTCTTTTGCGTTCTTATTTTAATTTTCTTCAGGTATGACTTGAACTTGCATATTAGTAATTGATAGTCTGTTACATAGTTGGCCCCTGGTCTTATTTTGTCTCAATGATATTGAGCTTCTCTATCATGTCTTCCCACAGATTTAATCAGTTCCATTCCTGTGTATTCCACATGTATATATGCCGCTCCTGTTGTTGAATAAAGATGTTTGCAATGAGGCGGTTATTGCTCTTGCAGAATTCTTTCATGCATTCTTCAGCTTCTTTTCGATCCCCAAAGCCATAGTTTCTAATTACCCTTCCTTCCTTTTTGTTTCCATGTGTGCATTCCAATTGTCAGCAATTATTAATGCATTTTCAGTACATGTGTGATCAATTTCAGACTAAAGAAGTTGGTACAATTCTTCATTGGCTTTAGTGGTTTGTGAGAAAATTTGAATAATGGTTCTATTAACCGGCCTTCCTTGTGTGTGAAGATAGATATTATTCTGTCACAGGCAGCATTGCATTTCAAGATAGATCTAGAAATGTTCTTTTTGAGGATGAAAGAGACATTCTTTTGAATTTGTCATTGTCAGCGTAGTCATTCTTATCATTTTAAGATTCAAAGGGACTATTTCAACTCACCAATGCCTAGGATACTGATCTTTATAGGTCAGATTCCGTTTTTTATGATTTCCAATTTTCCTAGATTCTTATTTTTCACGTTTCATGTTCTGATTTTTAATGAATGGTTGCAATGATTTTTCTCATTTTGAATTATAATCCATCAGCAAATGAAGGTGCCAGAAAGCTTTAGTACACTTTGTTGCTAGATGCCTTCAAGTCAGTTCTGTCTCATAATAATGCCTACACAACAGAATGAAACATTGCCTGGTCCTGCTCCATACTCAAAAATTTTGTTATGTTTGAGCCCATTGTTGTAGGAATTGTCTCGATCCATTTGATCGGGTGTCTTCCTCTTTTTGCAACACCTCCACTGTAATGTGTATGATGTCCTCCAGGGACTGGTCTGTCCTGATAACATCTGCAAAGTACAGGAGATGAAGTCTCGCCATCCTATCTGCCAAGGAACATTTAGCTGCACTTCTTCTCAGACAGATTTGTTTGTTCTTCTCTCCACCCATGGTACTTTCAGTATTTTTTGTCAGTACCTTAATTCAAATGCACCAGTTCTCCTTCAGTCGTTCTCATTCAATGTTCAAATTTCACATGCATAAGATGTGGCGGAAAATACCATGCCTTGGGCCAAGCGCAACTTAATCCTAAGTGAAATTCTTGATCTTCCGTACTTTAAAGTGGTTATGTGCAGTAGATTTGCCTAATGCAATATGTTATTTGGTTTCTTGATTGTTGTTTCCATGAGCATTAGTTGTGAATCTAAGCAACACGAAATCCTTGATAACTTCAATATTTTCTCCATTTATTATGATGTTATCTACAGCTCCTGTTGTGAGGTTTTGAGTTATCATTAAGGTGGACTCTACTTTGAGGAAGCTCTCTTTCTCGGTGATATTTTGATTGTTTTGCAATCTGAGGGGCTCATTTTCTGGCATTATATCAGACAATATTTTACTGCTATGCAGAAAGTTTTCAATGGTGAATCCCTCAGAAGTGGACTGATTGTTTTGTCGTCCTGTCAGTTCTTAGTCTGGAAGCTGTGTTGAAATCTGTTCACCGTGGGTGATCCTGCCTGGTATTTGAAGTACTAGTGGACTAACTCCCAGCATTACAGCAAAGCACAAGCTACCACAGTGCAGCAAATTGACAGATGGGGCGGGGGAGGGGAGTTGTCATTGTTAGACACTGTTAATTTGGCTCTAACTCATAGCACCCACATCCTGTTTCCTCACAGTGAATGTTGGAGACCGTTTTTGCAGCCAGTATGCCAATTCATCCCATTGAGGACCTTCTTCTTTTTTTCACCACTCCAATTTATCAAGTATGATATCCTTCTCTAGGGACTATGCTCAGCTGTTAACATGTCCAAAGTATGTGATATGAAGTCTTGCCATTCTCACATCTAGGAAGCATTCTGGCTCTACTTCCGCCAAGAAAGATTTGTTCCTTCTTCTGAAAGTCCATGGAATATTCAATATTCTTCACCAGCATCATAATTCAAAGACATCAACTTTTATTTTACCTTTCATAATTATTGTCCATTTTCAAGTACATATGAGGTGATTGAAAATGCCATAGTATGATAGTTATATAATTTTATGTCAGTTTGAAGATATGTAAAAGTGTAAGGTTGGTATCCAATCTGTCAATCACACCATAGCCTGATGGTGCCTCTTTGTGGCCATGGCCTTCTCATAAGGAGGGCCCTGGGAACCTCCCCTTCTTTTTGCATTCACCTGACTGCTCCCTGCCCACGTTGAGAGCTGCCAGAGTCTTGCCATGCTTCCATCGACCTTGGGTCCACAAGACATTGCAATCACTGGCCTTTGACATCCCTGCATTCTGCATCATTGCATGTAACTGCGTAAGTTGGAAAGGAACTTATGGGCTAGTGTTGGACTTATGGACTTGAGTTGGACTGGCCTGGGATATTTCCTTGAAATAGAAATACTATAATGACTTCTTGATAGAAAACTATTTATTGCACATATATGAGTGGCACTTGATTTGTGTCTCTAGTCAGCCTGGCTTACATCCAGTTCACTGCCATCAAGTTGATTCCAACCCTTAGCAACTCTATAGGACAGGGGAGAGATATCCCTGTGGGTTTCCAATACTGGAACTTTGTATGGGAGCTGAACTGTTGATCTTGTGTTGAGCAACCCAACTGGGTTGGTTCTGACGCATTATATTTGTAACCACTATACCACTAGGGCTCAGCTGTGCCTTATTCTTCAAAGTGACATCTTTTAACACTGGAAATTGGTCTTCAGCAAGATCTACCAGTGTACTCGGTCATATGACTTATTTTCTTTTTACACTGTTTTGATTGTGATGTGAGGGAAAATCTACAGAGTAAATTGATTTTCCTTACAATTCATGCAATGTTTTATGATATTGATTGCAATACCTACAATGCAATACTACTTTTCCTATTCCCTCCCTTTGTTTGCCGTTTCCATTGGTCTTTCGTTCCCATTCCTTCCTGCCTTCTGAGTAACTCCCTGACAAATGCTGGGCTCTGAATTGTACATCGTTGACAGTATAGGTCTCCTATTTGGGGGCTGAAAGTTGAGCCATGGAGGTGAGGTCAGGTGTCAAATGGGAATTCCACTAGTGCCTATCATATCCTAAGGTTAGTCTTCTTATTTTGAGTTCTACATTTTCCCAAGTTGATCCAGGGCCTACTACTGTGAGTACCCTCAGAGCAATCTGCAGTGAGAACCCTATGCTATCTTGGTCTTCTGGACTCAGCCCTGTGGAGCCTGGGCTTCATGTGGTCAGTGAATCCCTTTCACCTTCTTTTGATGCTATCTGTGTAATTCTGTATTTTGAATTTCTCTTCCATTTTTTCAGCTAGTGAAATGCACATGCTTTTCATTTTTGCTGTCCTAATTCCAGGTCTTTGCACCTTTTCATATAATTCTTTATTCCATCTTTTTTAATTCCCCTTTGAAATTTTGTGTTCAGCTTCTTTATTCAGCGTCTTTACTTCATCAATTATTTCTATATTTCTCTCTCTCTCTTTTTCGTACTTCATCATTTCTTTCATTGGCTTCAGCTACTCCACATTCAACGTGACATCCATTTTGTCTTTTCTTTAGTTTCTATCTTTTTAATTATCTTTGAATTTCTTTATTTATGATGTTCTTGATATTATTGCAGAACTCGTATCATCTCAGGTGATTTGTGTTCAATGTGTCAACTTTCTCCTTGAAGTATCCTCTAATTTAGATGAGATATACTCAAATTCATACGTTGACTCTTGGGGACTTGTTTTAATATTGTTGGAATTCGAGTTGAATTTGCCATTGATGGTTTGTTCCACAGTTGGTCTCCAGTCTCGTGACTGATGATATTGAACTTCTTTATACCGTAAATACTTGAGTATAAGCCGAGTTTTTTTCTGCACATTTTTTATGCTGAAAAAGCACCCCAGCTTTGGGGGGTAAAATTAGTTGCCTTGGGTTATACTCGAGTATATATAGTAGTTTATTTCAACAGATGTAGTTGATTTAATTCCTGTGTATTTCTATCCAATATACATGATCCATGTCTATGGTTACTGTTTACATCACTGAAAAATAAATGTTCAATCAATAAGCCATCCTTATTGGAATATTCTGTCATGAGATCTCCCATGTGGCTTCCATCCCCATGGCCATATTTTCTAACTAGTGATCCTCCTCCTTAGTTTCCAATTTTTGCATTCAAGTCATCAGTAATCTTGATTGCATGTTTCATCAATTTCAGACTGAAAAGGTTGGTAAAAATCCTCAATGGCTTTATTGTTAGCATTAGTGGTTGGTGTGTCAATTTGAATAATAACTTTATTAATTATTCATCCTTGTAGGTGTAATATATCCTACACCTAACAATGGTGAACATTGGAATCGATGTTGAAACATTCTCTTTTTTAACATGAAAGTCATCCATTCCTTTCAAATTTGTTACTCTGGTATGTAAACCATATTATTATGACATTCAAAATGGCCAATACCAGTCTATTTCAGTTCAATAACACCTAGAGTGTTTGATCTTTATGTGTTCCATTTTGTCATGGTTTCCAATTTTTCTAGATCCATATTTCATGCATCCCATCTTCTTGTTAGTGGTTATTGCAGTACTGCTGTTTCTTCTCATTTTGAGTCATTGCCACATCAACAAATATAGGTCCTGAAAACTTTATATCACTAAGGTCAACTCTACTTTGAGGAGACAGCTCTTCCCCAATTATATTTTGAGTGTCTTCCAACTTGAGGGGTTCATCATCCTGCACTATATGAAAAAATATTCCACTGCTATCAATGTGCTCCACAAACACCACTATTTTTTTCAGATGTAGATTGGCAGGTTATTCTTTCTAGTCTATTTAGCTTGTAAGCTTTTCTGAAAATTTTCCACCACGGGTAACTATGCTTGTGTTTGAAATACCAGTGGTATATCTCACAAGTTATGATAGTGCAAGAACCTGACATGTCTGACAACTTGGCATGCTAGCCTAATTCCGAATGACCAGCATATCTCTCTTCCTGCTTTCTCTAGTTTCTGTAGACCACTGTACCTGAGCATGCATGGCTTAGGAGGTTGTGGAGTTAATTCTTGCTTCCTGGAGTAACCCTTAACCAATGACCCATAGGAGTTGTTGGACAAATAGCCACACTCCCTCACATTCTGGGCAGAATAACTAGTGGATTTTCTAGAGTGTCTCCAGTAAGATAAACCTCCAGTTGCTCACAATTTTAAATTGTTTGATAATGTACTTTTCATTGGCTGCCTTCTTTCCCTTTTCTGTTTCCCATTTCCTTATTGATATCTCCCCCAAAAATGGCTTAATTAAAACCTTTGTCTCAGGATCTAATCCTATGGGGAACCAAAACTCAATCACACAAGACATTTGTCAAATCATGGACTTAGTGGTTATATCTATTATATGTGTAGGTCATGGAAGAGGAGAATTCATACCATCACTTTGAATAGTCATTCGGAGTGCCAACTGGGTCCCCAGCATAGATCCTGGACATCAAAACTCACTGTTTCCTGCATCATAACACTTCCTTTTAGACTTCTGTCATTCAAATAAACTCAACAAATAGCTTGCTGTCTCACTTCAAATTGTGTAGTTTGCAAATATGGCTATGTTTTCATTGTGTGTTTAGCACTGGACAAATCAGCTTTGACCAGGAAGGTGAAGTCATGTGGAGAAAAAAACCAAAAACACTAGCAGCTGTGTGTTGTGGAAGAAAACCCTGTGGATGAAGTGCAATTTTTAGGGAACAGAGACCAGCAAGATAAACCAATAAGTGTCCACTGTTCTGATGTTAAGGAGAACCCTGGTGAGGCAGTAATTAAGCACTTAAGGGCTAATCAATCAGCAGTTCAAAACCCCCATCTTCCCCAAGGAAGAGTTACGATGTGGCAGTCTGACCCCCTTAAGATTTACATTTATTACCACTACCAACTGATCTGAGAGGGATAGCATTAGGGAATCCTGCATAGCATTCTTAACGAGCTCTAATGGCAGAGTGGACTCCTCATTGAGCTCCTAACCACAAAGTAAGTGGTTCTAACCTATCAGGTGGTCCATGTGAGAAATATGAGTTTGTCTGCCCTGGTAAAGATTTAAGCCTTGGAAAATGAAAGGGTGAAGTTCTATTCTATCTTGTAGGGTCTCTATGAGTCAGCTTCAACACAATGATAATGAGTTTGCTTTGGAATTTTGGGATAGAAAGGAGAAATATGTGCAACAAAATTTAAACTTATTTTAAAAGTTCAGGGGTATTGCTCAGAGAGAGATTCTTGGAACCCACAAGACTGTTGTCCTTAGGCACCTTCAGATCTGGAACTGAACTCACTCCCTTGGCTCAATCTTCAGCCAAACAATAGGTAGATCTATAAGGTAAAAAGTAACACTAATCAACTATTTGAATCAAAAGGATATAATTTATTCAAAGATAAAGTTCAGAAGGGTCAGGAAAGAAGGGGGAATGGAAACAGGAAATACAAGGAGGAAGTGCGATAAGTGATATTACGTTGAGCAGACTGCAGTCAATATCATGAAGCAAAATATGTGTGAACTGTCACATGGAAAATGGATGTATTCTGTAAAGCTTCACCCATCTCACAATAAAGAGATTTTTTTTCAGCCTTGGAAACCTATGAGGCAATACTATTCTGTCCTATAGGGTACCCATGAGTTGAAATCAACTCAGTGGCAATGGGATATTGATGCTGATGCTTTCTTCCGATTCTAAAAAATAGGGTTATTAGCAATTATTGTGGAAATAGCATGAATGAGACTATGTAAATGGGGTTGGTTACAGATAAATTCTTGTAAATGTTAAAGGATAAGTGATTCAGGATGGACTTACCCAAAAAGAGAAAATTATTGCAAGATTTTGTTCCAGGGATAAAATAAAAATAGGCTTCCTGTGGGTAAGACTTAAGCCTATAGATATGGAATTTAAGGAACTGGTATTCCATGATGGTCACCTTCCCGACACAATCACTCAAGACAAAAAGTGGGTGTATAAACAAATGAGGTGAAGAAAGCTTATGGAGCCTATCTATCAAAAGATAGTCTAGGGTTTTAAAGACTAGAAGGTTCACAAGTGGCCATCTAACTCAGAAGCAATAAAGCACACATGAAAGAAGCACACCAGCCTGTGTGATCACAAGATGTAGAAGGGATCAGGTATCAGGCATAAAGAACAAAAAGAATCATATCATTGTGAATGGGGGGGGGGGGACAGTTAGGAGATCCAAGATCTATCTGTAGGCAACTGGACAACCCCTTACAGAAGGGTCGCTGGGAGGAGATGAGCCAGTCAGGATGCAGTGTAGCAACGATGAAACATATAACTTTCCTCTCGTTCCTAAATGCTACCGCGCCCACTATCATGATCCCAATTCTACCTTACAAACCTGGCTAGACCAGAGAATATACACTGGTCCATATAGGAACTGGAAACACAGGGAAACCAGGACAGATGACCCTTTCAGGACTGGTGCTGAGAGTAGCAATAACAGGAGGGTGGAGGAAAGGTGGGGTAGAAAGAGGGATCTGATTACAAGGATCTACATATAACCTCCTCCATGAGGGAGGGACAACAAAAAAGTGGGTGACGGTAGATGTCGGACAGTGTAAGATAGGACAGAATAATAATTTATAAATTATCAAGGGTCCATGAGGGAGGGGGAGGGGGAAGGAGGGGAAATGAGGAGCTAATACCAAGGGCTCAAGTAGAAAGCAAATGTTTTGAGAATGATGATGGCAACAAATGTACACAGTGGATTTATGTATAGATTGTACTAAGAGTTGTAGGAGCCCCCAATAAAATGATTCTTTTTAAAAACCTCAAAGAGCAAAACACACTATGATTTATTGTACACCAATGATACTTAAATAAAATTACATAAAAGAGCGGAAAAAGAAATGGAATTTAAGGTAAAGAAAGTATTCCCTTTGAAGACCATATTGCAAATATATATTTAGGCAGGCAATTGGATAAAGACATTTTCAGTCTGGGCTTCTATACCTGCCATCTGTCTGTTATGAAAAGTATAATTAGCAACTAGAATCTCTCATACAAAATCAACTCAATATTGTCTTTCTGGTCTGACTTCCGTGGTGTTCTACTGTGCTTTGATGGAGCTCATCATATCATGACTCTATAACAAGATTGAGGAGTTATTTGCATTCTTATGTGGAAGGTAAATCTGTTTGGCCATTCTGTTAGACTAGTTCATTTTCTTTCCTACCATCCCATCTGCCATTTTAATTCAAAACAAGGAGAAAGGCATGTATGTGCCTTTTGAGGAAGGAGAAGATTTTGGTGTGGAAGAAATTCTCTTCTAGACTGCAAGGTAAGTATTTACCCCCTCTAGCCCTGTTGGAGGAGGGGAAAAAGAAGAGAGACAAGGTAAAGAGAACAACCTAGTTAGCTTCATGCCTCCTTACTTTACCTGGTGATTGAGGGGAATATCAGTGACTATGGACCTGTTGTGCTCCCCATTTGGAAGCATGAAGAATAGAGGCTGCCAGGCAGAGCAGCCCTATGGGAAGTCACTGAAGACAAACATATAGAGAGTGCCATCAAGTCTACTGTGATCCATGGAGACCTTATATGAAATGGAATGGAGTGCTGTCTTATCTGGCACCATTGTCACACATTCCTGAATGTTGAAGTCCATTGTTGCAGCGATTAGGTCAATCTGCCTCAACAAGGATCTTCCCTGTCCCTCTATTTCATCAAATATGATGTCTTCCTCTAGCAATTGTCCACTGATAGTGTGTCCAAAACACATTAGTCAGTCAGTGTTCTCTTGTGATCCATAAGGTTTTCTTTCAGTAATTTTTGGAAGTGGACGGTCAGGCCCCTCCTCCTTGTCTGTCTTAGTCTAGAAGCTTCACTGAAACCTGTCCACCATGGGCAATCCTGCTGGTATTTGAAATTCTGGGAACAGAGCTTCCAGCATCATAACAATACACAAACCATTATAGTACAACCAACTTTCAGATGAGTGGAGGATATCTATATCTATATCTATATCTAAATCTATATCTAAATCTATATCTAAATCTATATCTAAATCTATATCTAAATCTATATCTATATCTAAATCTATATCTAAATCTATATCTAAATCTAAATCTATATCTATATCTATATCTATATCTATATCTATATCTATATCTATATCATCTATCTATCCATCTCTATCTCTATCTCTATCTCTATCTCTATCTCTATCTCTATCTCTATCTCTATCTCTATCTCTATCTCTATCTCTATCTCTATCTCTATCTATATCTATATCTATATCTATAGATAGATAGATATATGGAGGGAGAGAGTAAAACTGGCAATGCAGTCTGATTAGGCAGTATTCTGATGATCTGCTGCTAACAGAAAGTATCCCCACAATTAAGATCTTAAAGTAATGATAATATCAATTTTGCTCACAAATCTGCAATCTGGGCAGAGCTCAGTGAGGACACTAGTTTTGGCTTCATCAAGCATTAGCTGGGGTAGCTCAAAGACAGAGGCTGCAGCTCTCTTAAGACTCACTCCCTCACACGACTGATACTTCTGTTGGTTGGAGCTCAAGAAGAACCCTATATGTGACATTTTCATTTGGCTTGGTCTTCCTTGCAATATCCTGACAGGGTCCCAATGGTGAACAACCCAATACGACCAGGTGGAAGTCACAGAGCAACACTTCTGGCATAGTCAAAGGCCTGCCAAGATGCAAGGAAGTGGGAAAGCAGGCCCTGTTTCTGGAAAAATGAACACAAACTCATCTTGTAACAAGAGAATGTGCGATGTGCAACATTAGGACAGTCATCTTTGAAGGACACAACCTGCCACGAGCCAAGACACAGAGACAGATTTCTATGAAAGCGGAAGGGTAGGACTTAGACTTAAAGATAAAGCCACAGACTTCATAGGACAAGAGCAATAGGGAGACAAGCAAAGGAAAGCTCTAGGACGCAAGCCTAACATGGCTAAAGATAGGGACAATGTCAGGACTGAACTGGAAGCAAGCAGACACCTGTGCAAGGCAGAACCCGTGAAGTTGTGAGTGCCTTCAAAGCTAAGTCAAAGTACCTTGGGGCGTGAGAAGGGAAGGAACAGGAGAAGGAATTAATGGGTAGGTTTATGGAATTTGTAAGTCTGGGGACAGAGCATCAGGAATAGCTGGGTTCTGGCACTCAGTTGATACCATCAGAGTTTGAACCTTTTCCTTTCAGTGCTGTTTCCTTTTGAGTTTCACGCAGGCTTCCTGATGACAGCTGTAGTTTTATCTAGAAGCTCAGGAATTCTATTAGAGAGAGGCTCTTTTCCTTTCTAATCATTGGTGGTACTATCAGGTAAGCATTGGATTGCTAACTGCAAGGTTGCCAGTGCTACCCTACCAGCTACCTCATAGGGAAAAAGATGGAACTTTCTGCTCACATAAATATTTAGTGTCTGAGACACCCAACAGGGGCCTTCTATGATTCAAAATGGACTCATTGGCAATGGGGTAATTGTTTCTGGGGCATTTTTAGGGTTAGATAGCATTAACCTAGCATGAGTCACATACTGAGTCTGACCCAGTCCCTTTGGACAGAGGAAAGTCATGCCCTGACTAGGCAGGCCTGGAGCTGGCAGATTGGAACAATGCCAGCAGAAGCATGGAGATGGAGCATGGTGGAAGAGTGATCCCAAAGATACAAGCCATGTGCTGTGAGTGGAAGAAGGGCAAATGAATGCTGCATTAATTAACCAGTTATTGACAAAATGAGGTTGCATAACCAATGGCTCCAAAACCCAGCAGTTCAACACACAGCCCAACCCCTTCCCTCCCACACACACAGTTCTTAAAATTCAGCATCAGGGAGATTAACTGGAACTGTGAACTTGGCACTTCAGGGCTTGGAAGAGATGACAGTGCATGTAAAGGCCTTGGGGCAGGAGAGATCTTGGTGTGACTGAAAGCCCAGAAGAAGACTAATTTGGGGGAGGTGAGATAATAGGATGGAGTTTTCAGTGAGCATTTCCTTGAGAGACTTCAAGCAAAGGCGATTTTTCTATATTCATGTTTTAGAAGTAGATCTCCACCCATTGGGTAAAGCTTTGGGTAATGGATTGGTGTTGGTATGCAGGGAAAAAATAAATGGGCTTGTTATGGATTAGGAGCCTGTGGTAGTCACCTAATCTTGTGTCGAGTTAAGGATTAGGAGTGTAGGCGTGGAGTGTAGGCTGCCAATCTGGAGATAGTCAGTTAGATTTTTATGTGGGCATAGCCTTCTCCTGAGAACTCTGAGAAATCTGGTACTTCCTCCTTGGAGGTGGAAGACACCTCTCTCTCTCTCTCTCTCTCTCTCTCTCTCTCTCTCTCTCTCTCTCTCTCTCTCTCTCTCTCTCTCTGCTACTCGTTGGGAGACATCACAGAAGGCAAGCCAAATGGATGCGACCAGACCTCTGAAGCCAAAGAAGCCTCAGAGAGATCGCTGCCAGCACTAAGATGCTTACAATGCCACTGGATCCACAAGACTTTCCACCCATTGGCCTGTGATTATCCTGCATTCAGCATCACTGCACAGGTTTCATGGGTCTGAAAAGGAATTTATAGATTGGTATCAGACATATGGGCTAATATCAGACTTATGGATTTGATCTGCACTGGGCTGGGACGTTTGCTTAATGTACAGTTACTGATTGATATAAAACTCTCTCTCTGGACTTATAAGGTAGAATTAGACCAGAACATGTACTCTGGTACAGACAGGAGCTGGAAACAGGGAATTCACGACAGATGATCTCTTCAGGACCAGTGGTGAGAGTGGCAATACCAGGAGGGTGGAGGGAAGGTGGGGTAGAAAGAGTGAACCGATTACAAGGATCTACATAAAACCTCTGCCCTGGGGGACGGACAACAGAAAAGTGGGGGAAGTGAGATGTTTGACGTGTAAGATATGCCAAAATAATTTATATATTATCAAGGATTTATGAGGGAGGGGGAGGAGGATGGAAGTGGGGAAATGAGGAGCTGATACCAAGGGCTCAAGTAAAAAGCAAATATTTTGAGAAGGATGAGGGCAACACATGTACAAATGCACTTGACACACAATGGGTGGATGGATGGATGGATGGATGGATGGATGGATGGATGGATGGATGGATGGATGGATGGATGGAATGACTGTGATAAGAGTTGTATGAGCCCCCAATAAAATTATCAAGGGTTCATAAGGAGGGGGGAGTGGGGAGGGAGGAGAAAAATGAGGAGCAGGTGCCAGGGGCTTATGTGGAGAGCAAATGTTTTGACAATGATGAGGGCAATGAATGTATAAATGTGCTTTATAATGGATGGATGGATGGATTGTGATAAGAGTTGTATGAATCCCTAATATAATGATTAAATAATAGGGAAATGATTTTTAAAAACCACCAACTCTCTCTCATACACATGAGTCTCCCTCGATTTTCTCTAGCATACCCAGACTAATACACAGTTCGCCCCTGTCCTATAGGGCGGCTATGAGTTGGCATGGACTTGAGGGCAGTGGGTTTGTTAGGGCTTTGGAGTTCAGCAGGCCTTTGTTGGTGTGTTTGAGTCTATTTTTGTAGCTGTTGTGTGCAGGTCAGTGGCTCATCTTCCAGCACTCTATAGGACCATATTTTGTTGTGACCCATAAGGCTTTCATTTGTTAATATTTGGAAGTAGATCACCAGGTCTTTCTTCCTAGTCTGCCTTAGGCTAGAGCAGTGGTTCTCAATCTGTGGGTTGTGACCCCTTTTGGGGTCCAGCGACCTTTTAACACGAGTCACCCGATTCATGGCAGTAGCAAAATTACAGTTATGAAGTAGCAAGGAAAATGATTTTATGGTTGGGGGTCACCACAACATGAGGAACTGTATTAAAGGAAGGTTGAGCACCACAGGGCTCGAGGTTCCACTGAAGCCTGCCCATCATTGCTGACCCTTCTGGGGTTTGTCATATCGGTGGCACGGCTTCCAATTTCACAGCAACACTCTAGCTACCACTGCACCACGAACTGATAGACAGGTGGTGGACTGTTCTTAAAAGCCACCTGAGTTACGATGCTTTGTTTTGACAGCCCTGGAAAATGGATACAGAATCTAGTTTCATAGTCAATGCAAGACACACCTTGGGGCAGTAGGGATGGCATGAATTGAATAGATTCAAAGTATATTTAAGGGAGAGGAAGGATGACAGTTAATGCCTGGGGGGGGGGGTGTGCAAGAAGGAAGGAAGCAGAGACACCATTGATATTAAGTGCCTGAGTTAAGACAGGAATTTCCAGGGAAGCTGGTGAGTCATGATGGGAGAATTTCACACTCCCCGGGGACAGGGGGAGCATTGATTAGTTTATATGTTGCGCATCTTCTCAGACAATAGAGGCTTTGTCATCCTCAAATGAAGCATGCAGTTGGAGCTCAGAGACGGCATGCAGTGCAAATGAAGACTGGGTTGGTTGAGATGGGTGGACCAGGGCCACTAGTCAATTCTGAGGAGCTTCAGCAAACCTGCCCAGTGTCTCTTGGAGAGTGGGCATGTCTCATAGCCACAAAGGGCCTTTTAATGTTTTACCTCCCACTGCAGCAGCGTGAGTCTCTATCAGCTCATCCTGGAAAGGAAACATACTACCTGCCATCAGGTTCATTTCTTCAAAAAGGATGGAAGAATACAAATGAAAGACTACAATTTGAAGGGGTCTTAGGCAGACTATCAGGCTCATTAAAGCTTCATTTATTAAAACTTCATTATTCAGAGACATTCTTCCAGTAGGATGTATGCTGGGGTGGGGGTGGGCATGATGAGGAAGGCTTGGAGCAGGGTAGGGGAACAACCCCACACCCCCAAAAAATACCTTCCCACGAAGCAATTCCAGTGGGCACAGATTAGATAGAAGTTTCATCCTCTGGTCACTTGATGTTTGTCCCTCTCTTTTGTCTGAATGCTCTTTCCACATTGCTCAGATGAAGCATCAAATTTATATTAAAATGCAAGTTAGGAAGCATCATCCCCAACCAACCCTGTTCATCAAAATGGTAGTGCTCTCTCCGGGTACCCTGAGTTCAGTTTGTCAACAAGTTGAAGCAGTTGAGCTGGGGCTCTGTGAGGCCCAGGAGCATGAGTTCATTAATATCCGACCCATAATGCCTTGCTGTGTTTGTGCCAACAAAGACCTGTCACTCCTTACCTAAGGATTTACTCACTCCTTGAAACAGGCATTTATTTACACACAGTTTGACCTCATGATGGTGTTCAGCAGATGTGGATCTTACTTATTTGCATTGTTCTGTGACAGTTGCAAAATTCGTTAGTGGCTCAGGGATCAATCCTCTGTGGACTGCCCTGAAGCTAGATGAAGCAAGCGGGTTCTTGCTGATTCATCCTCCCTCCTTAGGATTGCTTGCTAGTCAGAATAACATAGTGCCCATTAAAGAAACCGCCTGTAGCAGTTTAAATTTGTGACCTGGGGGGGAGGGAGGGTCATGATCACAAGTGACAGAAACTGACGCTTGACTAACTTAGGGGAAAAGGCCTATAGGTGGATAAATGGTGGGAAGACAAGAACATGTGGCAAATGCCTGGGCAATCTCAGGGCTGTGAAGCAGGTACTGGCGAAACACTCCTCCTGAGGCCAAAGCGTGCCCTCTGTAGTACATTAAATTACATTCACACACACCCATTCATGTTCACATGGAACCTGAGGCTATGGCCTTACTTGGAGAGGAGGTCTTGGCAGATGTGCTTAGTTAAGGATTTCAAGAGCTCCATCTTTCTGGGTTTAGATTTCAGATGGATGCTACATGCACTGATTGGTGTGTTCTTATAAGAAGAGGACTGGGCACACAGAGACCCCGTGTGAAGACACTGGCAGAGATTGGATCAGTGCATCTACAAGCCAAGAAATATCAAGGATTAGCAGCAGTGACCAGAAGCAGAGAGAGGCTACTTTGATTCTCCCTCAGAGCTCTCAGAAGGAATGAATCTTGCCCACACCTTAATTTTAACCCTTGGCCCTTCAGAAAAGTGAGAGAACAAATGCCTGCTGTTTAAGTCACTCGATTGGTAGCCATTTGTTACAGCTACCCAAAAGAACCATTATGGATTGATCTGTAGCCCCCTCAAAATATGTGAGAAATTTGAACCTTGGTGGACATGATCCTGTTTGAAAAGAATGGAGTTCTTTTGTAATATAAATGAGGCCCTAAGGCCACTGGAGATCCCCTCATTGAGGAGTTTAGAAGAGGAGATGGGTCAGTCAGGGTGCGAGGTAGTACCGATGAAGAACACAGCTTTCCCCCAGATCCTGGATGCTTCCTGCCCCCAACTACCATGATCCAAATTCTACCTTGCAGGGCTGGATATGGCAGAGGTTGTACACTGGTGCATACGGGGGCGGGAGGCACAGGGAATCCAGGGTGGATGATACCTTCAGGACCAAAGGTGTGAGGGGCAATGATGGGAGAGTGGAGGGTGAGTGGGTTGGAAAGGGGGAACTGATTAAGAGGATCCACATGTGACCTCCTCCCTGGGAGATTGACAGCAGAGAAGGGGGGGATGGAAGACTCGGGATAGGGCAAGATATGACAAAATAACAATGTATAAATTACCAAGGGTACATGAGGGAGGCGGAAGCAGGGAGCGAGAGGAAAAAAAAGGAGACCTGATGCAAAGGGCTTAAGTGGAGAGCAAATGCTTTGAGAAGGATTGGGGCAGGGAATGTGCGGATGTGCTTTATACAGTTTATGTGTATATGTATGAATTGTGATAAGAGTTGTATGAGCCCCTAATAAAATGTTAAAAAAAGAAAATGATTAGGGCAAAGAATGTACAGATGTGCTTTATACAATTGGTGTATGTATATGTATGGATTGTGATAAGAGTTGTATGAGTCCCTAATAAAATGTTAAAAAAAATGAGGCCATATAAGAATAGGCTTGAGCCTAAACCTAAAAACTTCTGAGTTAAAGGCCAGGATAGACCCAGTAACACACAGTACGGGGAGAAAAATAGCGAGGAATGCCAAGGAACTTTCTGGTATCCACAAAGAAGGACCCTGACCTAGAGTCGCACCCCAAATTTGAACCTGTAAGCTCCAAAGCAGGGGGAAAAGTGTTTTAAGGCTACTGACTTGTTGGATAATTTTTGGTTAAGGAGATTAAGACAAGAACTTAAGACATCCTCCAATCCTTCCTCTGGCTTCGTTCCATTTTTCTCACATTCAAGAGTCCTCCCAGAGGATTCAGTCAGGTGGTGGTTGTTGTTGTTGTTCAGTGTCATAGGGAGGGTTTGGATTCATTGTGACCATACATACAACATAATCATACACTACCCGGTCCTGTACCATTCTCACAGTTGTTCTTAAGTTTGAGCCCATTGTTGCAGCCACTGTGTCAATCCCTTTTGTTGAGGGCCTTCCTCTTTTTCATTGCCCCTCTACTTTCCAGAACACGATGTCCTGCTCCAGGGACTGATCTCTCCGGACAACATGTCAAAGTTAAGGCGAAGTCTCATTATCCTTGCCCTGAGGAACATTCTCGCTGTACTTCATCCAAGTTAGATGGGTTTGTTCTTTTGGCAGTCCATGGTACATTCATTACTCTTTTACATCAATACTAATCAAATATATCTATTCTTCTTTGGTCTTCCTTATTCAGTGTTCAACTTTCACATGAATATGAGACAGTTGAAAATACCATGGCCTGGGTCAACCCGCCCCAGTCCTCAAAGTAATCTCTTGCTTTTCAACACTTTAAAGAGGTCTCATGTACCAGATTTGACTAGTGAAATGTGTCATTTGTTCTCTTCTCTGCTGCTTCCCTGAGAATTGATTGTGGATTCAAGCAAGACAAAATCCTTGACAATTTCGATCTTTCCTCCATTTATCATGATGTTATCAATAGGTCCAGTTGTGAGGGTCTGGGCTTTCTTTACATTGAGTCATAATCCAAACTGAAGGCTTTAATCCTTCATCTTCAACAGCAAGTGAATCAAGTCCTTCTCATTTTCAGCAAAATTGTGTCATCTGTATAATGCAGGTTGTTAATAAGCCTTCCTCCAACCTGATGCTCCATCAGGCACTGCCCCTTAATGAGTTTAAGTTATGAAGGATAGTCCTCCATAGGCACATTGATTATTACACTACCCCCCTCACATAATAAATTCAGAGAGAGAAAATTTCCCCAAAGCAATGGAAAGCTTACTAGAGAAGTGGAGGGTGCTCAAAGCCAAAGGTGACACAAACTGGAAGTCAATACTAGTTTTCAATACTTGCAGTTACCTAATAGTTCACTGCACTATCTACGAAAAGGTGAGGAGAACTGGGGCAATTCCATTAAAAAAAGACAATGCAGGGTATATAAGTCCGTCATTCCTCTGGAGAAGAAAAACACATAGTTGGGTTGTAGAGCTTTGTTTGCTAATCAACCGAATGTAGTTGTAAGGCAGGGGTGTGTGTGCACGCATGTGTGTGCATGTGTGTGTGTGTGTGTGTGTGTTGGAGGGAAGGGCTTGCCATTCTATTTCATATCCAGGAGAAAGATGAGCCTCTTCCCATATCTTTTGCTCTGTGGCAAGTTACTGATCTACAAGGAACTTTTATTTGACAAGGACATTGCCGAAAAAAAAAAACGGGAAGCTTGTGTTCATCTCTGGTGAGAGGTGGAGTCAAAGAGATGGGCTTTATGACAGACACCATGATTGTGCAACCAAACTATGAAATGGCCTCATACATTCAACACACATTTGCTGCACCTCCCCAGTGTGCTGCCCACATATTACCAGGCAGAGTGTTTTATGGGCAGCATTTTAGAGTTAGGCAGGCAGAGGGAGTGTCTTTGTGGGTGTTGCCTTTACCAGTCCTTGGATTGTTCTGGGACAGGCATGTCTTTTTCCTCTAAAGTAACTGATCGCGTGTAAAGAAGGAGTATGTATATACTCAGTAAGACGGGTTAAACCAAACCCAACCTATGACAATCATCTCAATTGGAACACATAGCAACCCTATACAAATACCCGTAGGGTTTCCAAGTTTGTAACTCTTTTGGGGGGTCAACAACCATATCCTTCTCTTGCAGAACCACTACAGAGTTGACCGTTGTGTTAGCAGCTGAATGCTTAATCACTGTGCCCATTTTGTTTGCTGAGCCGCCCTCAAAACACTGAACAGGTTTTCTGGGTACCAAGTATGTCCACTTCTATGTCTGACATAGGGTGTTTGCTGAGCCGCCCTCAAAACACTGAACAGGTTTTCTGGGTACCAAGTATGTCCACTTCTATATCTGGCATAGGGTGTTTTCTCCAAGTTGATAGGAGGTGCAAATCAGTTACTAGGGGTTTGGCAGAGTCAGTATGGAAACTGCGAGGGTGTGTGAAATTTGAACCAGAGTAGAACAATTCCAAGACACTTCCTAGGGATTCCTGGCATATAATATGCAAATGATAGTCAAGATATATAACTGTGTCTCTGTTCTTGGTTCTGTCAGTACCTGGTGTGGCCACAAAGGAGAAACCTGTTCTCCTGCTATTTTGAGCATCTAGTGTGAATGACAGGAGATAAGTCACATGCTAATGAACCCTGGTGGTGTAGTAGTTAAGCACCATTTTGCCCGGCTATCAAAGGATATAGCGTCTGGGGTCTTAAAGACTGGAAGATAAACAGGGGACCATCTAGCTAAGAAACAACAAAGCCCACATAGAAAAAGCACACCAGCCTACCCCAACATGATCGCTGAAGACAAAGCGGGTGCATAAGCACATGCGAGCATGTTTTCTTGATGTGCAATCACCCTTTACATGCAACTCTCTTATACATACGTGTTTCTGTGGATTTGTTTCTCAAATGCACCCAGACTAACATAAGCAGCGTGGAACGCATTTAAGAAGCCTAGACAAGGGCAGGGAAGGATATTCGGAGGGACTGGATCCAGAATTAGAGAGGAAGGAGCCCTGGTGGCAAAACGGGCTGCTAGCTCCCTGTCCCAAGGGGGACAATGAGACTACTGGCTCCCATGAAGATTTACAGTCTTGAAAACTCCATATAGGGTCACTGTGGTTGGAATCTACTGGACGGCAGTGACCTTTTGGGATTGAAGGTGGAAGCCACCAATGACTTCCTGCCATTGAGCCAAGGAGCCTCCGGAGAGTGTGTGAATTTCTGGAATGTAGTGAACAACCTCTGCACATCTGCTTTTCATGCTGCCCAAGTCATGCCCTTGGCCTTTGCTTAAACATATTCATCCAGAAGTGAACCATCACAGCTGCTCCCTCGGGAAGCTGGGGGCTGAGCTCTCTGGTTCCACTCTGTCAGCATTTCTGGTCCGGGTACCTCCCCTCTGCCCCGGCACAGGCAATGTGCTTTTGGAAGCAATGCTCCCTGGGTAGTGGGTGTGATTTGCCTCCTCTGGCCTAACATGATGAATGCTGAGAGGGGGTGGATCCTAGGGGGTTAAACTCTCTGAACTTTACCTAGCCCAGGGGAAAACTTATTATTTAAAGTAAGTTTTAGACAGAATCTTTAGAAAGATAAATTGTTAACTATGTACACAATTACTCCCCAACACATAGGCTCAACCTCATAGGCTGTGGATGACCTTGAGCAGGTGCTCAGTCACAATGGGTTTCTATCAGGATTGAGAGTTCAGCTCTCTCAACTCTCCAACTGGTTATTAGCACCATAGTCGCGTTTCTATTTATGTAATTACTTTGTTTTAAGGGGGAAAAGACTCCCAATTCAACTATATTTTATTAGGAACTCCTTTGCTAAGTTTTACACAAGAAAAAGGCACACACTGCTGTTCTGGATGAAGGAGAGCATCCGCATAAGGCCAAAATGGTGTCGGAAGGACCCACAGCCACAGTGACTTAAATAAAATGACACCCATTCTGTCCTGCTGACTCTGACTCATAATGACTCTGTGTAAGGATCCTGAAGTTGCTACCTTTCCAGGAAGCAATAACCTCATCTTTCTCCTGTGGAATGACTAGTGGCTTTGAACCAGCGACCTTGCTCTTCATAGTCCAACACTATCCAGCATTACCACCTGGGCTCCTGAAAATTTAAACAAAACATAGAATACAAACAACTTTGTCACAAAATTGTGACTGAAGACAGATCAAATCATGGAGTTTCAGGAGGGCCTGTGAGAGCATGAGCGGGACCTTCATTGGGATGTGCACACTACCGTATATCGTTGAGTCGGGCCCGGGGAGTGGACGCAAGCACACTGCCTGAGGGACAAGCTTTCCACTGCCAGTCAGCAGTAGGAAAGAACTCAATGGCGGCTGAATCTGTGGCCCCTCAAAATGGATGTAAGGTCTCCACATAGACTCTCACTGTGAGCCACAGCCTATTGCTCAAAATTTAAGCTCAAATACGACTTAAACGCCAAACATTCTGTTTCCTTAAAATAGTGTACTTCCAGGATCAGCTAGAAGTCTGCATGACCTATCAGATCTCAACGCCGATCTCAAATCACTTCACATGATCCCTTCTACCAGTCATGTCAAGGACAACTAGAGGTCTGCATGAGCGAGCCCAAATCGCCTCCTCACTTACCCATTCCAGAGGCTGTGCCTGTACAACCTATCGACTAACACATTCCCATATGCCGTGGTTATGAAACCAACCATCATGCTGGAATAAGGACCAATCACGATGCAAGGGTCAGGGTCAATGGGAAAGCAAAATAGGGACTGTGGGGAGCCAAGAGGGGTCCCATCACTCAATCCCTAAACCTGATCTAATGTCACTAGACTGGGGTCTTCTTCACATCTCAAGGGCACCCGATTCATGATTGAAGTGAATTGTGCTTATTCAATCTTTGTTCTGCTTGCTGTCCTGCTGTGCTGCATCCTCTTTTTGCTTTTTTGTGCATGGCTCCCTCTGTTCTGGTGACAAATGGCCTGAGAGGGATTTGATATAGGGAGAAAGCCCACCCACATCAACTGTCACCAGAAGCAGACACTAAGTCCATTTCTCTCACCTCACAGAACTATGCACACCAGACACTGGTAGGGCTGCCTGGGAGGGGAACACTTAGTGCAGTGGTTCTCAACTTGTGGGTTGCGACCCCTTTGGGAGTCATATGACCCTTTCACAGGGCTCACCCTATTCATAACTGTAGCAAAATTACAGTGATGAAGTAGCAAGAAAATCATTTAATGGTTGGGGGAGGGGGTCATCACCACAACAAGAGGACCTGTATTAGGAAGGTTGAGAACCACTGCCAGAGTCTGTTTAGGACTTTGCTGCCCTCAAGGTCATCAGACATTCCTGAAGGCAGAGCCACTGCTGGAAGCCCATCTGGGAAATGGCCTGAAGACAGGTCCAAACCAACTGCACCCTCACCCTCCGAGATCCTAATCATAGCAGGCATAGAAATGCTCCCTGCCACTTCATAGACTGTAAGTCCATGGGAGCAGAAAGCCTCCTCTTTCTCCCTTTGAGTGGAGGCTGGTGAGTTCAAACTGCTCACTTTATGGCTAACATAACCCACAGACCAGCTCCCCCTGAGCTCAGTTTGGTTTGCCGCACAGCCTTAGGTTTAGGGAGCCCCTGGCCTGGGGCACCACAGCCCTTAGGCTTAGGGAGCCCCACGCCTGGGGCGCCCCAGCCCTTAGGCTTAGGGAGCCCCTAGCCCGGGGCGCCACAGCCCTTACGCTTAGGGAGCCCCAGGCCTGGGGTGCCCCAGCCCTTAAGCTTAGGGAGCTCCTGGCCTGAGGTGCCCAAGCCCTTAGGCTTACGGAGCCCCAGGCGTGGGGTGCCCCTGCCCTTAGGTTTTGGGGACCCCAGGCCAGGCGCGCCCCAGCCCTAGTCTTAGGGTGCCCCAGGCCTGTGGCGCCCCAGCCCTTAGGCTTAGGGAGCCCCAGGCTGGGGTGCTCCAACCCTTAAGCATAGGGAGCCCCAGGCCTGGGGAGCCCCAGCCCTTAGGCTTAGGGAGCCCCAGGCCCAGGGCACCACAACCCTTAGGCTTAGGGAACCCCAGGCCTGGGGCGCTCCAGCACTTAGGCTTAGGGAGCACCTGGCCTGGGACGCCCCAGCCCTTAGGCTTAGGGAGCCCCAGGCCTGGGGCGCCCCTGCCCTTAGTCTTTGGAAGCCTCAGGTCTGTTGCGCCCCAGCCCTTAGGCTTAGGGAGACCCAGGCCTGGGACGCATCAGCCCTAAGGCTTAAGGGGCCCCAGGAATGGGGCGCCCCAGCCCTTAGGCTTAGGGAGCCCCAGGCCTGGGGCACCCAAGCCCTTAGGCTTTGGGAGCCCCAGGCCTTAGCTTTAGGGAGATCTAGGCCTTGGGCGCCCCAGCCCTTAGGGTTAGGGAGCCCCAGGCCTGGGGCGCCCCAGCTCTTAGGCTTAGGGAGCCCCAGGCCAGGGGCACCAAAGCCCTTAGGGTTAGGGAGCCCCAGGCCTGGGGCGCCCCAGCTCTTAGGCATAGGGAGCCCCAGACCAGGGGCGCCCCAACCCTGGGTCGCCCCAGCCTTTAGCCTTAGGGAGCCCTAGGCCTGGGGCGCCTAGCCCTTAGGCTTAGTTAGCCCCAGTCCTGGGGCGCCCCAGCCCTTAGGCTTTGGGAGCCCGAGGCCTAGGGTGCCCCAGCCCTTAGGCTTAGGGAGCCTCAGGCTTGGGGCGCCCCAGCCCTAAGGCTTCGCGAGCCCCTGGCATGAGGCACCACAGCCCTTAGGCTGTGGGAGCCCAAGGCCTGGGGCGCCCCATCCCTTAGGCTTAGGGAGCCCCAGGCCTGGGGCGCCCCAGCCCTTAGGCTTTGGGAGCACCAGGACTGGGATGCCTCAGCCCATCGGTTTTTTGAGCCCCAGGCCTGGGGCGCCCCAGCCCTTAGGCTTAAGTAGCCCCAGACCTGGGGCGCCCCAGCCCTTAGGCTTAGGGAGCCCCAAGCCTGGGGGGCCCCAGCCCTTAGGCTTTGGGAGCACCAGGACTGGGACGCCTCAGCTCATCGGTTTTTTGAGCCCCAGGCCTGGGGCGCCCTAGCCCTTAGGCTTAAGTAGCCCCAGACCTGGGGCGCCCCAGCCCTTAGGCTTAGGGAGCCCCATGCATGGGGCGCCCCAGCCCTTAGTCTTAGGGGGCCCCAGGCCTGGGATGCCTCAGCCCTTGGGTTTTGGGAGCCCCAGGCCTGGGGAGCCCCAGCACTTAGGCTTTGGGAGCCCCAGGCCTGGTGAGCCCCAACTCTTAGATTAAGGAGCCCCTGGCCTGAGGCGCCCCAACACTTAGGCTTAGGGAGCCCCAGGCCTGGTGCGCCCCAGCAATTAGGCTTAGGGAGCCCCCGGCATGGGGTGCCCAGCCCTTGGGCTTAGTTAGCCCCAGTCTTGGGGCGCCACAGCTCTTAGGCTTTTGGGAGCCCCAGGCCTAGGGCGCCCCAGCCCTAAGGCTTAGGGAGCCCCAGGCCTGGGGCGCCCCAGCACTTAAGCTTGGGAGCCCCAGGCCTGGGGCGCCCCATTCCTTAGGCTTTTGGAACCCCAGGCTTGGGGCGCCCCAGCCCTTTGGCTTAGGGAGCCCCAGGCCTTTTGATCCCCAGCTCTTTAACTTATTGAGCCCCTGGCCAGGGGCGCCACAACACTTAGGTTTAGGGAGCCCCAGGCCTGGGGTGCCCCAGCCCTTAGGCTTAGGGATCCCCAGCCCTTGGGCGCCCCAGCCCTTAGGCTTTGGGAGCCCCAAGACTGGGGCGCCCCAGCCCTTAGACTTTGGGAGCCCCAGGCCTGGGGCGTCGCAGCCCTTAGGCTTAGGGAGCCCCAGACCTGGGGCGCCCCAGCCTTGGGTCGCCCCAGCCTTTAGCCTTAGGGAGCCCTAGGCCTGGGGCGCCCAGCACTTAGGCTTAGTTAGCCCCAGTCCAGGGGTGCTCCAGCCCTTAGGCTTTGGGAACCCAAGGCCTAGGGTGCCCCAGCCCTTAGGCTTAGGGAGCCTCAGGCATGGGTCGCCCCAGCCCTAAGGCTTAGGGAGCCCCTGGCAGGGGCACCCCATCCCTTGGGCTGTGGGAGCCCAAGGCCTGGGGCGCCGCAGCCCTTAGGCTTAGGGTGCCCCAGGTCTGGGACGCCTCAGCCCTTGGGCTTTGGGAGCCCCTGGCCTGGGGCGCCCCAGCCCTTAGGCTTTGGGAGCCCCAGGCCTGGTGAGCCCCAGCTCTTAAATTAGGGAGCCCCTATCCTGGGGCACCCCAGCCCTTAGGCTTAGGGAGCCACAGGTCTGGTGCGCCCCAGCAAATAGGCTTAGGGAGCCCCAGGCCTGGGTCGCCCCAGTCCTTAGGCTTAGAGAGCCCCAGACATGCGGCCCCCAGCAATTAGGCTTAGGGAGCACCAGGCCTGGGGCGCCCCAGCCCTTGGGCTTAGAGAGTCCCAGGCCTGGGGTGCCCCAGCCCTTAGGCTTTGAAGCCCCAGGCCTGGGTCGCCCCAGCCCTTAGCATTAGGGAGTCCCAGGCCTGGGGCACCCAGCACTTAGGCTAAGTTAGCCCCAGCCCTGGGGCGCCCCAGCCCTTATGTTTGGGAGCCCCAGGCCTAGGGCGCCCCAGTCCTTAGGCTTAGGGAGTCTCAGGCCTGGGGCGCCCCAGCCCTAAGGCTTAGTGAGCCCCTGGCATGGGGCACCACAGCCCTTAGGCTGTGGGAGCCCAAGGCTTGGGGCGCCCCAGCCCTTAGGCTTAGGGAGCCCCAGGCCTAGGGCACACCAGCCCTTACGCTTTGGAGCCCCAGGGCTGGGGCATCCCAGCCCTTAGGCTTTGGGAGCCCGATGCCGTGGCGCCCAAGCCCTTAGGCTTTTGGAGCACCAGGACTGGGACGCCCCAGCCCATAGATTTTGGGAGCCCCAGGCCTGGGGGGCCCCAGCCCTTAGGTTTTGGGAGCCTGAGGCCGGGTCGCCCCAGACCTTAGTCTTAGGGAGCCCCAGGTCTGGTGCGCCTCAGCCCTTAGGCTTTGGGAGCCCCAGGCATGGGACGCCCCAGCCCATAGGTTTTGGGAGCCCCAGGCCTGTGGCGTCCCTGCCCTTAGGCTTTGGAACCCCAGGCATGGGGCGCCCCAACCCTTAGGCTTTGGGAGGCCCAGGCCTGGGGCACCCAGTCCTTAAGCTTAGGGAGCCCCAGGCCTGGGATGCCCCAGCCCTTAGGCTTAGGGAGCCACAGGCCTGGGGCGCCCCAGCCCTTAGGCTTTGGGAGCCCTAGGCCTGAGGCTCCCCAGACCTTAAGCTTAGGGAGCCCCAGGCCTGAGGCGCCCCATTCCTTAGGCTTTGGGAGCCCCAGGCCTGGGGCGCCCCAGCCCTTACGCTTTGGAACCCCAGGCATGGGGCGCCCCAGCCCTTAAGCTTTGGGAGGCCCCGGCCTCTTGCACCCAGCCCTTAGACTTAGGGAGAACCAGGCCTGGGACGCCCCAGCCCTTATGCTTAGGGAGCCCCACACCTGGCGCGCCACAGCCTTTAGCCTTAGGGAGCCCCAGGCCTGGGGCGCCCAGCCATTATTCTTAGTTAGCCCCAGTCCTGGGGCGCCCCAGCCCTTATTCATAGTTAGCCCTAGGCCTAGGGCGCCCCAGCCCTTAGGCTTAGGGAGCCTCAGGCCTGGGGCGCCCCAGCCCTAAGGCTTAGGGAGCCCCTGGCATGGGGCACCCCAGCCCTTATGCTTAGGGAACCCCAGGCCCGGGGCGCCCCAGCCCTTAGGCTTTGGGAGCCGCAGACCTGGGGCACCCCAGCCCTTAGGCTTTCGGATCGACAGGCCTGTGGCGCCCCAGGCCTTAAGCTTTGGAACCCCAGTCATGGGGCGCCCCAGCCCTTAGGCTTTGGGAGCCCCAGGCCTGGGGCGCCCCAGCCCTTAAGTTTAGGGAGCCCCAGGCCTGGGACGCCCCAGCCCTTAGGCTTATGGAGCCCCAGGCCGGGGCGCCCCAGCCCTTAGGCTTTGGGAGCCCCAGACCTGGGGCGCCCCAGCCCTTAGGCTTTGGGAGCGCCAGGCCTGAGGCGCCCCAGCCATTAGGCTTTGAGAGCCCCAGGTCTGGGGCGCCCCAGCCCTTAGGCTTAGGGTGCCCCAGGCCTGAGGCGCCCCATTCCTTAGGCTTTGGGAGCCCCAGGTTTGGGGCGCCCCATCCCTTAGTCTTTGGGAGCCCCAGGCCTGGGGGGCCCCAGCCCTTAGGCTTAGGGAGAGCCAGCCCAGTGTCGCCCCAGCACTTAGGCTTTGAGAGCCCCAGACCTGGGGCTCCCCAGCAATTAGGCTTAGGGAGCCCAAGGCCTGGGGCATCCCAGCCCTCAGTATTTTGTATGGCCAGTACTGAGGCGCCCCAGCCATTAGTCTTAGGGAGCCCCAGGCCTGGGTCACCCCAGCCCTTAGGCTTAGGGAGCCCCAGGCCTGGGGCGCCACAGCCATTAGGCTTAAGAAGCCCAAGGCCTGGGACGCCCCAGTCCTTAGGCTTTGATAGCTCCAGGTCTGGGGGGCCCTAGCCCTTAGTCTTAGTTAGCCCCAGGCCTGGGGTACCACAGCCCTTAGGCTTTGGGAGCCCCAGGTCTGGGGCGCCCCATTCCTAACGATTAGGGAGCCCCAGACCTGGGGCGCCACAGCCCTTAGGCTTAGGGCGCCCCAGGCCTGGGTCGCCCTAGCCCTTAGATTTTGGGAGCCCGAGGCCAGGTCGCCCCAGCCCTTAGTCTTTGGGAGCCCCAGACCTGGTGCGCCCCAGCCCTTAGGCTTTGGGAGCCCCAGGCCTGGGGCGCCTCAGCCCTTAAGCTTTGGGAGGCCCAGGCCTGGGACGCCCCTGACCATAGATTTTGGGAGTCCCAGGCCTGCGGCGCCCCAACCCTTAGGCTTTGGAACTCCAGGCATGGGGCGCCCCAGCCCTTAAGCTTTGGCAGGCGCCGGCCTCTTGCACCCAGCCCTTAGACTTAGGGAGAACCAGGCATGGGACGCCCCAGCCCTTATGCTTAGGGAGCCCAAGTCCTGGGACGCCCCAGCCCTTAAGCTTAGGGAGCCCCAGGCCTGGGGCGCCACAGCCCTTAGGATTAGGAAGCCCCTGGCCTGGGGCTCCCCAGCCCTTAGGCTTGGGAGCCCCAGGCCTGGGTCGCCCTAGCCCTTAGATTTTGGGAGCCCGAGGCCAGGTCGCCCAAGCCCTTAGTCTTTGGGAGCCCCAGACCTGGTGCGCCCCAGCCCTTAGGTTTGGGAGCCCCAGGCCTGGGGCACCTCAGCCCGTAGGCTTTGGGAGGCCCAGGCCTGGGACGCCCCTGACCATAGATTTTGGGAGCCCCAGGCCTGCGGCGCCCCAACCCTTAGGCTTTGGAACCCCAGGCATGGGGCGCCCCAGCCCTTAAGCTTTGGGAGGCCCCGGCCTCTTGCACCCAGCCCTTAGACTTAGGGAGAACCAGGCCTGGGACGCCCCAGCCCTTATGCTTAGGGAGCCCCAGGCCTGAGGCGCCCCAGCCCTTAGGATTAGGGAGGCCCAGGCCTGGGTCGCGCCAGCCCTTAGGCTTTGGGAGCCCCAGGCCTGAGGCGCCCCAGCCATTAGGCTTTGAGAGCACCAGGTCTGGGGCGCCCCAGCCCTTAGGCTTAGGGTGCCCCAGACATGCGCCGCCCCAGCAATTAGGCTTAGGGAGCCCCAGGCCTGAGGGGCCCCAGCCCTTACGCTTTGGGAGCCCCAGGCCTGGGGCGCCGCAGCCCTTAGGCTTTGGGAGCCCGAGGCCTGGGGCGCCAAAGCCCTTAGGCTTAGGGAGCCCCAAACCTGGGGCGCCACGGCCTTTAGCCTGAGGGAGCCCCAGGCCTGGGGCGCCCAGCCATTATTCTTAGTTAGCCCCAGTCCTGGGGCGCCCCAGCCCTTATTCATAGTTAGCCCCAGGCCTAGGGCGCCCCACCCCTTAGGCATAGGGAGCCTCAGGCATGGGGCGCCCCAGCCCTAAGGCTTAGGGAGCCCCTGGCATGGGACACCGCAGCCCTTAGGCTTAGGGAGCCCCAGGCCTGGGGCGCCCCTGCCCTTAGGTTTTGGGAGCCCCAGACCTGGGGCGCCCCAGCCCTTAGGCTTTGGGAGCGACAGGCCTGTGGCGCCCCAGGCCTTAGGCTTTGGAACCCCAGTCATGGGGCGCCCCAGCCCTTAGGCTTTTGAAGCCCCAGGCCTAGGGCTCCCCAGCCCTTAAGTTTAGGGAGCCCCAGGCCTGGGGCGCCCCAGCCCTTAGGCTTTGGAAGCGCCAGGCCAGGGGCGCCCCCACACTTAGGCTTAGGGAGCCCGAGGCCTGGGGCGCCACAGCACTTAGGCTTAGGGAGCCCCTGGCCTGGGGCTCCCCAGCGCTTAGGCTTGGGAGCCCCAGGCCTGGGTCACCCTAGCCCTTAGATTTTGGGAGCCCGAGGCCAGGTCGCCCCAGCCCTTAGTCTTTGGGAGCCCCAGACCTGGTGCGCCCCACCCCTTAGGCTTTGGGAGCCCCAGTCCTGGGGCGCCTCAGCCCTTAGGCTTTGGGAGGCCCAGGCCTGGGACGCCCCTGACCATAGATTTTGGGAGCCCCAGGCCTGCGGCGCCCCAACCCTTAGGCTTTGGAACCCCAGGCATGGGGCGCCCCCGCCCTTAAGCTTTGGGAGGCCCCGGCCTCTTGCACCCAGCCCTTAGACTTAGGGAGAACCAGGCCTAGGACGCCCCAGCCCTTATGCTTAGGGAGCCCCAGGCCTGAGGCGCCCCAGCCCTTAGGATTAGGGAGCCCGAGGCCTGGGGCGCCCCAGCCCTTAGGCTTAGGGAGGCCCAGGCCTGGGTCGCGCCAGCCTTTAGGATTTGGGAGCCCCAGGCCTGAGGCGCCCCAGCCATTAGGCTTTGAGAGCCCCAGGTCTGGGGCGCCTCAGCGCTTAGGCTTAGGGTGCCCCAGACATGCGCCACCCCAGCAATTAGGCTTAGGGAGGCCCAGGCCTGAGGCGCCCCAGCCCTTACGCTTTGGGAGCCGCAGGCCTGGGGCGCCCCATCACTTAGGCTTTGGGAGACCCAGGCCTGGGGGTCCCCAGCCCTTAGGCTTAGGGAGCGCCAGGCCAGGGTCGCCCCAGCCCTTATGCTTAGAGAGCCCCAGACCTGGGGCTCCCCAGCAATTAGGCTTTGGGAGCCCAAGGCCTGGGGCATCCCAGCCCTCAGTATTTGGTATGGCCAGATCTGAGGCGCCCCAGCCATTAGTCTTAGGGAGCCCCATGCCTGGGTCACCCCAGCCCTTAGGCTTAGGGAGCCACAGGCCTGGGGCGCCACAGCCCTTAGGCTTAAGAAGCCCAAGGCCTGGGACGCCCCAGTCCTTAGGCTTTGATAGCTCCAGGTCTGGGGGGCCCTAGCCCTTAGTCTTAGTTAGCCCCAGGCCTGGGGTACCCCAGCCCTTAGGCTTTGGGAGCCCCAGGTCTGGGGTGCCCCATTCCTAACGATTAGGGAGCCCCAGACCTGGGGCGCCACAGCCCTTAGGCTTAGGGCGCCCCAGGCCTGGGTCGCCCTAGCCCTTAGATTTTGGGAGCCCGAGGCCAGGTCGCCCCAGCCCTTAGTCTTTGGGAGCCCCAGACCTGGTGCGCCCCAGCCCTTAGGTTTGGGAGCCCCAGGCCTGGGGCGCCTCAACCCTTAAGCTTTGGGAGGCCCAGGCCTGGGACGCCCCTGACCATAGATTTTGGGAGCCCCAGGCCTGCGGCGCCCCAACCCTTAGGCTTTGGAACCCCAGGCATGGGGCGCCCCAGCCCTTAAGCTTTGGGAGGCCCCGGCCTCTTGCACCCAGCCCTTAGACTTAGGGAGAACCAGGCATGGGACGCCCCAGCCCTTATGCTTAGGGCGCCCAAGTCCTGGGACGCCCCAGCCCTTAAGCTTAGGGAGCCCAGGCCTGGGGCGCCACAGCCCTTAGGCTTAGGGAGCCCCTGGCCTGGGGCTCCCCAGCCCTTAGGCTTGGGAGCCCCAGGCCTGGGTCGCCCTAGCCCTTAGATTTTGGGAGCCCGAGGCCAGGTCGCCCCAGCCCTTAGTCTTTGGGAGCCACAGACCTGGTGCGCCCCAGCCCTTAGGCTTTGGGAGCCCCAGGCCTGGGGCGCCTGAGCCCTTAGGCTTTTGGAGGCCCGGGTCTGGGACGCCCCTGACCATAGATTTTGGGAGCCCCAGGCCTGCGGCGCCCCCACCCTTAGGCTTTGGAACCCCAGGCATGGGGCGCCCCCGCCCTTAAGCTTTGGGAGGCCCCGGCCTCTTGCACCCAGCCCTTAGACTTAGGGAGAACCAGGCCTGGGACGCCCCAGCCCTTATGCTTAGGGAGCCCCAGGCCTGAGGCGCCCCAGCCCTTAGGATTAGGGAGCCCGAGGCCTGGGGCGCCCCAGCCCTTAGGCTTAGGGAGGCCCAGGCCTGGGTCGCGCCAGCCCTTAGGCTTTGGGAGCCCCAAGCCTGAGGCGCCCCAGCCATTAGG
Organism: Tenrec ecaudatus; assembly: GCF_050624435.1. NCBI lineage: Eukaryota > Metazoa > Chordata > Mammalia > Afrosoricida > Tenrecidae > Tenrec > Tenrec ecaudatus. The sequence goes on from NW_027459474.1 coordinate 347,217, forward strand.
CTTTGAGAGCCCCAGGTCTGGGGCGCCCCAGCCCTTAGGCTTAGGGTGCCCCAGACATGCGCCGCCCCAGCAATTAGGCTTAGGGAGCCCCAGGCCTGAGGGGCCCCAGCCCTTACGCTTTGGGAGCCCCAGGCCTGGGGCGCCGCAGCCCTTAGGCTTTGGGAGTCCGAGGCCTGGGGCGCCGAAGCCCTTAGGCTTAGGGAGCCCCAAACCTGGGGCGCCACAGCCTTTAGCCTCAGGGAGCCCCAGGCCTGGGGCGCCCAGCCCTTATTCTTAGTTAGCCCCATTCCTGGGGCGCCCCAACCCTTATTCATAGTTAGCCCCAGGCCTAGGGCGCCCCACCACTTAGGCTTAGGGAGCCTCAGGCCTGGGGCGCCCCAGCCCAAAGGCTTAGGGAGACCCTGGCATGGGACACCCCAGCCCTTAGGCTTAGGGCGCCCCAGGTCTGGGGCGCCCCAGCCCTTAGGCTTTGGGAGCCCCAGACCTGGGGCGCCCCAGCCCTTAGGCTTTGGGAGCGACCGGCCTGTGGCGCCCCAGGCCTTAGGCTTTGGAACCCCAGTCATGGGGCGCCCCAGCCCTTAGGCTTTTGAAGCCCCAGGCCTGGGGCTCCCCAGCCCTTAAGTTTAGGGAGCCCCAGGCCTGGGACGCCCCAGCCCTTAGGCTTAGGGAGCCCCTGGCCAGGGGCGCCCTAGCCCTTAGGCTTTGGGAGCCCCAAACCTGGGGCGCCCCAGCCCTCAGGCTTTGGGAGCGCCAGGCCTGGGGCGCCCCCACACTTAGGCTTAGGGAGCCCGAGGCCTGAGGCTCCCCAGACCTTAGGCTTGGGGAGCCCCAGGCCTGAGGCGCCCCATTGCTTAGGCTTTGGGAGCCCCTGGCCTGTGGGGTCCCAGCCCTTAGGCTTAGGGAGCGCCAGGCCAGGGTCGCCCCAGCCTTAGGCTTAGAGAGCCCCAGACCTGGGGCCCCCCAGCAATTAGGCTTAGGGAGCCCAAGGCTTGGGGCATCCCAGCCCTCAGTATTTGGTATGGCCAGACCTGGGGCGCCCCAGCCATTAGTCTTAGGGAGCCCCAGGCCTGGGCCTCCCCAGCCCTTAGGCTTAGGGATCCCCAGGCCTGGGGCGCCCCAGCCCTTAGGCTTAAGAAGCCCAAGGCCTGGGACGCCCCAGCCCTTAGGCTTTGATAGCTCCAGGTCTGGGGCGCCCCAGTCCTTAGGATTTGGGAGCCCCAGGTGTGGGACGCCCCAGCCCTAACGCTTAGGGAGCCTCAGACCTGTGGCGCCCCAGGCCTTAGACTTAGGGTGCCCCTGGCCTGGGGCGCCTCAGCCCTTAGACTTTGGGAGGCCCAGGCCTGGGACGCCCTTGACCATAAATTTTGGGAGCCCCAGGCCTGCGGCGCCCCAGGCCTTAGGCTTTGGAACCCCAGTCATGGGTCGCCCCAGCCCTTAGGCTTTGGGAGCCCCAGGCCTGGGGCGCCCCAGCCCTTAAGTTTAGGGAGCCCCAGGCCTGGGATGCCCCAGCCCTTAGGCTTAGGGAGCCCCACGCCGGGGGCACCCCAGCCCTTAGGCTTTGGGAGCCCCAGACCTTGGGCGCCCCAGCCCTTAGGCTTTGGGAGCGCAAGGTCTGGGGCGCCCCCACACTTAGGCTTAGGGAGCCCGAGACCTGAGGCTCCCCAGACCTTAGGCTTTGGGAGCCCCAGGCCTGGGGCGCCCCATCCCTTAGGCTTTGGGAGCCCCAGGCCTAGGGGGCCCCAGCCCTTAGGCTTAGGGAGCGCCAGGCCAGGGTCGCCTCAGCACTTAGGCTTAGAGAGCCCCAGACCTGGGGCCCCCCAGCAATTAGGCTTAGGGAGCCCAAGGCCTGGGGCATCCCAGCACTCAGTATTTGGTATGACCAGACCTGAGGCGCCCCAGCCATTAGTCTTAGGGAGCCCCATGCCTGGGTCACCCCAGCCCTTAGGCTTAGGGAGCCCCAGGCCTGGGGCGCCACAGCCCTTAGGCTTATGAAGCCCAAGCCTGGGACGCCCAGTCCTTAGGCTTTGATAGCTCCAGGTCTGGGGGGCCCTAGCCCTTAGTCTTAGTTAGCCCCAGGCCTGGGGTACCCCAGCCCTTAGGCTTTGGGAGCCCCAGGTCTGGGGCACCCCATTCCTAACGATTAGGGAGCCCCAGACCTGGGGCGCCACAGCCCTTAGGCTTAGGGCGCCCCAGGCCTGGGTTGCCCTAGCCCTTAGATTTTGGGAGCCCGAGGCCAGGTCGCACCTGCCCTTAGTCTTTGGGAGCCCCAGACCTGGTGCGCCCCAGCCCTTAGGCTTTGGGAGCCCCAGGCCTGGGGCGCCTGAGCCCTTAGTCTTTGGGAGGCCCAGGCCTGCGACGCCCCTGACCATAGATTTTGGGAGCCCCAGGCCTGCGGCGCCCCAACCCTTAGGCTTTGGAACCCCAGGCATGGGGCGCCCCAGCCCTTAAGCTTTGGGAGGCCCCGACCTCTTGCACCCAGCCCTTAGACTTAGGGAGAACCAGGCCTGGGACGCCCCAGCACTTATGCTTAGGGAGCCCCAGTCCTGGGACGCCCCAGCCTTTAAGCTTAGGGAGCCCGAGGCCTGGGGCGCCACAGCCCTTAGGCTTAGGGAGCCCCTGGCCTGGGGCTCCCCAGCCCTTAGGCTTGGGAGCCCCAGGCCTGGGTCGCCCTAGCCCTTAGATTTTGGGAGCCCGAGGCCAGGTCGCCCCAGCCCTTAGTCTTTGGGAGCCCCAGACCTGGTGCGCCCCAGCCCTTAGGCTTTGGGAGCCCCAGGCCTGGGGCGCCTCAGCCCTTAGGCATTTGGAGGCCCAGGTCTGGGACGCCCCTGACCATAGATTTTTGGGAGCCCCAGGCCTGCGGCGCCCCAACCCTTAGGCTTTGGAACCCCAGGCATGGGGCGCCCCAGCCCTTAAGCTTTGGGAGGCCCCGGCCTCTTGCACCTAGCCCTTAGACTTAGGGAGAACCAGGCCTGGGACGCCCCAGCCCTTATGCTTAGGGAGCCCCAGGCCTGAGGCCCCCCAGCCCTTAGGATTAGGGAGCCCGAGGCCTGGGGCGCCCCAGCCCTTAGGCTTAGGGAGACCCAGGCCTGTGTCGCGCCAGCCATTAGGCTTTGAGAGCCCCAGGTCTGGGGTTCCCCAGCCCTTAGGCTTAGGGTGCCCCAGACATGCCCGCCCCAGCATTAGGCTTAGGGAGCCCCAGGCCTGAGGCGCCCCACACCTTACGCTTTGGGAGCCCCAGGCCTGGGGCGCCGCAGCCCTTAGCCTTTGGGAGCCCGAGGCCTGGGGCGCCGAAGCCCTTAGTCTTAGGGAGCCCCAAACCTGGGGCGCCACAGCCTTTAGCCTCAGGGAGCCCCAGGCCTGGGGCGCCCAGCCCTTATTCTTAGTTAGCCCCAGTCCTGGGGCGCCCCAGCCCTTATTCATAGTTAGCCCCAGGCCTAGGGCGCCCCACCCCTTAGGCTTAGGGAGTCTCAGGCCTGGGGCGCCCCAGCCCTAAGGCTTAGGGAGCCCCTGGCATGGGACACCCCAGCCCTTAGGCTTAGGGGGCCACAGGCCTGGGGCGCCCCAGCCCTTAGGCTTTGGGAGCCCCAGACCTGGGGCGCCCCAGCCCTTAGGCTTTGGAAGCGACAGGCCTGTGGCGCCCCAGCCCTTAGGCTTTGGAACCCCAGTCAAGGGGCGCCCCAGCACTTAGGCTTTGGGAGCCCCAAACATGGGGCGCCCCAGCCCTTAGGCTTTGGGAGCGCCAGGCCTGGGGCGCCCCCACACTTAGGCTTAAGGAGCCCGAGGCCTGAGGCTCCCCAGACCTTAGGCTTTGGGAGCCCCAGACCTGGGGCCCCCCAGCAATTAGGCTTAGGGAGCCCAAGGCCTGGGGCATCCCAGCCCTCAGTATTTGGTATGGCCAGACCTGGGGCGCCCCAGCCATTAGTCTTAGGGAGCCCCAGGCCTGGGTCGCCCCAGCCCTTAGGCTTAGGGAGCCCCAGGCCTGGGGCGCCCCAGCCCTTAGGCTTAAGAAGCCCAAGGCCTGGGACGCCCCAGCCCTTAGGCTTTGATAGCTCCAGGTCTGGGGCGCCCCAGCCCTTAGGCTTTGGGAGCCCCAAGTCTGGGGCGCCACAGCCCTAACGCTTAGGGAGCCCCAGACCTGGGGCGCCCCAGGCCTTAGGCTTAGGGTGCCCCTGGCCTGGGGCACCTCAGCCCTTAGACTTTGGCTGGCCCAGGCCTGGGACGCCCCTGACCATAAATTTTGGGAGCCCCAGGCCTGCGGCTCCCCAACCCTTAGGCTTTGGAACCCCAGGCATGGGGCGCCCCAGCCCTTAAGCTTTGAGAGGCCCCGGGATCTTGCACCCAGCCCTTAGACTTAGGGAGAAGCAGGCTTGGGACGCCCCAGCCCTTATGATTAGGGAGCCCCAGTCCTGGGACGCCCCAGCCCTTAAGTTTAGGGAGCCCCAGGCCTGGGGCGCCCCAGCCCTTAGGCTTAGGGTGCCCGAGGCCAGAGGCGCCCCAGCCATTAGGCTTTGAGAGCCACAGGTCTGGGGCGCGCCAGCCCTTAGGCTTAGAGAGCCCCAGACCTGGGGCGGCCTAGAAATTAGGCTTAGGGAGCCCCATGCCTGGTGCACCCCAGCAATTAGGCTTAGGGAGCACTAGGCCTGGGTCACCCCAGCCCTTAGGCTTAGAGAGCCCCAGACACGCGCCGCCCCAGCAATTAGGCTTAGGGAGCCCCAGGCCTGAGGCGCCCCAGCCCTTACGCTTTGGGAGCCCCAGGCCTGGGGCGCCACAGCCCTTAGGCTTTGGGAGCCCGAGGCCTGGGGCACCGCAGCCCTTAGGCATAGGGAGCCCCAGACCTGGGGCGCCACAGCCTTTAGCCTTAGGGAGCCCCAGGCCTGGGGCGCCCAGCCCTTATTATTAGTTAGCCCCAGTCCTGGGGTGCCCCAGCCCTTATTTTTAGTTAGCCCCAGGCCTAGGGCGCCCCAGCCCTTAGGCTTAGGGATCCTCAGGCCTTGGGCGCCCCAGCCCTAAGGCTTAGGGAGCCCAAGGCTTGGGGCGCCCCAGCCCTTAAGCTTGGGAGCCCCAGGCCTGGGGCGCCCCAGCCCTTAGGTTTTGGGAGCCCAAGGTCTGGGGTGCCCCAGCCCTTAGGCTTTGGGAGCCCCAGGCCTACTGCGTCCCAGCCCTTAGGCTTTGGGAGCACCAGGACTGGGACACCCCAGCCCATAGGTTTTGGGAGCCCCAGGCCTGGGGCGCGCCAGCCCTTAGGCTTAAGTAGCCCCAGACCTGGGGTGCCCCAGCTCTTAGGCTTTGAAACCCCAGGCCTGGGGCCCCCCAGCCTTAAGACTTAGGGAGCCCCATGCCTGGGGCGCCCCAACCCTTAGGCTTAGGGAGCCCCAGGCCTGGATCGCCCCAGCCCTTAGGCTTTGGGAGCGCCAGGCCTGTGGCGCCGCAGCCCTTAGGCTTTGGGAGCCCCAGGCATGGGACGCCCAAGCCCATAGGTTTTGGGAGCGCCAGGCCTGGGGCGCCCCCGCAATTAGGCGTAGTGAGCCCCAGGCCTGGTGAGCCCCAACTCTTAATCTTAGGGAGCCCCAGACCAGGTTCGCCCCAGCCCTTAGGCTTAGTGAGCCCCAGACCTGGGGCAACCAAGCAATTAGGCTTAGGGAGTCCCAGGCCTGGGTCGCCCCAGCCCTTAGGCTTAGAAAGCCCCAGACCTGGGGTGCCCCAGCAATTAGGCTTAGGGAGCCCCAGGCCTGGGGTGCCCCAGCCCATAGGATTAGGGATGCCCAGGCTGGAGCACCCCAGCCCTTAGGTTTTGGGAACCCCAGTCCAGGGGCGCCCCAGCCTTTAAGCTTAGGGAACCCCAGGCCTGTGGCGCTCCAGCCCTTAGGCTTAGGGAGCCCCAGGCCTGGAGCACCCCAGCCCTTAGGTTTTGGGAACCCCAGTCCAGGGGCGCCCCAGCCTTTAAGCTTAGGGAACCCCAGGCCTGTGGCGCTCCAGCCCTTAGGCTTAGGGAGCCCCAGGCCTGGGTCGCCCCAGCCCTTAGGCTTTGGGAGCCCCAGGCCTGGGGTGCCCCAACCCTTAGGCTTAGGGAGCCCCAGGCCTGGGGCGCCCCATCTCTGCGGCTTAGGTTGCCCCAGGCCTGTGGCGCCCCAGCCCGTAGACTTTGGGAGCCCCAGGCCTGGTGCGCCCCAGCCCTTAGGCTTTGGTAGCCCCAGGCAAGGGCGCCCCCGCCCTTAGGCGTAGGGAGCCCCAGGCCTGGTGAGCCCTAGGTCTTAGACATAGGTAGCCCCTGGCCCCGGGTGCCCCAGCACTTAGGCTAAGGGAGCCCCATGCCTGGGGCGCCCCAGCACTTAGGCTTAGGGAGCCCCAGGCCTAGGACGCCTCAGCCCTTTTGCTTTGGGAGCCCCAGGCATTAGGCGCCTCAGCCCTTAGGCTTTGGGAGCCCCAGGCCTGGGGCGCCCCAGCCCTTAGGATTGGGGAGCCCCAGGCCTGGGGCGCCCCAGCCCTTAGGCTTAGGGAGCCTCAGGCCAGGGTCGCCCCAGCAATTAGGCTTAGGGAGCCCATGGCCTGGGGCGCCCCAGCCCTTAGGCTTTGGGAACCCCAGTCTGGGGCGCCCCAGTCTTAGACTTAGGGAGCCTCAGGCCTGTGTCGCCCCGGCCCTTAGGCTTAGGGAGCCCGAGGACTGAGGCGCCCCAGCCTTTAGGCTTTGGGAGCTCCAGGCCTGGGGCGCCCCAGCACTTAGGCTTAGGGATCCCGAGGCCTGAGGCGCCCCAGCCCTTAGGCTTAGGGAGCCCCAAGCCTTGGGCGCCCAATCCCTTAGGCTTTGGGAGCCCCAGGCCTGGGACGCCCCAGCCCTTAGGCTTGGGGAACCCCAGGGCTGGGGCGACCCAGCCCTTAGTCTTTGGGATCTCCTGGCCTGGGGCGCCCCAGCCCTTAAGCTTAGGCAGCCCCATCCTGGGGCGCCCCAGCCCTTAGGCTTAGGGTGCCCCAAGTCCGGGGCGCCACAGCCCTTAGGCTTAGGCAGCCCCAGACCTGGGACGCCCCAGCCCTGGGTCACCCCAGCCTTTAGCCATAGGTAGCCCCAGACCTGGGGCGCCCATTCCTTAGGCTTTGTTAGCCCTGGTCCTGGGGCGCCCCAGCCCTTAGTCTTTGGGAGACCCAGGCCTAGGGCGCCCCAGCCCTTAGGCTTAGGGAGCCTCAGGCCTGGGGCGCCCCAGCCCTAAGGCTTAGACAGCCCCTGGCATGGGGCACCCCAGTCCTAAGGCTGTGGGAGCCCAAGGCCTGGGGCGCCCCAGCCCTTAGGCTTAGGGAGCCCCAGGCCCGGGGCGCCACAGCCCTTAGGCTTAGGCAGCCCCAGACCTGGGACGCCCCAACCCTGGGTCGCCCCAGCCTTTAGCCATAGGGAGCCCCAGACCTGGGGCGCCCATTCCTTAGGCTTAGTTAGCCCTGGTCCTGGGGCGCCCCAGCCCTTAGGCTTAGGGAGCCCCAGGCCTGGGGTGCCCCAGCCCATAGGATTAGGGATGCCCAGGCCTGGAGCACCCCAGCCCTTAGGTTTTGGGAACCCCAGTCCAGGGGCGCCCCAGCCTTTAAGCTTAGGGAACCCCAGGCCTGTGGCGCTCCAGCCCTTAAGCTTAGGGTGCCCCTGGCCTGGGTCGCCCCAGCCCTTAGGCTTAGGTTGCCCCAGGCCTGGGGCGCCCCAGCCCGTAGACTTTGGGAGCCCCAGGCCTGGTGCGCCCCAGCCCTTAGGCTTTGGGAACCCCAGTCTGGGGCGCCCCAGTCTTAGACTTAGGGAGCCTCAGGCCTGTGTCGCCCCGGCCCTTAGGCTTAGGGAGCCCGAGGACTGAGGCGCCCCAGCCTTTAGGCTTTGGGAGCTCCAGGCCTGGGGCGCCCCAGCACTTAGGCTTAGGGAACCCCAGGCCTGTGGCGCTCCAGCCCTTAGGCTTAGGGAGACCCAGGCCTGTGGCGCTCAAGCCCTTAGGCTGAGGGAGACCCAGGCCTGGGTCTCCCCAGCCCTTAGGTTTTAGGAGCCCCAGGCCTGGGGCGCCCCCACCCTTAGGGTTAGGGAGTCCCAGGCCTTGGGCGCCCCTGCTCTGTGGCTTAGGGTGCCCCAGGCCTGGGGCGACCCAGCCCTTAGACTTTGGGAGCCCCAGGCCTGGGGTGCCCCAGCCCTTAGGCTTTGGGAGCGCCAGGCCTGTGGCGCCGCAGCCCTTAGGCTTTGGGAGCCCCAGGCAAGGGACGCCCAAGCCCATAGGTTTTGGGAGCGCCAGGCCTGGGGCGCCCCCGCCATTAGGCGTAGTGAGCCCCAGGCCTGGTGAGCCCCAACTCTTAGACTTAGGGAGCCCCAGACCAGGGTCGCCCCAGCCCTTAGGCTTAGTGAGCCCCAGACCTGGGGCAACCCAGCAATTAGGCTTAGGGAGTCCCAGGCCTGGGTCGCCCCAGCCCTTTGGCTTAGAAAGCCACAGACCTGTGGTGCCCCACCAATTAGGCTTAGGGAGCCCCAGGCCTGGGGTGCCCCAGCCCATAGGATTAGGGATGCACAGGCCTGGAGCACCCCAGCCCTTAGGCTTTGGGAACCCCAGTCCAGGGGCGCCCCAGCCTTTAAGCTTAGGGAACCCCAGGCCTGTGGCGCTCCAGCTCTTAGGCTTAGGGAGCCCCAGGCCTGGGTCGCCCCAGCCCTTAGGCTTTGGGAGCCCCAGGCTTGGGGCGCCCCAACCCTTAGGCTTAGGGAGCCCCAGGCCTGGGGCGCCCCATCTCTGCGGCTTAGGTGGCCCCAGGCCTGGGGCGCCCCAGCCCGTAGACTTTGGGAGCCCCAGGCCTGGTGCGCCCCAGCACTTAGGCTTTGGGAGCCCCAGGCCAGGGCGCCCCCACCCTTAGGCGTAGGGAGCCCCAGGCCTGGTGAGCCCTAGGTCTTAGACATAGGTAGCCCCTGTCCCGTGTGCCCCAGCACTTAGGCTAAGGGAGCCCCATGCCTGGGGCGCCCCAGCACTTAGGTTTAGGGAGCCCCAGGCCTAGGACGCCTCAGCCCTTAGGCTTTGGGAGCCCCAGGCATCAGGCGCCTCAGCCCTTAGGCTTTGGGAGCCCCAGGCCTGGGGCGCCCCAGCCCTTAGGATTTGGGAGCCCCAGGCCTGGGGCGCCCCAGCCCTTAGGCTTAGGGAGCCTCAGGCCAGGGTCGCCCCAGCAATTAGGCTTAGGGAGCCCCTGGCCTGGGGCGCCCCAGCCCTTAGGCTTTGGGAACCCCAGTCTGGGGCGCCCCAGTCTTAGACTTAGGGAGCCTCAGGCCTGTGTCGCCCCGGCCCTTAGGCTTAGGGAGCCCGAGAACTGAGGCGCCCCAGCCTTTAGGCTTTGGGAGCTCCAGGCCTTGGGCGCCCCAGCACTTAGGCTTAGGGATCCCGAGGCCTGAGGCGCCCCAGCCCATAGGCTTAGGGAGCCCCAGGCCTTGGGCGCCCAATCCCTTAGGCTTTGGGAGCCCCAGGCCTGGGACGCCCCAGCCCTTAGGCTTTGGGAACCCCAGGGCTGGGGCGACCCAGCCCTTAGTCTTTGGGATCTCCTGGCCTGGGGCGCCCCAGCCCTTAAGCTTAGGCAGCCCCATCCTGGGGCGCCCCAGCCCTTAGGCTTAGGGTGCCCCAAGCCCGGGGCGCCACAGCCCTTAGGCTTAGGCAGCCCCAGACCTGGGACGCCCCAGCCCTGGGTCGCCCCAGCCTTTAGCCATAGGGAGCCCCAGACCTGGGGCGCCCATTCCTTAGGCTTACTTAGCCCTGGTCCTGGGGCGCCCCAGCCCTTAGTCTTTGGGAGACCCAGGCCTAGGGCGCCCCAGCCCTTAGACTTAGGGAGCCTCAGGCCTGGGGCGCCCCAGCCCTAAGGCTTAGAGAGCCCCTGGCATGGGGCACCCCAGTCCTAAGGCTGTGGGAGCCCAAGGCCTGGGGCGCCCCAGCCCTTAGGCTTAGGGTGCCCCAAGCCCGGGGCGCCACAGCCCTTAGGCTTAGGCAGCCCCAGACCTGGGACGCCCCAACCCTGGGTCGCCCCATCCTTTAGCCATAGGTAGCCCCAGACCTGGGGCGCCCATTCCTTAGGCTTAGTTAGCCCTGGTCCTGGGGCGCCCCAGCCCTTAGTCTTTGGGAGACCCAGGCCTAGGGCGCCCCAGCCCTAAGGCTTAGAGAGCCCATGGCATGGGGCACCCCAGTCCTAAGGCTGTGGGAGCCCAAGGCCTGGGGCGCCCCAGCCCTTAGGCTTAGGGAGCCCCAGGCCTGGGGCGCCTCAGCTCTTAAGCTTGGGAGCCCCAGGCCTGTGGCACCCCAGTCCTTAGGCTTTGGGAGTCCAAAGCCTGGGGCACCCCAGCCCTTAGGCTTTGGGAGCCCCAGGACTGGGGCGCCCCAGCCCTTAGTCTTAGTTAGCCCCAGGCCTGGGGCGCCCCAGCTCTTAAGCTTGGGAGCCCAAGGCCTGGGGCGTCCCAGCCCTTAGGCTTAGGGAGCCCCAGGCCTGGGGCGCTCCAGCCCTTGGGCTTTGGGAGCCCAAGGCCTGGGGCGTCCCAGCACTTAGGCTTTGGGAGCCCCAGGCCTGGGGCGGGCCAGCCCTTCGGCTTATGTAGCCCCAGACCTGGGGCGCCCCAGCCCTTAGGCTTAGGGAGCCCCTGGCCTGGGGTGCCCCAGCCATTAGGCTTTGGGAGCCTCAGGCCAGGGACTCCCAAGCCCATAGGTTTTGGGAGCGCCAGGCCTGGGGCGCCCCCGCCATTCGGCGTAGGGAGCCCCAGGCCTGGTGAGCCGCAGCTCTTTGACTTAGGGAGCCCCAGGCCAGGGTCGCCCCAGCCCTTAGGCTTATTGAGCCCCAGACCTGGGGCGCCCCAGCAATTAGGCTTAGGGAGCCCCAGGCCTGGGTCGCCCCAAGCCTTAGGCTTAGAAAGCCCCAGACCTGGGTCGCCCCAGCAATTAGGCTTAGGGAGCCCCAGGCCTGGGGCGACCCAGCCCTTAGGCTTTGGGAACCCAAGTCCTGGGTCGCCCCAGCCCTTAGGCTTAGGGAACCCCAGGATGTGGCGCTCCAGCCCTTAGGCTTAGGGAGACACAGGCCTGTGGCGCTCAAGCCCTTAGGCTGAGGGAGACCCAGGCCTGGGTCTCCCCAGCCCTTAGGTTTTAGGAGCCCCAGGCCTGGGGCGCCCCCACCCATAGGGTTAGGGAGCCCCAGGCCTGGGGCCCCCCAGCTCTGCGGCTTAGGGTGCCCCAGGCCTGGGTCGCCCCAGCCCTTAGACTTTGGGAGCCCCAGGCCTGGGGCGCCCCAGCCCTTAGGCTTTGGGAGCCCCAGGACAGGGAATCCCGCCCTTAGGCTTAGGGAGCCCCAGGCTAGGGTCTCCCCAACCATTAGGCTTAGAGAGCCCCAGACCTGGGGCGCACCAGCAATTAGGCTTAGGGAGCCCCATGCCTGGGGCGCCCCAGCCCTTAAGATTAGGGATGCCCAGCCCTGGGGCGCCGCAACGCTTAGGCTTTGGGAACCCCAGTCCTGGGGCGCCCCAGTCCTTAGGCTTAGGGAGCCCCAGGCCTGTGTCGCCCCAGCCCTTAGGCTTAGGGAGCCCCAGGCCCGTCGCCCCAGCCCTTTGGCTTTGGGAGCCGCAAGCCTGGGGCACCCATCCCTTAGGCTTTGGGAACCCCAGTCCTGGGGCGCCCCAGTCCTTAGGCTTAGGGAGCCCCATTCCTGTGTCGCCCCAGCCCTTAGGCTTAGGGAGCCCCAGGCCCGTCGCCCCAGCCCTTTGGATTTGGGAGCCGCAAGCCTGGGGCGCCCCAGCCCTTTGGCTTAGGGAGCCCCAGGCCTGAGGCGCCCCAGCCTTTAGGCTTTGGAAGCCCCTGGCCTGGGGCGCCCCAGCCTGTAGGCTTTGGGAGCCCCAGGCCGGGGGCGCCCAAGCCCTTAGGCTGAGAAAACCCCAGATTGGGGCACCCCAGCAATTAGGCTTAGGGAGCCCCAGGCCTGGGGCGCCCCAGCCCTTAGGATTACGGATGCCCATGCCTGGGGCTCCCCAACCCTTAGGCATTGGGAATCCCAGTGCTGGGGCGCCCCAGTCCTTAGGCTTAGTGAGCCCCAAGCCTGGGGCTCCCCAGCCCTTAGTATTAGTGAGCCCCAGGCCTGGGTCGCCCCAGCCCTTAGTCTATGGGAGCCCCTAGCCTGGGGCGCCCCAGCTTTTAGGCTATAGGAGCCCCAGACCTGGGGCGCCCCAGCCCTTAGGCTTTGAGATCCTCAGACCTGGGGCGCCCCAGCAATTAGGCTTAGGGTGCGCCAGGCCAGGGTCGCCCCGGCCCTTAGGCTTAGGGAGCCCCAGGCCTGGGGCGCCCCAGGATTTAGGCTTAGGGATCCCAGGCCAGGTTAGCCCCAGCTCTTAAACTTTGGGAACCCCAGGCCTGGGATGCCCAGCCCTTAGGCTTTGGGAGACCCAGGCCTGGGGCTCCCCAGCCCTTAGGCTTAGGGAGCCCCAGTCCTGGTGATCCCCAGCTCTTAAATTTAGGGAGCCCCAGACCAGGGGCGCCCCAGCCATTAGGCTTAGGGTGCCCCAGGCCTGGGTAGCCCCAGCCCTTAAGCTTAGGGAGCCCCAGCCCTGGGGTGCCACAGCCCTTAGGCTTTGGGAGACCCAGGCCTGGGGCGTCCCAGCCCTTAGGCTTTGGGTGCGCCAGGTCTAGTGTGCCCCAACCCTTAGGCTTAGGGAGCCCCAGGCCTGGGGCAACCAGCCCTTTGGATTTGGGAGCCCCAGGCTTGGGTTGCCCCAACTCTTAGTCTTGGGCGCCCCTGAACTTGGGCGCCCCTGCCCTTAGGCTTAGAGAGCCCCAGGCCTGGGGCTCCCCAGCCCTTAGACTTAAGAAGCCCAAGGCCTGGGACGCCCCAGCCCTTAGGCTTTGATAGCCCCAGGTCTTGGGAGCCCCAGCCCTTAGGCTTAGTTAGCCCCAGGCCTGGGTCGCCCTAGCCCTTAGACTTTGGGAGGCCGAGGTCGGGTCACCCCAGCCCTTAGTCTTTGAGAGCCCGGACCTGGGGCGCCCCAGCCCTTAGACTTTGGGAGCCCCAGGCCTGGGGCACCTCAGCGCTTAGGCTTTGGGAGCCCCAGGCCTGGGACGCACCAGCCCATAGGTTTTGGGAGCCCCAGGCCTGCGGCGCCCCAGCCCTTAGGCTTTGGAATACCAGGCATGGGGCGCCCCAGCCCTTAGGCTTTGGGAGCCCTAGGTCTGGGGCGCCCCAGCCCTTAACTTTAGGGAGCCCTAGGCCTCGGGCGCCCCAGCCCTTAGGCTTAGGTTGCCCCAGGCCTGGGACGCCTCAGCCCTTGGGCTTTTGGAGCCCCAGGCCTGGGGCGCCCCAGCCCTTAGGCTTTGGGAGTCCCTGGCCTGGTGAGCCCCAGCTCTTAGACTTAGGGAGCCCCTGGCCTGAGTCGCCCCAGCACTTAGGCTTAGGGAGCCCCAGGCCTGGGGCGCCCCAGACCTTAGACTTAGAGAGCCCAAGACATGCGGCGCCCCAGCCATTAGGCTTAGGGATTCCCAAATTGGGGCGCCCCAGCCATTAGACTTAGGGATCCCCAGGCCTGGGGCGCCCACGCCCTTATGCTTTGGGAGCCCCTGGCTGGGGCGCACCAGCCCTTAGGCTTTGGGAGCCCCAGGCCGGGGGCGCCCCAGCCCTTAGGCTTAGGGAGCCCCAGGCTAGGGTCGCCCAAGCCTTAGGCTTAGAGAGCCCCAGACTTGGGGCACCCCAGCAATTAGGCTTAGGGAGCCCCAGGCCTGGGGCGCCCCAGCACTTAGGATTAGGGATGCCCAGGCCTGAAGCGCCCCAGCCCTTAGGTTTAGGGATCCCCAGGCCTGGGGCGCCCCAGCCCTTAGTTTTAGGGAGCCCCAGGCCTGGGTCGCCCCAGGCCATAGGCTTTGGGAGCCCCAAGCCTGGGGTGCCCCAGCCCTTAGGCTTTGGGAGCCCCAGGCCTGGAGAACCCCAGCCCTTGCGCTTAGAGATCCCCAGGCCTGGGGCGCCCCAGCAATTAGGCTTAGGGAGTGCCAGGCCAGGGTCTCCCTGGTCCTTAGGCTTAGGGAGCCCCAGGTCTGGGGCGCCCCAGCCCTTAGTTTTAGGGAGTCCCAGGCCTGGGTCACCCCAGCCCTTAGGCTTTGGGAGCCCCAAGCTTGGGGTGCCCCAGCCCTTAGGCTTTGGGAGCCCCAGGCCTGGAGTACCCCAGCCCTTAGGCTTAGAGATCCCCAGACCTGGGGCGCCCCAGCAATTAGGCTTAGGGAGCGCCAGGCTAGGGTCTCGCCGGCCCTTAGGCTTAGGGAGCCCCATGTCTGGGGCGCCCCAATCCTTAGGCTTAGGGAGCCCAAGGCCTGGTGAGCCCCAGTTCTTAGACTTTGGGAGCCCCTGCCTGGGGCGCCTAGCCTTTAGGCTTTGGGAGCTCCAGGCTTGGGGCACTCCAGCCCTCAGTATTTTGTATGCCCAGACTTGGGGCGCTCCAGCCATTAGGCTTAGGGAGCCCCAGACCTGGGTTGCCCCAGCCCTTAGGCTTAGGGAGCCCCATGCCTGGGGCACCCCAGCCCTTAGGCTTAGGGAGCCCCAGGCCAAGTGAGCCCAACTCTTAGACTTTGGGAGACCCAGGCCTGGGGCGCCCAGCCCTTAGGCTTAGGGAGCCCCAGGCCTGGGGCACCCCAGCCCTTAGGCTTAGGGAGCCCCAGGCCATGTGAGCCCAACTCTTAGACTTAGGGAGCCCATGGCCTGGGGCGCCCCAACCCTTAGCCTTAGGGAGCCACAGGCCTGGGCACCCAGCCCTTAGGCTTTGGGAGACCCAGGCTTGGGTCGCCCCAGCTCTTAGTCTTTGGGAGACCCTGGCCTTGGGCGCCCCAGCCCTTAGGCTTAGGGAGCCCCAGGCCTGGGGCTCCCCAGCCTTTAGACTTAAGAAGCCCAAGGCTTGGGACGCCCCAGCCCTTAGTCTTTGGGAGCCCCAGACCTGGGGCGCACCAGCCCTTAGGCTTTGGGAGCCCCAGGCCTGGGGCGCCTCAGCCCTTAGGCTTTGATAGCCCCAGGTCTGGGGCGCCCCAGCCCTTAGGCTTAGTTAGCCCCAGGCTTCGTTCGCCCTAGCCCTTATACTTTGGGAGCCGAGGCCGGGTCACCCCAACCCTTAGTCTTTGGGAGCCCCAGGCCTGGGGCGCCCCAGCCCTTAGGCTTTGGGACCCCCCAGGCTTGGGGCGCCCCATCCCTTAGGCTTTGGGAGACCCAGGCCTGGGCGGCCCCAGCCCTTAGGCTTAGGGAGCGCCAGCCCAGGGTCGCCCCAGCCCTTAGGCTTAGAGAGCCCCAGACCTGGGGCCCCCCAGCAATTAGGCTTAGGGAGCCCAAGGCCTGGGGCATCCCAGCCCTCAGTATTTGGTATGGCCAGACCTGGGGCGCCCCAGCCATTAGTCTTAGGGAACCCCAGGACTGGGTCTCCCCAGCCCTTAGGCTTAGGGAGCCCCAGGCCTGGGGCGCCCCAGCCCTTAGGCTTAAGAAGCCCAAGGCCTGGGACGCCCCAGTCCTTAGGCTTTGATAGCTCCAGGTCTGGGGTGCCCCAGCCCTTTGTCCTAGTTAGCCCCAGGCCTGGGGTACCCCAGCCCTTAGGCTTTGGGAGCCACAGGTCTGGGGCGCCCCAGCCCTAACGCTTAGGGAGCCCCAGACCTGGGGCGCCCCAGCCCTTAGGATTAGGGAGCCCCTGGCTTGGGGCTCCCCAGCCCTTAGGCTTGGGAGCCCCAGGCCTGGGTCGCCCTAGTCCTTAGATTTTGGGAGCCCGAGGCCGGGTTGCCCCAGCCCTTAGTCTTTGGGAGCCCCAGACCTGGTGTGCCCCAGCCCTTAGGCTTTGGGAGCCCAAGGCCTGGGGCGCCTCAGCCCTTAGGCTTTGGGAGGCCGAGGCCTGGGACGCCCCTGACCATAGGTTTTGGGAGCCCCAGGTCTGCGGCGCCCCAACCCTTAGGCTTTGGAACCCCAGGCATGGGGCGCCCCAGCCCTTAAGCTTTGGGAGGCCCCGGCCTCTTGCACCCAGCCCTTAGACTTAGGGAGAACCAGGCCTGGGACGCCCCAGCCCTTATGCTTAGGGAGCCCCTGGCATGGGCACCACAACTGTTAGGCTTTGGGAGCCCGATGCCGTGGCGCCCAAGCCTTAGGCTTTTGGAGCACCAGGATTGGGACGCCCCAGCCCACAGGTTTTGGGAGCCCTAGGCCTGGGGCGCCCCAGCCCTTAGGTTTTGGGAGCCAGAGGCCGGGTCGTCCCAGACCTTAGTCTTAGGGAGCCCCAGGCCTGGTGCGCCTCCACCCATAGGTTTTGGGAGCCCCAGGCCTGTGGCGCCCCAGCCCTTAGGCTTTGGAACCCCAGGCATGGGGCGCCCCAGCCCTTAGGCTTTGGGAGCCCCAGGCCTGGGGCGCCCCAGCCCTTAAGTTTAGGGAGCCCCAGGCCTGGGTCGCCCCAACCCTTAGGCTTAGGGAGCCCCAGGCCTAGGGCGCCCCAGCCCTTAGGCTTTGGGAGCGCCAGGCCTGTGGCGCCCCAGGCCTTAGGATTTGGGAGCCCCAGGCCTGGGGCGCCCCAGCCCTTAGGCTTTGGGAACTCCAGTCCTGGGGTGCCCCAGGCCTTAGGCTTTGGGAGCGCCAGGCCTTTGGCGCCCCAGCCCTTAGGATTTGGGAGCCCCAGGCCTGCGGCGCGCCAACCCTTAAGCTTTTGGAGCCCCAGGCCTGGGGTGCCCCAGCCCTTAGGCTTAGGGAGCCACAGACCTGGGGCGCCCCAGCCAGTAGGCTTTGGGAGCCCCAGGCCAGGGACGCCCAAGCCCATAGGTTTTGGGAGCGCCAGGCCTGGGGCGCCCCCGCCATTCGGCGTAGGGAGCCCCAGGCCTGGTGAGCCGCAGCTCTTTGACTTAGGGAGACCCAGGCCAGGGTCGCCCCAGCCCTTAGGCTTATTGAGCCCCAGACCTGGGGTGCCCTAGCAATTAGGCTTAGGGAGCCCCAGGCCTGGGTCGCCCCAACCCTTAGGCTTAGAAAGCCCCAGACCTGGGTCGCCCCAGCAATTAGGCTTAGGGATCCCCAGGCCTGGGTTGCCCCAGCCCTTAGGCTTAGGGAGCCACAGGCCTGGGGCGCCCCAACCCTTAGGCTTTGGGAACCCCAGTCCTGGGGCGCCCCAGCCCTTAGGCTTTGGGAGCCCCAGGACAGGGAACCCCACCCTTAGGCTTAGGGAGCCCCAGGCCTGGGGCGCCCCAGCTCTGTGGCTTAGGGTGCCCCAGGCCTGGATCGCCCCAGCCCTTAGACTTTGAGAGCCCCAGGCCTGGGGCGCCCCAGCCCTTAGGCTTTGGGAGCCCCAGGACAGGGAACCCCGCCCTTAGGCTTAGGGAGCCCCAGGCTAGGGTCTACCCAACCATTAGGCTTAGAGAGCCCCAGACCTGGGGCGCCCCGGCAATTAGGCTTAGGGAGCCCCATGACTGGGGCGCCCCAGCCCTTAGTATTAGGGATGCCCAGGCCTGGGGCGCCCCAGCCCTTAGGCTTTGGGAACCCCAGTCCTGGGGCGCCCCAGTCCTTAGGCTTAGGGAGCCCCAGGCCTGTGTCGCCCCAGTCCTTAGGCTTAGGGAGCACCAGGCCCGGCGCCCCAGCCCTTTGGCTTTGGGAGCCGCAAGCCTGGGGCGCCCCAGCCCTTAGGCTTAGGGAGCCCTAAGCCTGAGGCGCCTCAGCCTTTAGGCTTTGGGAGCTCCAGGCCTGGGGCGCCCCAGCACTTAGGCTTAGGGAGCCCCAGGCCTGAGGCGCCCCCACCCTTAGGCTTAGGGAGCCTCAGGCCTGGGGCGCCCCAGCTCTGCGGCTTAGGGTGCCCCAGGCCTGGGTCGCCCCAGTCCTTAGACTTTGGGAGCCCCAGGCCTGGGGCGCCCCAGCCCTTAGGCTTTGGGAGCCCCAGGACAGGGAACCCCGCCCTTAGGCTTAGGGAGCCCCAGGCTAGGGTCTACCCAACCATTAGGCTTAGAGAGCCCCAGACCTGGGGCGCCCCGGCAATTAGGCTTAGGGAGCCCCATGACTGGGGCGCCCCAGCCCTTAGTATTAGGGATGCCCAGGCCTGGGGCGCCCCAGCCCTTAGGCTTTGGGAACCCCAGTCCTGGGGCGCCCCAGTCCTTAGGCTTAGGGAGCCCCAGGCCTGTGTCGCCCCAGTCCTTAGGCTTAGGGAGCACCAGGCCCGGCGCCCCAGCCCTTTGGCTTTGGGAGCCGCAAGCCTGGGGCGCCCCAGCCCTTAGGCTTAGGGAGCCCTAAGCCTGACGCGCCTCAGCCTTTAGGCTTTGGGAGCTCCAGGCCTGGGGCGCCCCAGCACTTAGGCTTAGGGAGCCCCAGGCCTGAGGCGCCCCCACCCTTAGGCTTAGGGAGCCTCAGGCCTGGGGCGCCCCAGCTCTGCGGCTTAGGGTGCCCCAGGCCTGGGTCGCCCCAGTCCTTAGACTTTGGGAGCCCCAGGCCTGGGGCGCCCCAGCCCTTAGGCTTTGGGAGCCCCAGGACAGGGAACCCCGCCCTTAGGCTTAGGGAGCCCCAGGCTAGGGTCTACCCAACCATTAGGCTTAGAGAGCCCCAGACCTTGGGCGCCCCGGCAATTAAATTAGGGAGCCCCATGACTGGGGCGCCCCAGCCCTTAGTATTAGGGATGCCCAGGCCTGGGGCGCCCCAGCCCTTAGGCTTTGGGAACCCCAGTCCTGGGGCGCCCCAGTCCTTAGGCTTAGGGAGCCCCAGGCCTGTGTCGCCCCAGCCCTTAGGCTTAGGGAGCCCCAGGCCCGTCACCCCAGCCCTTTGGCTTTGGGAGCCGCAAGCCTGGGGCGCCCCAGCCCTTAGGCTTAGGGAGCCCTAGGCCTGAGGCGCCTCAGCCTTTAGGCTTTGGGAGCTCCAGGCCTGGGGCGCCCCAGCACTTAGGCTTAGGGAGCCCCAGGCCTGAGGCGCCCCAGCCTTTAGGCTTTGGGAGCCCCTGGCCTGGGGCGCCCCAATCCTTAGGCTTTGGGAGCCCCAGGCTGGGGGCGCCCAAGTCCTTAAGCTTAGGGAGCCCTAGGCCAGGGTCGCCCAAGCCCTTAGGCTTAGAGAGCCCCAGACCTGGGGTGCCCCAGCAATTAGGCTTAGGGAGTCCCAGGCCTGGGTCGCCCCAGCCCTTAGTCTTTGGGAGCCCCTAGCCTCGGTCGCACCAGCCTTTAGGCTTTGGGAGCCCCAGACCTGGTGCGCCCCAGTCCTTACGCTTAGAGATCCCCAGACTTGGGGCACCCAGCAAGTAGGCTTAGGGAGCGCCAGGCCAGGGTCGCCCGGCCCTTAGGCCTAGGGAGCCCCAGTCCTGGGGCGCCCCAGCATTTAGGCTAAGGGAGCCCCAGGCCAGGTTAGCCCCAGCTCTTAGACTTTGGGAGCCCCAGGCTTGGGGCGCCCCAACCTTGGCCTTAGGGAGCCCCAGGCCTGGGACGCCCCAGCCCTTGGGCTTAGGGAGCGCCAAGCCTGGGGCGCCCCCACACTTAGGCTTAGGGAGCCCCTGGTCTGGGGCGCCCTAACCCTTAGGCTTAGAGAGCCCCAGGCCTGAGGCGCCCCAGCCCTTAGGCTTAGATAGCCCCAGACCTGGGTCGCCCCAGCACTTAGGCTTAGGGATCCCCAGGCCTGGGGCGCCCCAGCCCTTAGGCTTAGGGAGCCCCAGGTCTGGTGATCCCCAGCTCTTAGACTTCGGGAACCCCAGGCCTGAGACGCCCAGCCCTTAGGCTTTGGGAGACCCAGGCCTGGGGCTGCCCAGCCCTTAGGCTTTGGGTGCGCCAGGTCTAGGGTGCCCCAGCCCTTAGGCTTAGGGAGCCCCAGGCCTGGTGATCCCCAGCTCTTAGACTTAGGGAGCCCCTGGCCTGGGGCTCCCCAGCCCTTAGGCTTTGGGAGCCCCAGGCCTGGGCCGCCCCAACCCTTAGCCTTAGGGAGCCACAGGCCTGGGGCACACAGCCCTTAGGTTTTGGGAGACCAAGGCTTGGGTCGCCCCAGCTCTTAGTCTTTGGGAGACCCTGGCCTTGGGTGCCCCAGCCCTTAGGCTTAGGGAGCCCCAGGCCTGGGGCGCCTCAGCCCTTAGGCTTTGGGAGCCCCAGGCCTGCGGTGCCCCAGACCTTAGGCTTTGATAGCCCCAGGTCTGGGGCGCCCCAGCCCTTAGGCTTAGTTAGCCCAAGGCCTGGGTCGCCCTAGCACTTAGACTTTGGGAGGCCGAGGTTGGGTCACCCCAGCCCTTAGTCTTTGGGAGCCACGACCTGGGGCGCCCCAGCCCTTAGACTTTGGGAACTCCAGGCCTGGGGCGCCTCAGCGCTTAGACTTAGGGAGCCCCTGGCCTGGGGCTCCCCAGCCCTTAGGCTTTGGGAGCCCCAGGCCTGGGGCGCCCCAACCCTTAGCCTTAGGGAGCCACAGGCCTGGGGCACCCAGCCCTTAGGCTTTGGGAGACCAAGGCTTGGGTCGCCCCAGCTCTTAGTCTTTGGGAGACCCTGGCCTTGGGTGCCCCAGCCCTTAGGCTTAGGGAGCCCCAGGCCTGGGGCGCCTCAGCCCTTAGGCTTTGGGAGCCCCAGGCCTGCGGTGCCCCAGACCTTAGGCTTTGATAGCCCCAGGTCTGGGGCGCCCCAGCCCTTAGGCTTAGTTAGCCCAAGGCCTGGGTCGCCCTAGCACTTAGACTTAGGGAGCCCGAGGTTGGGTCACCCCAGCCCTTAGTCTTTGGGAGCCACGACCTGGGGCGCCCCAGCCCTTAGACTTTGGGAGCTCCAGGCCTGGGGCGCCTCAGCGCTTAGACTTTGGGAGCCCCAGGCCTGGGACGCACCAGCCCATAGGTTTTGGGAGCCCCAGTCCTGCGGCGCCCCAGCCCTTAGGCTTTGGAACACTAGGCATGGGGTGCCCCAGCCCTTAGGCTTTGGGAGCCCTAGGTCTGGGGCGCCCCAGCCCTTAGCCTTAGAGAGCCCTAGGCCTCGGGCACCCCAGCCCTTAGGCTTAGGGTGCCCCAGGCCTGGGACGCCTCAGCGCTTGGGCTTTTGGAGCCCCAGGCCTGGGGCGCCCCAGCCCTTAGGCTTTGGGAGTCCCTGGCCTGGTGAGCCCCAGCTCTTAGACTTAGGGAGCCCCTGGCCTGAGGCGCACCAGCACTTAGGCTTAGGGAGCCCCAGGCCTGGGGCGCCCCAGCCCTTAGACTTATAGAGCCCCAGACATGCGGCGCCCCAGCAATTAGGCTTAGGGATTCCCAACTTGGGGCGCCCCAGCCATTAGACTAAGGGAGCCCCAGGCCTGGGGCGCCCCAGCCCTTGGGCTTAGACAGCCCCAGCCTGGGGTGCCCCAGCCCTTAGGCTTTGGGATCCCCAGGCCTGGGGCGCCCCCGCCCTTACGCTTTGGGAGCCCCTGGCCTGGGGCGCCCCAGCCCTTGGGCTTTGGGAGCCCCTGGGCTGGGGGGACCCAGCCCTTAGGCTTTGGGAGCCCCAGGCCGGGGGCGCCCCAGCCCTTAGGCTTAGGGAGCCCCAGGCCAGGGTCGCCCAAGCTTTAGGCTTAGAGAGCCCCAGACCGGGGGTGCCCCAGCAATTAGGCTTTGGGAGCGCCAGGCCTGGGTCGCCCCAGCCCTTAGGCTTAGAGAGCCCCAGACTTGGGGCACCCCAGCAATTAGGCTTAGGGAGCCCCAGGCCTGGGGCGCCCCAGCCCTTAGGATTAGGGATGCCCAGGCCTGGGGCGCCCCGCCCTTAGGCTTAGGGATCCCCAGGCCTGGGGCGCCCAAGCCCTTAGTTTTAGGGAGCCCGAGGCCTGGGTCGCCCCAGCCCTTAGGCTTTGGCATCCCCAAGCCTGGGGTGCCCCAGCCCTTAGGCTTTGGGAGCCCCAGGCCTGGAGAACCCCAGCCCTTGCGCTTAGAGATCCCCAGGCCTGGGGCGCCCCAGCAATTAGGCTTTGGGAGCCGCAAGCCTGGGGTGCCCCAGCCCTTAGGCTTTGGGAGCCCCAGGCCTGGAGAACCCCAGCCCTTAGGCTTAGAGATCCCCAGAGCTGGGGCGCCCCAATCCTTAGGCTTAGGGACCCCAAGGCCTGGTGAGCCCCAGTTTTTAGACTTTGGGAGCCCCAGCCTGGGGCGCCTAGCCCTTAGGCTTTGGGAGCCCCAGGCTTGGGGCACTCCAGCCCTCAGTATTTTGTATGCCCAGACCTGGGGCGCTCCAGCCATAAGGCTTAGGGAGCCCCAGACCTGGGATTCCCCACCCCTTAGGCTTAGGGAGCCCCAGGCCTGGGCACCCCAGCCCTTAGGCTTAGGGAGCCCCAGGCCTGGTGAGCCCCAGCTCTTAGACTTTGGGAGCCCCAGGCCTGGGGCGCCCAGCCCTTTGGCTTTGGGAGACCCAGGCCTGGGGCGCCCCAGCCCTTAGGCTTTGGGAGTCCCAGGCCTGGTGATCCCCAGCTCTTAGACTTAGGGAGCCCATGGCCTGGGGCGCCCCAACACTTAGCCTTAGGGAGCCACAGGCCTGGGGCACCCAGCCCTTGGGCTTTCGGAGGCCCAGGCTTGGGTCGCCCCAGCTCTTAGTCTTTGGAGACCCTGGCCTTGGGCGCCCCAGCCTATAGGGTTAAGGAGCCCCAGGCCTGGGGCTCCCCAGCCTTTACACTTAAGAAGCCCAAGGCTTGGGACGCCCCAGCCCTTAGTCTTTGAGAGCCCCAGACCTGGGGCGCACCAGCCCTTAGGCTTTGGGAGCCCCAGGCCTGGGGCGCCCCAGCCCTTAAGTTTAGGGAGCCCCAGGCCTGGGGCGCCCCAGCCCTTAGGCTTAGGGAGCCCCAGGCCTGGGGCGCCCCAGCCCTTAGGCTGTGGGAGCGCCAGGCCTGTGGCGACCCAGGCCTTAGGATTTGGGAGCCCCAGGCCTGGGGTGCCCCAGCCCTTAGGCTTTGGGAGCGCCAGGCCTGTGGCGCCCCAGCCCTTAGGATTTGGGAGCCCCAGGCCTGCGGCTCGCCAACCCTTAAGCTTTTGGAGCCCTGGCCTGGGGTGCCCCAGCCCTTAGGCTTAGGGAGCCCCAGGCCTGGGGCGCCCCAGCCATTAGGCTTTGGGAGCCCCAGGCCAGGGATGCCCAAGCCCATAGGTTTTGGGAGCGCCTGGCCTGGGGCGCCCCCGCCATTCGGTGTAGGGAGCCCCAGGCCTGGTTAGCCGCAGCTCTTTGACTTAGGGAGACCCAGGCCAGGGTCGCCCCAGCCCATAGGCTTATTGAGCTCCAGACCTGGGGTGCCCCAGCCATTAGGCTTAGGGAGCCCCAGGCCTGGGGTGCCCCAACCCTTAGGATTAGGGATGCAAAGGCCTGGGGCGCCCCAGCCCTTAGGCTTTGGGAACCCCAGTCCTGGGGCGCCCCAGCTCTTAGGCTTAGGGAACCCCAGGCCTGTGGCGCTCCAGCCCTTAGGTTGTGGGAGCCCCAAGCCTGGGGCGACCCCACCCTTAGGCTTAGGGAGCCGCAGGCCTGGGGCGCCCCAGCTCTGCGGCTTAGGGTGCCCCAGGCCTGGGTCGCCCCAGCCCTTAGACTTTGGGAGCCCCAGGCCTGGGGCGCCCCAGCCCTTAGGCTTTGGGAGCCCCAGGACAGGGAACCCAGCCCTTAGGCTTAGGGAGCCCCAGGCTAGGGTCTACCCAACCATTAGGCTTAGAGAGCCCCAGACCTGGGGCGCCCCAGCAATTAGGCTTAGGGAGCCTCATGACTGGGGCGCCCCAGCCCTTAGGATTAGGGATGCCCAGGCCTGGGGCTACCCAGCCCTTAGGCTTTGGGAACCCCAGTCCTGGGGCGCCCCAGTCCTTAGGCTTAGGGAGCCCCAGGCCTGTGTCGCCCCAGCCCTTAGGCTTAGGGAGCCCCAGGCCCGTCGCCCCAGCCCTTTGGCTTTGGGAGCCGCAAGCCTGGGGCGCCCCAGCCCTTAGGCTTAGGGAGCCCTTGGCCTGAGGCGCCCCAGCCTTTAAGCTTTGGGAGCTCCAGGCCTGGGGCGCCCCAGCACTTAGGCTTAGGGAGCCCCAGGCCTGAGGCGCCCCACCCTTTAGGCTTTGGGAGCCCCTGGCCTGGGGCGCCCCAATCCTTAGGCTTTGGGAGCCCCAGGCCTGGGGCGCCCAAGTCCTTAAGCTTAGGGAGCCCCAGGCCAGGGTCGCCCAAGCCCTTAGGCTTAGAAAGCCCCAGACCTGGGTCGCACCAGCAATTAGGCTTAGGGAGCCCCAGGCCTGGGATGCCCCAGCCCTTTGGATTAGGGATGCCCAGGCCTGGGGCGCCCAGGCCTTAGGCTTTGGGAACCCCAGTCCTGGGGCGCCCCAGCGCTTAGGCTTAGGGAACCCCAGGCCTGGGTCTCCCCAGCCCTTAGGTTTTGGGAGCCACAGGCCTGGGGCGCCCCAGCTCTGCGGCTTAGGGTGCCCCAGGCCTGGGTCGTCCCAGCCCTTAGACTTTGTGAGCCCCAGGCCTGGGGCGCCCCAGCCCTTAGGCTTTGGGAGCCCCAGGACAGGGAACCCCGCCCTTAGGCTTAGGGAGCCCCAGTCTAGGGTCTACCCAACCATTAGGCTTAGAGAGCCCCAGACCTGGGGCGCCCCAGCAATTAGGCTTAGGGAGCGCCATGACTGGGGCGCCCCAGCCCTTAGGATTAGGGATGCCCAGGCCTGGGGCGCCCCAGCCCTTAGGCTTTGGGAGCCCCAGGCCTGTGTCGCCCCAGCCCTTAGGCTTTGGGAGCCCCAGGCCTGGGGCGCCCCAGCCCTTAAGTTTAGGGAGCCCCAGGCCTGGGGCGCCCCAGCCCTTAGGCTTAGGGAGCCCCAGGCCTGGGGCGCCCCAGCCCTTAGGCTGTGGGAGCGCCAGGCCTGTGGCGACCCAGGCCTTAGGATTTGGGAGCCCCAGGCCTGGGGTGCCCCAGCCCTTAGGCTTTGGGAGCGCCAGGCCTGTGGCGCCCCAGCCCTTAGGATTTGGGAGCCCCAGGCCTGCGGCTCGCCAACCCTTAAGCTTTTGGAGCCCTGGCCTGGGGTGCCCCAGCCCTTAGGCTTAGGGAGCCCCAGGCCTGGGGCGCCCCAGCCATTAGGCTTTGGGAGCCCCAGGCCAGGGATGCCCAAGCCCATAGGTTTTGGGAGCGCCTGGCCTGGGGCGCCCCCGCCATTCGGTGTAGGGAGCCCCAGGCCTGGTTAGCCGCAGCTCTTTGACTTAGGGAGACCCAGGCCAGGGTCGCCCCAGCCCATAGGCTTATTGAGCTCCAGACCTGGGGTGCCCCAGCCATTAGGCTTAGGGAGCCCCAGGCCTGGGGTGCCCCAACCCTTAGGATTAGGGATGCAAAGGCCTGGGGCGCCCCAGCCCTTAGGCTTTGGGAACCCCAGTCCTGGGGCGCCCCAGCTCTTAGGCTTAGGGAACCCCAGGCCTGTGGCGCTCCAGCCCTTAGGTTGTGGGAGCCCCAAGCCTGGGGCGACCCCACCCTTAGGCTTAGGGAGCCGCAGGCCTGGGGCGCCCCAGCTCTGCGGCTTAGGGTGCCCCAGGCCTGGGTCGCCCCAGCCCTTAGACTTTGGGAGCCCCAGGCCTGGGGCGCCCCAGCCCTTAGGCTTTGGGAGCCCCAGGACAGGGAACCCAGCCCTTAGGCTTAGGGAGCCCCAGGCTAGGGTCTACCCAACCATTAGGCTTAGAGAGCCCCAGACCTGGGGCGCCCCAGCAATTAGGCTTAGGGAGCCTCATGACTGGGGCGCCCCAGCCCTTAGGATTAGGGATGCCCAGGCCTGGGGCTACCCAGCCCTTAGGCTTTGGGAACCCCAGTCCTGGGGCGCCCCAGTCCTTAGGCTTAGGGAGCCCCAGGCCTGTGTCGCCCCAGCCCTTAGGCTTAGGGAGCCCCAGGCCCGTCGCCCCAGCCCTTTGGCTTTGGGAGCCGCAAGCCTGGGGCGCCCCAGCCCTTAGGCTTAGGGAGCCCTTGGCCTGAGGCGCCCCAGCCTTTAAGCTTTGGGAGCTCCAGGCCTGGGGCGCCCCAGCACTTAGGCTTAGGGAGCCCCAGGCCTGAGGCGCCCCACCCTTTAGGCTTTGGGAGCCCCTGGCCTGGGGCGCCCCAATCCTTAGGCTTTGGGAGCCCCAGGCCTGGGGCGCCCAAGTCCTTAAGCTTAGGGAGCCCCAGGCCAGGGTCGCCCAAGCCCTTAGGCTTAGAAAGCCCCAGACCTGGGTCGCACCAGCAATTAGGCTTAGGGAGCCCCAGGCCTGGGATGCCCCAGCCCTTTGGATTAGGGATGCCCAGGCCTGGGGCACCCAGGCCTTAGGCTTTGGGAACCCCAGTCCTGGGGCGCCCCAGCGCTTAGGCTTAGGGAACCCCAGGCCTGGGTCTCCCCAGCCCTTAGGTTTTGGGAGCCACAGGCCTGGGGCGCCCCAGCTCTGCGGCTTAGGGTGCCCCAGGCCTGGGTCGTCCCAGCCCTTAGACTTTGTGAGCCCCAGGCCTGGGGCGCCCCAGCCCTTAGGCTTTGGGAGCCCCAGGACAGGGAACCCCGCCCTTAGGCTTAGGGAGCCCCAGTCTAGGGTCTACCCAACCATTAGGCTTAGAGAGCCCCAGACCTGGGGCGCCCCAGCAATTAGGCTTAGGGAGCGCCATGACTGGGGCGCCCCAGCCCTTAGGATTAGGGATGCCCAGGCCTGGGGCGCCCCAGCCCTTAGGCTTTGGGAGCCCCAGGCCTGTGTCGCCCCAGCCCTTAGGCTTAGGGAGCCCCAGGCCTGTGTCGCCCCAGCCCTTAGGCTTAGGGAGCCCCAGGCCCGTCGCCCCAGCCATTTGGCTTTGAGAGCCGCAAGCCTGGGGTGCCCCAGCCCTTAGGATTAGGGAGACCTAGGCCTGAGGCGCCCCAGCCCTTGGGCTTTGGGAGCCCCTGGGCTGGGGGGACCCAGCCCTTAGGCTTTGGGAGCCCCAGGCCGGGGGCGCCCCAGCCCTTAGGCTTAGGGAGCCCCAGGCCAGGGTCGCCCAAGCTTTAGGCTTAGAGAGCCCCAGACCGGGGGTGCCCCAGCAATTAGGCTTTGGGAGCGCCAGGCCTGGGTCGCCCCAGCCCTTAGGCTTAGAGAGCCCCAGACTTGGGGCACCCCAGCAATTAGGCTTAGGGAGCCCCAGGCCTGGGGCGCCCCAGCCCTTAGGATTAGGGATGCCCAGGCCTGGGGCGCCCCGCCCTTAGGCTTAGGGATCCCCAGGCCTGGGGCGCCCAAGCCCTTAGTTTTAGGGAGCCCGAGGCCTGGGTCGCCCAAGCCCTTAGGCTTTGGCATCCCCAAGCCTGGGGTGCCCCAGCCCTTAGGCTTTGGGAGCCCCAGGCCTGGAGAACCCCAGCCCTTGCGCTTAGAGATCCCCAGGCCTGGGGCGCCCCAGGAATTAGGCTTTGGGAGCCGCAAGCCTGGGGTGCCCCAGTCCTTAGGCTTTGGGAGCCCCAGGCCTGGAGAACCCCAGCCCTTAGGCTTAGAGATCCCCAGAGCTGGGGCGCCCCAATCCTTAGGCTTAGGGACCCCAAGGCCTGGTGAGCCCCAGTTTTTAGACTTTGGGAGCCCCAGCCTGGGGCGCCTAGCCCTTAGGCTTTGGGAGCCCCAGGCTTGGGGCACTCCAGCCCTCAGTATTTTGTATGCCCAGACCTGGGGCGCTCCAGCCATAAGGCTTAGGGAGCCCCAGACCTGGGATTCCCCACCCCTTAGGCTTAGGGAGCCCCAGGCCTGGGCACCCCAGCCCTTAGGCTTAGGGAGCCCCAGGCCTGGTGAGCCCCAGCTCTTAGACTTTGGGAGCCCCAGGCCTGGGGCGCCCAGCCCTTAGGCTTTGGGAGACCCAGGCCTGGGGCGCCCCAGCCCTTAGGCTTTGGGAGTCCCAGGCCTGGTGATCCCCAGCTCTTAGACTTAGGGAGCCCATGGCCTGGGGCGCCCCAACACTTAGCCTTAGGGAGCCACAGGCCTGGGGCACCCAGCCCTTGGGTTTTGGGAGGCCCAGGCTTGGGTCGCCCCAGCTCTTAGTCTTTGGAGACCCTGGCCTTGGGCGCCCCAGCCTATAGGGTTAAGGAGCCCCAGGCCTGGGGCTCCCCAGCCTTTATACTTAAGAAGCCCAAGGCTTGGGACGCCCCAGCCCTTAGTCTTTGAGAGCCCCAGACCTGGGGCGCACCAGCCCTTAGGCTTTGGGAGCCCCAGGCCTGGGGCGCCCCAGCCCTTAAGTTTAGGGAGCCCCAGGCCTGGGGCGCCCCAGCCCTTAGGCTTAGGGAGCCCCAGGCCTGGGGCGCCCCAGCCCTTAGGCTGTGGGAGCGCCAGGCCTGTGGCGACCCAGGCCTTAGGATTTGGGAGCCCCAGGCCTGGGGTGCCCCAGCCCTTAGGCTTTGGGAGCGCCAGGCCTGTGGCGCCCCAGCCCTTAGGATTTGGGAGCCCCAGGCCTGCGGCTCGCCAACCCTTAAGCTTTTGGAGCCCTGGCCTGGGGTGCCCCAGCCCTTAGGCTTAGGGAGCCCCAGGCCTGGGGCGCCCCAGCCATTAGGCTTTGGGAGCCCCAGGCCAGGGACGCCCAAGCCCATAGGTTTTGGGAGCGCCTGGCCTGGGGCGCCCCCGCCATTCGGTGTAGGGAGCCCCAGGCCTGGTTAGCCGCAGCTCTTTGACTTAGGGAGACCCAGGCCAGGGTCGCCCCAGCCCATAGGCTTATTGAGCTCCAGACCTGGGGTGCCCCAGCCATTAGGCTTAGGGAGCCCCAGGCCTGGGGTGCCCCAACCCTTAGGATTAGGGATGCAAAGGCCTGGGGCGCCCCAGCCCTTAGGCTTTGGGAACCCCAGTCCTGGGGCGCCCCAGCTCTTAGGCTTAGGGAACCCCAGGCCTGTGGCGCTCCAGCCCTTAGGTTGTGGGAGCCCCAAGCCTGGGGCGACCCCACCCTTAGGCTTAGGGAGCCGCAGGCCTGGGGCGCCCCAGCTCTGCGGCTTAGGGTGCCCCAGGCCTGGGTCGCCCCAGCCCTTAGACTTTGGGAGCCCCAGGCCTGGGGCGCCCCAGCCCTTAGGCTTTGGGAGCCCCAGGACAGGGAACCCCGCCCTTAGGCTTAGGGAGCCCCAGGCTAGGGTCTACCCAACCATTAGGCTTAGAGAGCCCCAGACCTGGGGCGCCCCAGCAATTAGGCTTAGGGAGCCTCATGACTGGGGCGCCCCAGCCCTTAGGATTAGGGATGCCCAGGCCTGGGGCTACCCAGCCCTTAGGCTTTGGGAACCCCAGTCCTGGGGCGCCCCAGTCCTTAGGCTTAGGGAGCCCCAGGCCTGTGTCGCCCCAGCCCTTAGGCTTAGGGAGCCCCAGGCCCGTCGCCCCAGCCCTTTGGCTTCGGGAGCCGCAAGCCTGGGGCGCCCCAGCCCTTAGGCTTAGGGAGCCCTTGGCCTGAGGCGCCCCAGCCTTTAAGCTTTGGGAGCTCCAGGCCTGGGGCGCCCCAGCACTTAGGCTTAGGGAGCCCCAGGCCTGAGGCGCCCCACCCTTTAGGCTTTGGGAGCCCCTGGCCTGGGGCGCCCCAATCCTTAGGCTTTGGGAGCCCCAGGCCTGGGGCGCCCAAGTCCTTAAGCTTAGGGAGCCCCAGGCCAGGGTCGCCCAAGCCCTTAGGCTTAGAAAGCCCCAGACCTGGGTCGCACCAGCAATTAGGCTTAGGGAGCCCCAGGCCTGGGATGCCCCAGCCCTTTGGATTAGGGATGCCCAGGCCTGGGGCGCCCAGGCCTTAGGCTTTGGGAACCCCAGTCCTGGGGCGCCCCAGCGCTTAGGCTTAGGGAACCCCAGGCCTGGGTCTCCCCAGCCCTTAGGTTTTGGGAGCCACAGGCCTGGGGCGCCCCAGCTCTGCGGCTTAGGGTGCCCCAGGCCTGGGTCGTCCCAGCCCTTAGATTTTGGGAGCCCCAGGCCTGGGGCGCCCCAGCCCTTAGGCTTTGGGAGCCCCAGGACAGGGAACCCCGCCCTTAGGCTTAGGGAGCCCCAGTCTAGGGTCTACCCAACCATTAGGCTTAGAGAGCCCCAGACCTGGGGTGCCCCAGCAATTAGGCTTAGGGAGCGCCATGACTGGGGCGCCCCAGCCCTTAGGATTAGGGATGCCCAGGCCTGTGTCGCCCCAGCCCTTAGGCTTAGGGAGCCCCAGGCCTGTGTCGCCCCAGCCCTTAGGCTTAGGGAGCCCCAGGCCTGTGTCGCCCCAGCCCTTAGGCTTAGGGAGCCCCAGGCCCGTCGCCCCAGCCATTTGGCTTTGAGAGCCGCAAGCCTGGGGCGCCCCAGCCCTTAGGCTTAGGGATCCCTAGGCCTGAGGCGCCCCAGCCTTTAGGCTTTGGGAGCTCCAGGCCTGGGGCGCCCCAGCACTTAGCCTTAGGGAGCCCCAGGCCTGAGGCGCCCCAGGCTTTAGGCTTTGGGAGCCCCTGGCCTGGGGCGCCCCAGTCCTTAGGCTTTGGGAGCCCCAGGCCGGGGGCGCCCGAGTCCTTAAGCTTAGGGAGCCCCAGGCCAGGGACGCCCAAGCCCTTAGGCTTAGAGAGCCCCAGACCTGGGGTGACCCAGCAATTAGGCTTAGGGAGCCCCAGGCCTGGGTCGCCCCAGCCCTTAGTCTTTGGGGGCCCCTAGCGTGGCGCGCCCCAGCCTTTAGGCTTTGGGAGCCCAAGACGTGGGGTGCCCCAGCCAATAGGCTTAAAGATCCCCAGACCTGGGGCGCCCCAGCAAGTAGCCTTAGGGAGCGCCAGGCCAGGGTCGCCCCGGCCCTTAGGCTTAGGGAGCCCCAGGCCTGTGTCGCCCCAGTCCTTAGGCTTAGGGAGCACCAGGCCCGGCGCCCCAGCCCTTTGGCTTTGGGAGCCGCAAGCCTGGGGCGCCCCAGCCCTTAGGCTTAGGGACCCCTAAGCCTGAGGCGCCTCAGCCTTTAGGCTTTGGGAGCTCCAGGCCTGGGGCGCCCCAGCACTTAGGCTTAGGGAGCCCCAGGCCTGAGGCGCCCCCACCCTTAGGCTTAGGGAGCCTCAGGCCTGGGGCGCCCCAGCTCTGCGGCTTAGGGTGCCCCAGGCCTGGGTCGCCCCAGTCCTTAGACTTTGGGAGCCCCAGGCCTGGGGCGCCCCAGCCCTTAGGCTTTGGGAGCCCCAGGACAGGGAACCCCGCCCTTAGGCTTAGAGAGCCCCAGGCTAGGGTCTACCCAACCATTAGGCTTAGAGAGCCCCAGACCTAGGGCGCCACGGCAATTAAATTAGGGAGCCCCATGACTGGGGCGTCCCAGCCCTTAGTATTAGGGATGCCCAGGCCTGGGGCTACCCAGCCCTTAGGCTTTGGGAACCCAGTCCTGGGGCGCCCCAGTCCTTAGGCTTAGGGAGCCCCAGGCCTGTGTCGCCCCAGCCCTTAGGCTTAGGGAGCCCCAGGCCCGTCACCCCAGCCCTTTGGCTTTGGGAGCCGCAAGCCTGGGGCGCCCCAGCCCATAGGCTTAGGGAGCCCTAGGCCTGAGGCGCCTCAGCCTTTAGGCTTTGGGAGCTCCAGGCCTGGGGCGCCCCAGCACTTAGGCTTAGGGAGCCCCAGGCCTGAGGCGCCCCAGCCTTTAGGCTTTGGGAGCCCCTGGCCTGGGGCGCCCCAGTCCTTAGGCTTTGGGAGCCCCAGGCTGGGGGCGCCCAAGTCCTTAAGCTTAGGGAGCCCTAGGCCAGGGTCGCCCAAGCCCTTAGGCTTAGAGAGCCCCAGACCTGGGGTGCCCCAGCAATTAGGCTTAGGGAGTCCGAGGCCTGGGTCGCCCCAGCCCTTAGTCTTTGGGAGCCCCTAGCCTGGGGCGCACCAGCCTTTAGGCTTTGGGAGCCCCAGACCTGGTGCGCCCCAGTCCTTAGGCTTAGAGATCCCCAGACTTGGGGCACCCAGCAAGTAGGCTTAGGGAGCGCCAGGCCAGGGTCGCCCGGCCCTTAGGCCTAGGGAGCCCCAGTCCTGGGGCGCCCCAGCATTTAGGCTAAGGGAGCCCCAGGCCAGGTTAGCCCCAGCTCTTAGACTTTGGGAGCCCCAGGCCTGGGGCGCCCCAACCTTGGACTTAGGGAGCCCCAGGCCTGGGACGCATCAGTCCTTCGGCTTTGGGAGCCCCAGGACCTGGGTGCCCCAGTTCTTGGGCTTATAGAGACCTAGGCCTGGGGCACCCCAGCACTTAGGCTTTGGGAGCCCAGGCCTGGGACGCCCCAGCCCTTGGGCTTAGGGAGCGCCAAGCCTGGGGCGCCCCCACACTTAGGCTTAGGGAGCCCCTGGTCTGGGGCGCCCAAACCCTTAGGCTTAGAGAGCCCCAGGCCTGAGGCGCCCCAGCCCTTAGGCTTAGATAGCCCCAGACCTGGGTCGCCCCAGCACTTAGGCTTAGGGATCCCCAGGCCTGGGGCGCCCCAGCCCTTAGGCTTAGGGAGCCCCAGGTCTGGTGATCCCCAGCTCTTAGACTTCGGGAACCCCAGGCCTGAGACGCCCAGCCCTTAGGCTTTGGGAGACCCAGGCCTGGGGCTGCCCAGCCCTTAGGCTTTGGGTGCGCCAGGTCTAGGGTGCCCCAGCCCTTAGGCTTAGGGAGCCCCAGGCCTGGTGATCCCCAGCTCTTAGACTTAGGGAGCCCCTGGCCTGGGGCTCCCCAGCCCTTAGGCTTTGGGAGCCCCAGGCCGGGGCGCCCCAACCCTTAGCCTTAGGGAGCCACAGGCCTGGGGCACCCAGCCCTTAGGCTTTGGGAGACCAAGGCTTGGGTCGCCCCAGCTCTTAGTCTTTGGGAGACCCAGGCCTTGGGTGCCCCAGCCCTTAGGCTTAGGGAGCCCCAGGCCTGGGGCGCCTCAGCCCTTAGGCTTTGGGAGCCCCAGGCCTGCGGTGCCCCAGACCTTAGGCTTTGATAGCCCCAGGTCTGGGGTGCCCCAGCCCTTAGGCTTAGTTAGCCCAAGGCCTGGGTCGTCCTAGCACTTAGACTTTGGGAGGCCGAGGTTGGGTCACCCCAGCCCTTAGTCTTTGGGAGCCACGACCTGGGGCGCCCCAGCCCTTAGACTTTGGGAGCTCCAGGCCTGGGGCGCCTCAGCGCTTAGACTTTGGGAGCCCCAGGCCTGGGACGCACCAGCCCATAGGTTTTGGGAGCCCCAGTCCTGCGGCGCCCCAGCCCTTAGGCTTTGGAACACTAGGCATGGGGCGCCCCAGCCCTTAGGCTTTGGGAGCCCTAGGTCTGGGGCGCCCCAGACCTTAGCCTTAGAGAGCCCTAGGCCTCGGGCGCCCCAGCCCTTAGGCTTAGGGTGCCCCAGGCCTGGGACGCCTCAGCGCTTGGGCTTTTGGAGCCCCAGGCCTGGGGCGCCCCAGCCCTTAGGCTTTGGGAGTCCCTGGCCTGGTGAGCCCCAGCTCTTAGACTTAGGGAGCCCCTGGCCTGAGGCGCCCCAGCACTTAGGCTTAGGGAGCCCCAGGCCTGGGGCGCCCCAGCCCTTAGACTTATAGAGCCCCAGACATGCGGCGCCCCAGCAATTAGGCTTAGGGATTCCCAACTTGGGGCGCCCCAGCCATTAGACTTAGGGAGCCCCAGGCCTGGGGCGCCCCAGTCCTTAGGCTTTGGGAGCCCCAGGCCTGGGACTCCTCATTCCTTGGGCTTTGGGAGCCCCAGGCCTGGGGCGCCCCAGCCCTTGGGCTTAGACAGCCCCAGGCCTGGGGTGCCCCAGCCCTTAGGCTTTGGGATCCCCAGGCCTGGGGCGCCCCCGCCCTTACGCTTTGGGAGCCCCTGGCCTGGGGCGCCCCAGCCCTTGGGCTTTGGGAGCCCCTGGGCTGGGGGGACCCAGCCCTTAGGCTTTGGGAGCCCCAGGCCGGGGGCGCCCCAGCCCTTAGGCTTAGGGAGCCCCAGGCCAGGGTCGCCCAAGCTTTAGGCTTAGAGAGCCCCAGACCGGGGGTGCCCCAGCAATTAGGCTTTGGGAGCGCCAGGCCTGGGTCGCCCCAGCCCTTAGGCTTAGAGAGCCCCAGACTTGGGGCACCCCAGCAATTAGGCTTAGGGAGCCCCAGGCCTGGGGCGCCCCAGCCCTTAGGATTAGGGATGCCCAGGCCTGGGGCGCCCCGCCCTTAGGCTTAGGGATCCCCAGGCCTGGGGCGCCCCAGCCCTTAGTTTTAGGGAGCCCGAGGCCTGGGTCGCCCCAGCCCTTAGGCTTTGGGATCCCCAAGCCTGGGGTGCCCCAGCCCTTAGGCTTTGGGAGCCCCAGGCCTGGAGAACCTCAGCCCTTGCGCTTAGAGATCCCCAGGCCTGGGGCGCCCCAGCAATTAGGCTTTGGGAGCCGCAAGCCTGGGGTGCCCCAGCCCTTAGGCTTTGGGAGCCCCAGGCCTGGAGAACCCCAGCCCTTAGGCTTAGAGATCCCCAGAGCTGGGGCGCCCCAATCCTTAGGCTTAGGGACCCCAAGGCCTGGTGAGCCCCAGTTCTTAGACTTTGGGAGCCCCAGCCTGGGGCGCCTAGCCCTTAGGCTTTGGGAGCCCCAGGCTTGGGGCACTCCAGCCCTCAGTATTTTGTATGCCCAGACCTGGGGCGCTCCAGCCATAAGGCTTAGGGAGCCCCAGACCTGGGATTCCCCACCCCTTAGGCTTAGGGAGCCCCAGGCCTGGGCACCCCAGCCCTCAGGCTTAGGGAGCCCCAGGCCTGGTGAGCCCCAGCTCTTAGACTTTGGGAGCCCCAGGCCTGGGGCGCCCAGCCCTTTGGCTTTGGGAGACCCAGGCCTGGGGCGCCCTAGCCCTTAGGCTTTGGGAGTCCCAGGCCTGGTGATCCCCAGCTCTTAGACTTAGGGAGCCCATGGCCTGGGGCGCCCCAACACTTAGCCTTAGGGAGCCACAGGCCTGGGGCACCCAGCCCTTGGGCTTTGGGAGGCCCAGGCTTGGGTCGCCCCAACTCTTAGTCTTTGGAGACCCTGGCCTTGGGCGCCCCAGCCTATAGGGTTAAGGAGCCCCAGGCCTGGGGCTCCCCAGCCTTTAGACTTAAGAAGCCCAAGGCTTGGGACGCCCCAGCCCTTAGTCTTTGAGAGGCCCAGACCTGGGGCGCACCAGCCCTTAGGCTTTGGGAGTGCCAGGCCTGTGGCGCCCCAGCCCTTAGGATTTGGGAGCCCCAGGCCTGCGGCTCGCCAACCCTTAAGCTTTTGGAGCCCTTCCCTGGGGTGCCCCAGCCCTTAGGCTTAGGGAGCCCCAGGCCTGGGGCGCCCCAGCCATTAGGCTTTGGGAGCCCCAGGCCAGGGACGCCCAAGCCCATAGGTTTTGGGAGCGCCAGGCCTGGGGCGCCCCCGCCATTCGGTGTAGGGAGCCCCAGGCCTGGTTAGCCGCAGCTCTTTGACTTAGGGAGACCCAGGCCAGGGTCGCCCCAGCCCATAGGCTTATTAAGCTCCAGACCTGGGGTGCCCCAGCCATTAGGCTTAGGGAGCCCC
Source organism: Tenrec ecaudatus (assembly GCF_050624435.1). Lineage (NCBI taxonomy): Eukaryota > Metazoa > Chordata > Mammalia > Afrosoricida > Tenrecidae > Tenrec > Tenrec ecaudatus. The sequence continues at coordinate 382,414 of NW_027459474.1, forward strand.
AGGCCTGGGGTGCCCCAACCCTTAGGATTAGGGATGCAAAGGCCTGGGGCGCCCCAGCTCTTAGGCTTAGGGAACCCCAGGCCTGTGGCGCTCCAGCCCTTAGGTTGTGGGAGCCCCAAGCCTGGGGCAACCCCACCCTTAGGCTTAGGGAGCCGCAGGCCTGGGGCGCCCCAGCTCTGCGGCTTAGGGTGCCCCAGGCCTGGGTCGCCCCAGCCCTTAGACTTTGGGAGCCCCAGGCCTGGGGCGCCCCAGCCCTTAGGCTTTGGGAGCCCCAGGACAGGGAACCCCGCCCTTAGGCTTAGGGAGCCCCAGGCTAGGGTCTACCCAACCATTAGGCTTAGAGAGCCCCAGACCTGGGGCGCCCCAGCAATTAGGCTTAGGGAGCCTCATGACTGGGGCGCCCCAGCCCTTACGATTAGGGATGCCCAGGCCTGGGGCTACCCAGCCCTTAGGCTTTGGGAACCCCAGTCCTGGGGCGCCCCAGTCCTTAGGCTTAGGGAGCCCCAGGCCTGTGTCGCCCCAGCCCTTAGGCTTAGGGAGCCCCAGGCCCGTCGCCCCAGCCCTTTGGCTTTGGGAGCCGCAAGCCTGGGGCGCCCCAGCCCTTAGGCTTAGGGAGCCCTTGGCCTGAGGCGCCCCAGCATTTAAGCTTTGGGAGCTCCAGGCCTGGGGCGCCCCAGCACTTAGGCTTAGGGAGCCCCAGGCCTGAGGCGCCCCAGCCTTTAAGCTTTGGGAGCCCCTGGCCTGGGGCGCCCCAATCCTTAGGCTTTGGGAGCCCCAGGCCTGGGGCGCCCAAGTCCTTAAGCTTAGGGAGCCCCAGGCCAGGGTCGCCCAAGCCCTTAGGCTTAGAAAGCCCCAGACCTGGGTCGCACCAGCAATTAGGCTTAGGGAGCCCCAGGCCTGGGATGCCCCAGCCCTTTGGATTAGGGATGCCCAGGCCTGGGGCGCCCAGGCCTTAGGCTTTGGGAACCCCAGTCCTGGGGCGCCCCAGCGCTTAGGCTTAGGGAACCCCAGGCCTGGGTCTCCCCAGCCCTTAGGTTTTGGGAGCCACAGGCCTGGGGCGCCCCCACCCTTAGGCTTAGGGAGCCGCAGGCCTGGGGCGCCCCAGCTCTGCGGCTTAGGGTGCCCCAGGCCTGGGTCGTCCCAGCCCTTAGACTTTGGGAGCACCAGGCCTGGGGAGCCCCAGCCCTTAGGCTTTGGGAGCCCCAGGACAGGGAACCCCGCCCTTAGGCTTAGGGAGCCCCAGTCTAGGGTCTACCCAACCATTAGGCTTAGAGAGCCCCAGACCTGGGGCGCCCCAGCAATTAGGCTTAGGGAGCGCCATGACTGGGGCGCCCCAGCCCTTAGGATTAGGGATGCCCAGGCCGGGGGAGCCCCAGCCCTTAGGCTTAGGGAGCCCCAGGCCTGTGTCGCCCCAGCCCTTAGGCTTAGGGAGCCCCAGGCCCGTCGCCCCAGCCATTTGGCTTTGAGAGCCGCAAGCCTGGGGCGCCCCAGCCCTTAGGCTTAGGGAGCCCTAGGCCTGAGGCGCCCCAGCCTTTAGGCTTTGGGAGCTCCAGGCCTGGGGCGCCCCAGCACTTAGGCTTAGGGAGCCCCAGGCCTGAGGCGCCCCAGGCTTTAGGCTTTGGGAGCCCCTGGCCTGGGGCGCCCCAGTCCTTAGGCTTTGGGAGCCCCAGGCCGGGGGCGCCCGAGTCCTTAAGCTTAGGGAGCCCCAGGCCAGGGACGCCCAAGCCCTTAGGCTTAGAGAGCCCCAGACCTGGGGTGACCCAGCAATTAGGCTTAGGGAGCCCCAGGCCTGGGTCGCCCCAGCCCTTAGTCTTTGGGGGCCCCTAGCGTGGGGCGCCCCAGCCTTTAGGCTTTGGGAGCCCAAGACGTGGGGTGCCCCAGCCCTTAGGCTTAAAGATCCCCAGACCTGGGGCGCCCCAGCAAGTAGGCTTAGGGAGCGCCAGGCCAGGGTCGCCCCGGCCCTTAGGCTTAGGGAGCCCCAGGCCTGGGGCGCCCCAGCATTTAGGCTTAGGGAGCCCCAGGCCAGGTTAGCCCCAGCTCTTAGACTTTGGGAGCCCCAGGCCTGGGGCGCCCCAACCTTGGCCTTAGGGAGCCCCAGGCCTGGTGATCCCCAGCTCTTAGACTTTGGGAACCCCAGGTCTGGGACGCCCAGCCCTTAGGCTTTGGGAGACCCAGGCCTGGGGCTCCTCAGCCCTTAGGCTTTGGGTGTGCCAGGTCTAGGGTGCCCCAGCCCTTAGGCTTAGGGAGCCCCAGGCCTGGTGATCCCCAGCTCTTAGACTTAGGGAGCCCCTGGCCTGGGGCTCCCCAGCCCTTAGGCTTTGGGAACCCCAGGCCTGGGGCGCCCCAACCCTTAGCCTTAGGGAGCCACAGGCCTGGGGCACCCAGCCCTTAGGCTTTGGGAGACCCAGGCTTGGGTCGCCCCAGCTTTTAATCTTTGGGAGACCCTGGTCTGGGTGCCCCAGTCCTTAAGCTTAGGGAGCCCCAGGCCTTGGGCGCCTCAGCCCTTAGGCTTTGGGAGACCCAGGTCTGCGGTGCCCCAGCCCTTAGGCTTTGATAGCCCCAGGTCTGGGGCGCACCAGCCCTTAGGCTTAGTTAGCCCCAGGCCTGGGTCGCCCTAGCCCTTAGAATTTCAGAGGCCGAGGTCGGGTCACCCCAGCCCTTAGTCTTTGGGAGCCCCGACCTGGGGCGCCCCAGCCCTTAGACTTTGGGAGCTCCAGGCCTGGGGCGCCTCAGCGCTTAGGCTTTGGGAGCCCCAGGCCTGGGACGCACCAGCCCATAGGTTTTGGGAGCCCCAGGCCTGCGGCCCCCCAGCCCTTAGGCTTTGGAACACCAGGCATGGGGTGCCCCAGCCCTTAGGCTTTGGGAGCCCTAGGTCTGGGGTGCCCCAGCCCTTAGCCTTAGGGAGCCCTAGGCCTCGGGCTCCCAAGCCCTTAGGCTTAGGGTGCCCCAGGCCTGGGACGCCTCAGCGCTTGGGCTGTTGGAGCCCCAGGCCTGGGGAGCCCCATCCCTTAGGCTTTGGGAGTCCCTGGCCTGGTGAGCCCCAGCTCTTAGACTTATGGAGCCTCTGGCCTGAGGCGCCCCAGCACTTAGGCTTAGGGAGCCCGAGGCCTGGGGCGCCCCAGCCCTTAGACTTATAGAGCCCCACACATGCGGCGCCCCAGCAATTAGGCTTAGGGATTCCCAACTTGGGCGCCCCAGCCATTAGACTTAGGGAGCCCCAGGCCTGGGGCGCCCCAGCCCTTAGGCTTTGGGAGCCCCAGGCCTGGGACTCCTCATTCCTTGGGCATTGGGAGCCCCAGGCATGGGGCGCCCCAGCCCTTGGGCTTAGACAACCCCAGGCCTGGGGTGCCCCAGCCCTTAGGCTTTGGGATCCCCAGGCCTGGGGCGCCCCCGCCCTTACGCTTTGGGAGCCCCTGGCCTGGGGCGCCCCAGCCCTTGGGCTTTGGGAGCCCCAGGGCAGGGGCGCCCCAGCCCTTAGGCTTAGGGAGCCCCATGCCAGGGTCGCCCAAGCCTTAGGCTTAGAGAGCCCCAGACCGGGGGTGCCCCAGCAATTAGGCTTTGGGAGCGCCAGGCCTGGGTCGCCTCAGCCCTTAGGCTTAGAGATCCCCAGGCCTGGGGCGCCCCAGCAATTAGGCTTTGGGAGCCCCAAACCTGGGGTGCCCCAGCCCTTAGGCTTTGGGAGCCCCAGGCCTGGAGAACCCCAGCCCTTAGACTTAGAGATCCCCAGACCTGGGGCACCCCAGCAATTAGGCTTAGGGAGTGCCAGGCCAGGGTCTCGCCGGCCCTTAGGCTTAGGGAGCCCCAGGTCTGGGGCGCCCCAATCCTTAGGGTTAGGGAGCCCAAGGCCTGGTGAGCCCCAGTTCTTAGACTTTGGGAGCCCCAGCCTGGGGCGCCTAGCCCTTAGGCTTTGGGAGCCCCAGGCTTGGGGCACTCCAGCCCTCAGTATTTTGTATGCCCAGACCTGGGGCGCTCCAGCCATTAGGCTTAGGGAGCCCCAGACCTGGGTTGCCCCAGCCCTTAGGCTTAGGCAACCCCAGGCCTGGGGCACCCCAGCACTTAGGCTTAGGGAGCCCCAGGCCTGGTGAGCCCAAGCTCTTAGACTTTGGGAGCCCCAGGCCTGGGGCGCCCAGCCCTTAGGCTTTGGGAGACCCAGGCCTGGGGCGCCCCAGCCCTTAGGCTTTGGGAGTCCCAGGCCTGGTGATCCCCAGCTCTTAGATTTTGGTAGCCCATGGCCTTGGGCGCCCCAACCCTTAGGCTTCGGGAGCCCCAGACCTGGGGCGCACCAGCCCTTCGGCTTTGGGAGCCCCAGACCTGGGGCGCCTTAGCCCTTAGGCTTTGATAGCCCCAGGCCTGCGGTGCCCTAGCCCTTAGGCTTTGATAGCCCCAGGTCTGGGACGCCCCAGCCCTTAGGCTTAGTTAGCCCCAGGCCTCGTTCACCCTAGCCCTTATACTTTGGGAGCCCGAGGCCGGGTCACCCCAACCCTTAGTCTTTGGGAGCCCCAGGCCTGGGGTGCCCCAGCCCTTAGGCTTTGGGAGCCCCAGGCTTGGGGCGCCCCATCCCTTAGGCTTTGGGAGCCCCAGGCCTGGGGGGCACCAGCCCTTAGACTTAGGCAGCGACAGGCCAGGGTCGCCCCAGCCCTTAGGCTTAGAGAGCCCCAGACCTGGGGCCCCCCAGCAATTAGGCTTAGGGAGCCCAAGGCCTGGGGCATCCCAGCCCTCAGTATTTGGTATGGCCAGACCTGGGGCGCCCCAGCCATTAGCCTTAGGGAGCCCCAGGTTGGGTCACCCCAGCCCTTAGGCTTAGGGAGCCCCAGGCCTGGGGCGCCCCAGCCCTTAGGCTTAAGAAGCCCAAGGCCTGGGACGCCCCAGTCCTTAGGCTTTGATAGCTCCAGGTCTGGGGCGCCCCAGCCCTTAGTCCTAGTTAGCCCCAGGCCTGGGGTACCCCAGCCCTTAGGCTTTGGGAGCCCCAGGTCTGCGGCGCTCCAGCCCTAACGCTTAGGGAGCCCCAGACCTGGGGCGCCCCAGCCCTTAGGCTTAGGGAGCCCCTGGCCTGGGGCTCCCCAGCCCTTAGGCTTGGGAGCCCCAGGCCTGGGTCGCCCTAGTCCTTAGATTTTGGGAGCCCGAGGCCGGGTCGCCCCAGCCCTTAGTCTTTGGGAGCCCCAGACCTGGTGCGCCCCAGCCCTTAGGCTTTGTTAGCCCCTGGCCTGGGGCGCCTCAGCCCTTAGGCTTTGGGAGGCCCAGGCCTGGGACGCCCCTGACCATAGGTTTTGGGAGCCCCAGGCCTGCGGCGCCCCAACCCTTAGGCTTTGGAACCCCAGGCATGGGGCGCCCCAGCCCTTAAGCTTTGGGAGGCCCCGGCCTCTTGCAACCAGCCCTTAGACTTAGGGAGAACCAGGCCTGGGACGCCCCAGCCCTTATGCTTAGGGAGCCCCTGGCATGGGGCACCACAGCCTTTAGGCTTTGGGAGCCCGATGCCGTGGCGCCCAAGCCCTTAGGCTTTTGGAGCACCAGGACTGGGACGCCCCAGCCCATAGGTTTTGGGAGCCCTAGGCCTGGGGCGCCCCAGCCCTTAGGTTTTGGGAGCTAGAGGCAGGGTCGCCCCAGACCTTAGTCTTAGGGAGCCCCAGGCCTGGTGCGCCCCCGCCCATAGGTTTTGGGAGCCCCAGGCCTGTGGCGCCCCAGCCCTTAGGCTTTGGAACCCCAGGCATGGGGCGCCCCAGCCCTTAGGCTTTGGGAGCCCCAGGCCTGGGGCGCCCCAGCCCTTAAGTTTATGAAGCCCCAGGCCTGAGGCGCCCCAGCCCTTAGGCTTAGGGAGCCCCAGGCCTGGGGTGCCCCAGCCCTTAGGCTTTGGGAGCCCCAGACCTGGGGCGCCCCAGCCCTTAGGCTTTGGGAGCGCCAGGCCTGTGGAGCCCCAGGCCTTAGGATTTGGGAGCCCCAGGCCTGGGGCGCTCCAGCCCTTAGGCTTTGGGAACCCCAGTCCTGGGGCGCCCCAGGCCTTAGTCTTTGGGAGCGCCAGGCCTGTGGCGCCCCAGCCCTTAGGATTTGGGAGCCCCAGGCCTGCGGCGCGCCAACCCTTAAGCTTTTGGAGCCCCAGGCCTGGGGCGCCCCAGACCTTAGGCTTAGGGAGCCCCAGGCCTGGGGCGCCACAGCCATTAGGCTTTGGGAGCCCCAGGCCAGGGACGCCCAAGCCCATAGGTTTTGGGAGCGCCAGGCCTGGGGCGCCCCCGCCATTCGGCGTAGGGAGCCCCAGGCCTGGTGAGCCGCAGCTCTTTGACTTAGGGAGACCCAGTCCAGGATTGCCCCAGCCCTTAGGCTTATTGAGCCCCAGACTTGGTGTGCCCTAGCAATTAGTCTTAGGGAGCCCCAGGCCTGGGTCGCCCCAACCCTTAGGCATAGAAAGCCCCAGACCTGGGTGGCCCCAACCCTTAGGCTTAGAAAGCCCCAGACCTGGGTCGCCCCAGCAATTAGGCTTAGGGAGCCCCAGGCCTGGGGTGCCCCAGCCCTTAGGATTAGGGATGCCCAGGCCTGGGGTGCCCCAGCCCTTAGGCTTTGGGAACCCCAGTCCTGGGGCGCCCCAGCGCTTAGGCTTAGGGAACCCCAGGCCTGTGGCGCTCCAGCCCTTAAGCTGAGGGAGACCCAGGCCTGGGTCTCCCCAGCCCTTAGGTTTTGGGAGCCCCAGGCCTGGGACGCCCCGACCCTTAGACTTTGGGAGCCCCAGGCCTGGGGCGCCCAGCCCTTAGGCTTTGGGAGACCCAGGCCTGGGGCGCCCCAGCCCTTAGGCTTTGGGAGTCCCAGGCCTGGTGATCCCCAGCTCTTAGATTTAGGTAGCGCATGGCCTTGGGCGCCCCAACCCTTAGGCTTCGGGAGCCCCAGACCTGGGGCGCACCAGCCCTTCGGCTTTGGGAGCCCCAGACCTGGGGCGCCTTAGCCCTTAGGCTTTGATAGCCCCAGGCTTGCGGTGCCCTAGCCCTTAGGCTTTGATAGCCCCAGGTCTGGGACGCCCCAGCCCTTAGGCTTAGTTAGCCCCAGGCCTCTTTCACCCTAGCCCTTATACTTTGGGAGCCCGAGGCCGGGTCACCCCAACCCTTAGTCTTTGGGAGCCCCAGGCCTGGGGCGCCCCAGCCCTTAGGCTTTGGGAGCCCCAGGCTTGGGGCGCCCCATCCCTTAGGCTTTGGGAGCCCCAGGCCTGGGGGGCACCAGCCCTTAGACTTAGGGAGCGACAGGCCAGGGTCGCCCCAGCCCTTAGGCTTAGAGAGCCCCAGACCTGGGGCCCCCCAGCAATTAGGCTTAGGGAGCCCAAGGCCTGGGGCATCCCAGCCCTCAGTATTTGGTATGGCCAGACCTGGGGCGCCCCAGCCATTAGCCTTAGGGAGCCCCAGGTTGGGTCACCCCAGCCCTTAGGCTTAGGGAGCCCCAGGCCTGGGGCGCCCCAGCCCTTAGGCTTAAGAAGCCCAAGGCCTGGGACGCCCCAGTCCTTAGGCTTTGATAGCTCCAGGTCTGGGGCGCCCCAGCCCTTAGTCCTAGTTAGCCCCAGGCCTGTTGTACCCCAGCCCTTAGGCTTTGGGAGCCCCAGGTCTGCGGCACTCCAGCCCTAACGCTTAGGGAGCCCCAGACCTGGGGCGCCCCAGCCCTTAGGCTTAGGGAGCCCCTGGCCTGGGGCTCCCCAGCCCTTAGGGTTGGGAGCCCCAGGCCTGGGTCGCCCTAGTCCTTAGATTTTGGGAGCCCGAGGCCGGGTCGCCCCAGCCCTTAGTCTTTGGGAGCCCCAGACCTGGTGCGCCCCAGCCCTTAGGCTTTGTTAGCCCCTGGCCTGGGGCGCCTCAGCCCTTAGGCTTTGGGAGGCCCAGGCCTGGGACGCCCCTGACCATAGGTTTTGGGAGCCCCAGGCCTGCGGCACCCCAACCCTTAGGCTTTGGAACCCCAGGCATGGGGCGCCCCAGCCCTTAAGCTTTGGGAGGCCCCGGCCTCTTGCAACCAGCCCTTAGACTTAGGGAGAACCAGGCCTGGCACGCCCCAGCCCTTATGCTTAGGGAGCCCCTGGCATGGGGCACCACAGCCTTTAGGCTTTGGGAGCCCGATGCCGTGGCGCCCAAGCCCTTAGGCTTTTGGAGCACCAGGACTGGGACGCCCCAGCCCATAGGTTTTGGGAGCCCTAGGCCTGGGGCGCCCCAGCCCTTAGGTTTTGGGAGCTAGAGGCAGGGTCGCCCCAGACCTTAGTCTTAGGGAGCCCCAGGCCTGGTGCGCCCCCGCCCATAGGTTTTGGGAGCCCCAGGCCTGTGGCGCCCCAGCCCTTAGGCTTTGGAACCCCAGGCATGGGGCGCCCCAGCCCTTAGGCTTTGGGAGCCCCAGGCCTGGGGCGCCCCAGCCCTTAAGTTTAAGAAGCCCCAGGCCTGAGGCGCCCCAGCCCTTAGGCTTAGGGAGCCCCAGGCCTGGGGTGCCCCAGCCCTTAGGCTTTGGGAGCCCCAGACCTGGGGCGCCCCAGCCCTTAGGCTTTGGGAGCGCCAGGCCTGTGGAGCCCCAGGCCTTAGGATTTGGGAGCCCCAGGCCTGGGGCGCTCCAGCCCTTAGGCTTTGGGAACCCCAGTCCTGGGGCGCCCCAGGCCTTAGTCTTTGGGAGCGCCAGGCCTGTGGCGCCCCAGCCCTTAGGATTTGGGAGCCCCAGGCCTGCGGCGCGCCAACCCTTAAGCTTTTGGAGCCCCAGGCCTGGGGCGCCCCAGACCTTAGGCTTAGGGAGCCCCAGGCCTGGGGCGCCACAGCCATTAGGCTTTGGGAGCCCCAGGCCAGGGACGCCCAAGCCCATAGGTTTTGGGAGCGCCAGGCCTGGGGCGCCCCCGCCATTCGGCGTAGGGAGCCCCAGGCCTGGTGAGCCGCAGCTCTTTGACTTAGGGAGACCCAGTCCAGGATTGCCCCAGCCCTTAGGCTTATTGAGCCCCAGACTTGGTGCGCCCTAGCAATTAGTCTTAGGGAGCCCCAGGCCTGGGTCGCCCCAACCCTTAGGCTTAGAAAGCCCCAGACCTGGGTGGCCCCAACCCTTAGGCTTAGAAAGCCCCAGACCTGGGTCGCCCCAGCAATTAGGCTTAGGGACCCCCAGGCCTGGGGTGCCCCAGCCCTTAGGATTAGGGATGCCCAGGCCTGGGGTGCCCCAGCCCTTAGGCTTTGGGAACCCCAGTCCTGGGGCGCCCCAGCGCTTAGGCTTAGGGAACCCCAGGCCTGTGGCGCTCCAGCCCTTAAGCTGAGGGAGCCCCAGGCCCGTCGCCCCAGCCCTTTGGCTTTGGGAGCCGCAAGCCTGGGGCGCCCCAGCCCTTAGGCTTAGGGAGCCCTAGGCCTGAGGCGCCCCAGCCTTTAGGCTTTGGGAGCTCCAGGCCTGGGGCGCCCCAGCACTTAGGCTTAGGGAGCCCCAGGCCTGAGGTGCCCCAGCCTTTAGGCTTTGGGAGCCCCTGGCCTGGGGCGCCCCAGTCCTTAGGCTTTGGGAGCCCCAGGCTGGGGGCGCCCGAGTCCTTAGGCTTAGGGAGCCCCAGGCCAGGGTCGCCCAAGCCCTTAGGCTTAGAGAGCCCCAGACCTGGGGTGCCCCAGCAATTAGGCTTAGGGAGCCCCAGGCCTGGGTCGCCCCAGCCCTTAGTCTTTGGGAGCCCCTAGCCTGGGGCGCCCCAGACTTTAGGCTTTGGGAGCACCATACCTGGGGCTCCCCAGCAAGTAGGCTTAGGGAGCGCCAGGCCAGGGTCGCCCCGGCCCTTAGTCTTTGGGAGCCCCAGGCCTGGGGCGCCCCAGCATTTAGGCTTAGGGAGCCCCAGGCCAGGTTAGCCCCAGCTCTTAGACTTTGGGAGCCCCAGGCCTGGGGCGCCCCAACCTTGGCCTTAGCGAGCCCCAGGCCTGGGACGCCTCAGTCCTTCGGCTTTGGGAGCCCCAGGACTGGGGTGCCCCAGCTCTTGGGCTTACAGAGCCCTAGGCCTGGGGCACCCCAGCACTTAGGCTTTGGGAGCCCAGGGCCTGGGACGCCCCAGCCCTTCGGCTTAAGAAGCTCCAAGCCTGGTGCGCCCCCACACTTAGGCTTAGGGAGCCCCTCGTCTGGGGCGCCCAAACCCTTAGGCTTAGAGAGCCCCAGGCCTGAGGCGCCCCAGCCCTTTGGCTTAGATAGCCCCAGACCTGGGTCGCCCCAGCCCTTAGGCTTAGGGATCCCCAGGCCTGGGGCACCCCAGCCCTTAGGCTTAGGGAGCCCCAGGCCTGGTGATCCCCAGCTCTTAGACTTTGGGAACCCCAGGCCTGGGACGCCCAGCCCTTAGGCTTTTGGAGACCCAGGCCTGGGGCTCCCCAGCCCTTAGGCTTTGGGTGCGCCAGGTCTAGGGTGCCCCATCCCTTAGGCTTAGGGAGCCCCAGGCCTGGTGATCCCCAGCTCTTAGACTTAGGGAGCCCCTGGCCTGGGGCTCCCCAGCCCTTAGGCTTTGGGAGCCCCAGGCCTGGGGCGCCCCAACCCTTAGCCTTAGGGAGCCACAGGCCTGGGGCACCCAGCCCTTAGGCTTTGGGAGAACCAGGCTTGGGTCGCCCCAGCTCTTAGTCTTGGGCGCCCCTGAACTTGTGCGCCCCTGCCCTTAGGCTTAGGGAGCCCCAGGCCTGGGGCTCCCCAGCCCTTAGACTTAAGAAGCCCAAAGCCTGGGACGCCCCAGCCCTTAGGCTTTGATAGCCCCAGGTCTTGGGAGCCCCAGCCCTTAGGCTTAGTTAGCCCCAGCCCTGGGTCGCCCTAGCCCTTAGACTTTGGGAGGCCGAGGTCGGGCCACCCCAGCCCTTAGTCTTTGGGAGCCCCTACCTGGGGCGCCCCAGCCCTTAGACTTTGGGAGCTCAAGGCCTGGGGCGCCTCAGCGCTTAGGTTTTGGGAGCCCCAGACCTGGGACGCACCAGCCCATAGGTTTTGGGAGCCCCAGGCCAGCGGCGCCCCAGCCCTTAGGCTTTGGAACACCAGGCATGGGGCGCCCCAGCCCTTAGGCTTTGGGAGCCCTAGGTCTGGGGCGCCCCAACCCTTAGCCTTAGGGAGCCCTAGGCCTTGGGCGCCCCAGCCCTTAGACTTAGGGTGCCCCAGGCCTGGGATGCCTCAGCGCTTGGGCTTTTGGAGCCCCAGGCCTGGGGCGCCCCAGCCCTTAGGCTTTGGGAGCCTTAGGTCTGGGGCGCCCCAGCCCTTAGCCTTAGGGAGCCCTAGGCCTCGGGCGCCCCAGCCCTTAGGCTTAGGGTGCCCCAGGCCTGGGACGCCTCAGCGCTTGGGCTTTTGGAGCCCCAGGCCTGGGGCGCCCCAGCCCTTAGGCTTTGGAAGTCCCTGGCCTGGTGAGCCCCAGCTCTTAGACTTAGGGAGCCCCTGGCCTGAGGCGCCCCAGCACTTAGACTTATAGAGCCCCAGACATGCGGCGCCCCAGCAATTAGGCTTAGGGATTCCCAACTTGGGGCGCCCCAGCCATTAGACTTAGGGAGCCCCAGGCCTGGGGCGCCCCAGCCCTTACGCTTTGGGAGCCCCAGGCCTGGGACTCCTCATTCCTTGGGCTTTGGGAGCCCCAGGCCTGGGGCGCCCCAGCCCTTGGGCTTAGAGAGCCCCAGGCCTGGGGTGCCCCAGCCCTTAGGCTTTGGGTTCCCTGGCCGGGGGCGCCCCAGCCCTTAGGCTTAGGGAGGCCCAGGCCAGGGTCGACCAAGCCTTAGGCTTAGAGAGCCCCAGACCGGGGTGCCCCAGCAATTAGGCTTTGGGAGCGCCAGGCCTGGGTCGCCCCAGCCCTTAGGCTTAGAGAGCCCCAGACTTGGGGCACCCCAGCAATTAGGCTTAGGGAGCCCCAGGCCTGGGGTGCCCCAGCCCTTAGGATTAAGGATGCCCAGGACTGGAGCGCCCCAGCCTTTAGGCTTTGGGAACCCCAGGCCTGGGGCGCCCCAGCCCTTAGGATTAAGGATGCCAAGGCCTGGGGCGCCCCAGCCATTAGGCTTAGGGATCCCCAGGCCTGGGGCGCCCCAGCCCTTAGTTTTAGGGAGCACCAGGCCTGGGTCGCCCCAGCCCTTAGGCTTTGGGAGCCCCAAGCCTGGGGTGCCCCAGCCCTTAGGCTTTGGGAGCCCCAGGCCTGGAGAACCCCAGCCCTTGGGCTTAGAGATCCCCAGGCCTGGGGCGCCCCAGCAATTAGGCTTTGGGAGCCCCAAGCCTGGGGTGCCTCAGCCCTTAGGCTTTGGGAGCCCCAGGTCTGGGGCGCCCCAGCCCTAACGCTTAGGGAGCCCCAGACCTGGGGCGCCCCAGCCCTTAGGCTTAGGGAGCCCCTGGCCTGGGGTTCCCTAGCCCTTTGGCTTGGGAGCCCCAGGCCTGTGTGGCCCTAGTCCTTAGATTTTGGGAGCCCGAGGCCGGGTCGCCCCAGACCTTAGTCTGTGGGAGCCCCAGACCTGGTGTGCCCCAGCCCTTAGGCTTTGTGAGCCCCAGGCCAGGGGCGTCTCAGCCCTTAGGCTTTGGGAGGCCCAGGCCTGGGACGCCCCTGACCATAGGTTTTGGGAGCCCCAGGGCTGCGGCGCCCCAACCCTTAGGCTTTGGAACCCCAGGCATGGGGCGCCCCAGCCCTTAAGCTTTGGGAGGCCCCGGCCTCTTGCAACCAGCCCTTAGACTTAGGGAGAACCAGGGCTGGGACGCCCCAGCCCTTATGCTTAGGGAGCCTCAGCCTGGGGCACCCCAGCCCTTAGGCTTTGGGTGCCCCAGACCTGGGGCGCCCCAGCCCGTAGGCTTTGGGAGCGCCAGGCCTGTGGCGCCCCAGGCCTTAGGATTTGGGAGCCCCAGGCCTGCGGCGTGCCAACCCTTAAGCTTTTGGAGCCCCAGGCCTGGGGCGCCCCAACCCTTAGGCTTAGGGAGCCCCAGGCCTGGGGCGACCCAGCCCTTAGGCTTTGGGAACCCCAGTCCTGGAGCGCCCCGGGTCTTAAGCTTTGGGAGCGCCAGGCCTGTGGCGCCCCAGCCCTTAGGATTTGGGAGCCCCAGGCCTGCGGCGCGCCAACCCTTAAGCTTATGGAGTCCCAGGCCTGGTGCGCTCCAGCCCTTAGGCTTAGGGAGCCCCAGGCCTGGGGCGCCCCAGCCATTATGCTTTGGGAGCCCCAGGCCAGGGACGCCCAAGCCCATAGGTTTTGGGAGTGCCAGGCCTGGGGCGCCCCAGCCCTTAGGCTTAGGGAACCCCAGGCCTGTGGCGCTCCAGCCCTTAGGCTGAGGGAGACCCAGGCCTGGGTCTCCCCAGCCCTTAGACTTTGGGAGCCCCAGGACTGGGGCGCCCCAGCCCTTAGGCTTTGGGACCCCCATGACAGGGAAACCCGCCCTTAGGCTTAGGGACCCCCAGGCTAGGGTCTACTCAACCATTAGGCTTAGAGAGCCCCAGACCTGGGGCGCCCCAGCAATTAGGCTTAGGGAGCCCCAGGCCTGGGGTGCCCCAGCCCTTAGGATTAAGGATGCCCAGGCCTGGAGCGTCCCAGCCCTTAGGCTTTGGGAACCCCAGTCCTGGGGCGCCACAGCCCTTAGGTTTTGGGAGCCCCAGGCCTGGGGCGCCCCCACCCTTAGGCTTAGGGAGCCCCAGGCCTGGGGCGCCCCAGCTCTGCGGCTTAGGGTGCCCCAGGCCTGGGTCGCCCCAGCCCTTAGACTTTGGGAGCCCCAGGCCTGTGTCGCCCGAGCCCTTAGGCTTAGGGAGCCCCAGGCCCGTCGCCCCAGCCCTTTGGCTTTGGGAGCCGCAACCCTGGGGGGCCCCAGCCCTTAGGCTTAGGGAGCCCTAGGCCTGAGGCGCCCCAGCCTTTAGGCTTTGGGAGCTCCAGGCCTGGGGCGCCCCAGCCTTTAGGCTTTGGGAGCCCCTGGCCTGGGGCGCCCCAGTCCTTAGGCTTTGGGAGCCCCAGGCTGGGGGCGCCCGAGTCTTTAGGCTTAGGGAACCCCAGGCCAGGGTCGCCCAAGCCCTTAGGCTTAGAGAGCCCCAGACCTGGGGTGCCCCAGCAATTAGCCTTAGGGAGCCCCAGGCCTGGGTCGCCCCAGCCCTTAGTCTTTGGGAGCCCCTAGCCTGGGGCGCCCCAGCCTTTAGGGTTTGGGAGCCCCAGACCTGGGGCGCCCCAGCCCTTAGGCTTAGAGATCCCCAGACCTGGGTCGTCCCAGCAAGTAGGCTTAGGGAGCGCCAGGCCAGGGTCGCCCCGGACTTTAGGCTTAGGGAGCCCCAGGCCTGGGGCGCCCCAGCATTTAGGCTTAGGGAGCCCCAGGCCATGTTAGCCCCAGCTCTTAGACTTTGGGAGCCCCAGGCCTGGGGCGCCCCACCCTTGGCCTTAGAGAGCCCCAGGCCTGGGACGCCTCAGTCCTTCGGCTTTGGGAGCCCCAGGACTGGGGTGCCCCAGCTCTTGGGCTTATAGAGCCCTAGGCCTGGGGCACCCCAGCACTTAGGCTTTGGGAGCCCAGGGCCTGGGACGCCCCAGCCCTTCGGCTTAAGAAGCTCCAAGCCTGGGGTGCCCCCACACTTAGGCTTAGGGAGCCCCTGGTCTGGGGCGCCCAAACCGTTAGGCTTAGAGAGCCCAAGCCTGAGGCGCCCCAGCCCTTAGGCTTAGATAGCCCCAGACCTGGGTCGCCTCAGCCCTTAGGCTTAGGGATCCCCAGGCCTGGGGCGCCCCAGCCCTTAGGCTTAGGGAGCCCCAGGCCTGGTGATCCCCAGCTATTAGACTTTGGGAACCCCAGGCCTGGGACGCCCAGCCCTTAGGCTTTGGGAGACCCAGGCCTGGGGCTCCCCAGCCCTTAGGCTTTGGGTGCGCCAGGTCTAGGGTGTCCCAGTCCTTAGGCTTAGAAAGCCCCAGACCTGGGATGCCCCAGCCCTTTGGATTAGGGATGCCCAGACCTGGGGCGCCCCAGCACTTAGGCTTTGGGAACCCCAGTCCTGGGGCACCCCAGCGCTTAGGCTTAGGGAACCCCAGGCCAGGGTCTCCCCAGCCCTTAGGTTTTGGGAGCCCCAGGCCTTGGGCGCCCCCACCCTTAGGCTTTGGGAGCCCCAGGCCTGGGTCGCCCCTGCCCTTAGACTTTGGGAGCCCCAGGTTTGGGGCGCCCCAGCCCTTAGGCTTTGGGAGCTCCAGGACAGGGAACCCCGCCCTTAGGCTTAGGGAGCCCCAGGCTAGAGTCTACCCAACCATTAGGCTTAGAGAGCCCCAGACCTGGGGCGCCCCAGCAATTAGGCTTAGGGAACCCCAGTCCTGGGGCACCCCAGTCCTTAGGCTTAGGGAGCCCCTGGCCCGTCGCCCCAGCCCTTTGGCTTTGGGAGCCGCAAGCCTGGGGCGCCCCAGCCCTTAGGCTTAGGGAGCCCTAGGCCTGAGGCGCCCCAGCCTTTAGGCTTTGGGAGACCCAGGCCTGGGGCTCCCCAGCCCTTAGGCTTTGGGTGCGCCAGGTCTAGGGTGTCCCAGTCCTTAGGCTTAGAAAGCCCCAGACCTGGGATGCCCCAGCCCTTTGGATTAGGGATGCCCAGACCTGGGGCGCCCCAGCACTTAGGCTTTGGGAACCCCAGTCCTGGGGCACCCCAGCGCTTAGGCTTAGGGAACCCCAGGCCAGGGTCTCCCCAGCCCTTAGGTTTTGGGAGCCCCAGGCCTTGGGCGCCCCCACCCTTAGGCTTTGGGAGCCCCAGGCCTGGGTCGCCCCTGCCCTTAGACTTTGGGAGCCCCAGGTTTGGGGCGCCCCAGCCCTTAGGCTTTGGGAGCTCCAGGACAGGGAACCCCGCCCTTAGGCTTAGGGAGCCCCAGGCTAGAGTCTACCCAACCATTAGGCTTAGAGAGCCCCAGACCTGGGGCGCCCCAGCAATTAGGCTTAGGGAACCCCAGTCCTGGGGCACCCCAGTCCTTAGGCTTAGGGAGCCCCTGGCCCGTCGCCCCAGCCCTTTGGCTTTGGGAGCCGCAAGCCTGGGGCGCCCCAGCCCTTAGGCTTAGGGAGCCCTAGGCCTGAGGCGCCCCAGCCTTTAGGCTTTGGGAGCTCCAGGCCTGGGGAGCCCCAGCACTTAGGCTTAGGGAGCCGCAGGCCTGAGGTGCCCCAGCCTTTAGGCTTTGGAGCCCCTGGCCTGGGGCGCCCCAGTCCTTAGGCTTTGGGAGCCCCTAGCCTGGGGCGCCCCAGCCTTTAGGCTTTGGGAGCCCCAGACCTGGGGCGCCCCAGCCCTTAGGCTTAGAGATCCCCAGACCTGGGGCGCCCCAGCAAGTAGGCTTAGGGAGCGCCAGGCCAGGGTCGCCCCGGCCCTTAGTCTTAGGGAGCCCCAGGCCTGGGGCGCCCTGCATTTAGGCTTAGGGAGCCCCAGGCCAGGTTAGCCCCAGCTCTTAGGCTTTGGGAGACCCAGACCTGGGGCGCCCCAACCTTGGCCTTAGGGAGCCCCAGGCCTGGGAGGCCTCAGTCCTTCGGCTTTGGGAGCCCCAGGACTGGGGTGCCCCAGCTCTTGGGCTTACAGAGCCCTAGGCCTTGGGCACCCCAGCACTTAGGCTTTGGGAGCTCAGGGCCTGGGACGCCCCAGCCCTTCGGCTTAGGGAGCTCCAAGCCTGGGGCGCCCCCACACTTAGGCTTAGGGAGCCCCAGACCTGGGTCGCCCCAGCCCTTAGGCTTAGGGATCCCCAGGCCTGGGGCGCCCCAGCCCTTAGGCTTAGGGAGCCCCAGGCCTGTTGATCCCCAGCTCTTAGACTTTGGGAACCCCAGGCCTGTGACGCCCAGCCCTTAGGCTTTGGGAGACCCAGCCCTGGGGCTCCCCAGCCCTTAGGCTTTGGGTGCGCCAGGTCTAGGGTGCCCCAGCCCTTAGGCTTAGGGAGCCCCAGGCCTGGTGATCCCCAGCTCTTAGACTTAGGGAGCCCCTGGCCTGGGGCTCCCCAGCCCTTAGGCTTTGGGAGCCCCAGGCCTGGGGCACCCCAACCCTTAGCCTTAGGGAGCCACAGGCCTGGGGCACCCAGCCCTTAGGCTTTGGGAGACCCAGGCTTGGGTCGCCCCAGCTCTTAGTCTTGGGCGCCCCTGAACTTGGGCGCCCCTTCCCTTAGGCTTAGGGAGCCCCAGGCCTGGGGCTCCCCAGCCCTTAGACTTAAGAAGCCCAAGGCCTGGGACGCCCCAGGCCTTAGGCTTTGATAGCCCCAGGTCTTGGGAGCCCCAGCCTTTAGGCTTAGTTAGCCCCAGCCCTGGGTCACCCTAGCCCTTAGACTTTGGGAGGCCGAGGTCGGGCCACCCCAGCCCTTAGTCTTTGGGAGCCCCGACCTGGGGCGCCCCAGCCCTTAGACTTTGGGAGCTCCAGGCCTGGGGCGCCTCAGCGCTTAGGCTTTGGGAGCCCCAGACCTGGGACGCACCAGCCCATAGGTTTTGGGAGCCCCAGGCCAGCGGCGCCCCAGCCCTTAGGCTTTGGAACACCAGGCATGGGGCGCCCCAGCCCTTAGGCTTTGGGAGCCCTAGGTCTGGGGCGCCCCAACCCTTAGCCTTAGGAAGTCCAAGGCCTCGGGCGCCCCAGCCCTTAGGCTTAGGGTGCCCAAGGCCTGGGACACCTCAGCGCTTGGGCTTTTGGAGCCCCAGGCCTGGGGCGCCCCAGCCCTTAGGCTTTGGGAGCCCTAGGTCTGGGGCGCCCCAGCCCTTAGCCTTAGGGAGCCCTAGGCCTCAGGCGCCCCAGCCCTTAGGCTAAGGGTGCCCCAGGCCTGGGACGCCTCAGCGCTTGGGCTTTTGGAGCCCCAGGCCTGGGGCGCCCCATCCCTTAGGCTTTGGGAGTCCCTGGCCTGGTGAGCCCCAGCTCTTAGACTTAGGGAGCCCCTGGCCTGAGGCGCCCCAGCACTTAGGCTTAGGGAGCCCCAGGCCTGGGGCGCCCCAGCCCTTAGACTTATAGAGCCCCAGACATGCGGCGCCCCGGCAATTAGGCTTAGGGATTCCCAACTTGGGGCGCCCCAGCCATTAGACTTAGGGAGCCCCAGGCCTGGGGCGCCCCAGCCCTTAGGCTTTGGGAGCACCAGGCCTGAGACTCCTCATTCCTTGGGCTTTGGGAGCCCCAGGCCTGGGGCGCACCAGCCCTTGGGTTAGAGAGCCCCAGGCCTGGGGTGCCCCAGCCCTTAGGCTTTGGGATCCCCAGGCCGGGGGCGCCCCAGCCCTTAGGCTTAGGGAGCCCCAGGCCAGGGTCGACCAAGCCTTAGGCTTAGAGAGTCCCAGACCGGGGGTGCCCCAGCAATTAGGCTTTGGGAGCGCCAGGCCTGGGTCGCCCCAGGCCTTAGGCTTAGAGAGCCCCAGACTTGGGGCACTCCAGCAATTAGGCTTAGGGAGCCCCAGGCCTGGGGTGCCCCAGCCCTTAGGATTAAGGATGCCCAGGCCTGGAGCGCCCCAGCCTTTAGGCTTTGGGAACCCCAGGCCTGGGGCGCCCCAGCCTTAGGCTTAGGGATCCCCAGGCCTGGGGCGCCCCAGCCCTTAGTTTTAGGGAGCCACAGGCCTGGGTCGCCCCAGCCCTTAGGCTTTGGGAGCCCCAAGCCTGGGGTGCCCCAGCCCTTAGGCTTTGGGAGCCCCAGGCCTGGAGAACCCCAGCCCTTGGGCTTAGAGATCCCCAGGCCTGGGGCGCCTCAGCAATTAGGCTTTGGGAGCTCCAAGCCTGGGGTGCCTCAGCCCTTAGGCTTTGGGAGCCCCAGGTCTGGGGCGCCCTAGCCCTAACGCTTAGGGAGCCCCAGACCTGGGGCGCCCCAGCCCTTAGGCTTAGGGAGCCCCTGGCCTGGGGTTCCATAGCCCTTTGGCTTGGGAACCCCAGGCCTGTGTCGCCCTAGTCCTTAGATTTTGGGAGCCCGAGGCCGGGTCGCCCCAGACCTTAGTCTGTGGGAACCCCAGACCTGGTGCGCCCCAGCCCTTAGGCTTTGTGAGCCCCAGGCCAGGGGCGCCTCAGCCCTTAGGCTTTGGGAGGCCCAGGCCTGGGACGCCCCTGACCATAGGTTTTGGGAGCCCCAGGCCTGCGGCGCCTCAACCCTTAGGCTTTGGAACCCCGGGCATGGGGCGCCCCAGCCCTTAAGCTTTGGGAGGCCCCGGCCTCTTGCACCCAGCCCTTAGACTTAGGGAGAACCAGGGCTGGGACGCCCCAGCCCTTATGCTTAGGGAGCCTCAGGCCTGGGGCACCCCAGCCCTTAGGCTTTGGGAGCCCCAGACCTGGGACGCCCCAGCCCGTAGGCTTTGGGAGCGCCAGGCCTGTGGTGCCCCAGGCCTTAGGATTTGAGAGCCCCAGGCCTGTGGCGTGCCAACCCTTAAGCTTTTGGAGCCCCAGGCCTGGGGCGCCCCAACCCTTAGGCTTAGGGAGCCCCGGGCCTGGGGCGCCCCAGCCCTTAGGCTTTGGGGACCCCAGTCCTGGAGCGCCCAAGGCCTTAAGCTTTGGGAGCGCCAGGCCTGTGGCGCCCCAGCCCTTAGGATTTGGGAGCCCCGGGCCTGCGGCGCGCCAACCCTTAAGCTTTTGTAGCCCCAGGCTTGGGGCGCCCAGCCCTTAGGCTTAGGGAGCCCCAGGCCTGGGGCGCCCCAGCCATTAGGCTTTGGGAGCCCCAGGCCAGGGACGCCCAAGCCCATAGGTTTTGGGAGTGCCAGGCGTGGGGCGCCCCAGCCCTTAGGCTTAGGGAACCCCAGGCCTGTGGCGCTCCAGCCCTTAGGCTGAGGGAGACCCAGGCCTGCGGCGCGCCAACCCTTAAGCTTTTGTAGCCCCAGGCTTGGGGCGCCCAAGCCCTTAGGCTTAGGGAGCCCCAGGCCTGGGGCGCCCCAGCCATTAGGCTTTGGGAGCCCCAGGCCAGGGACGCCCAAGCCCATAGGTTTTGGGAGTGCCAGGCGTGGGGCGCCCAAGGCCTTAAGCTTTGGGAGCGCCAGGCCTGTGGCGCCCCAGCCCTTAGGATTTGGGAGCCCCAGGCCTGCGGCGCGCCAACCCTTAAGCTTTTGTAGCCCCAGGCTTGGGGCGCCCCAGCCCTTAGGCTTAGGGAGCCCCAGGCCTGGGGCGCTCCAGCCATTAGGCTTTGGGAGCCCCAGGCCAGGGACGCCCAAGCCCATAGGTTTTGGGAGTGCCAGGCGTGGGGCGCCCCAGCCCTTAGGCTTAAGGAACCCCAGGCCTGTGGCGCTCCAGCCCTTAGGCTGAGGGAGACCCAGGCCTGGGTCTCCCCAGCCCTTAGGTTTTGGGAGCCCCAGGCCTGGGGCGCCCCCACCCTTAGGCTTAGGGAGCCCCAGGCCTGGGGCGCCCCAGCTCTGCGGCTTAGGGTGCCCCAGGCCTGGGTCGCCCCAGCCCTTAGACTTTGGGAGCCCCAGGCCTGGGGCGCCCCAGCCCTTAGGCTTTTGGAGCCCCAGGACAGGGAAACCCGCCCTTAGGCTTAGGGACCCCCAGGCTAGGGTCTACCCAACCATTAGGCTTAGAGAGCCCAAGACCTGGGGCGCCCCAGCAATTAGGCTTAGGGAGCCCCAGGCCTGGGGTGCCCCAGCCCTTAGGATTAAGGATGCCCAGGCCTGGAGCGTCCCAGCCCTTAGGCTTTGGGAACCCCAGTCCTGGGGCGCCCCAGCGCTTAGGCTTAGGGAACCCCAGGCCTGTGGCGCTCCAGCCCTTAGGCTGAGGGAGACCCAGGCCTGGGTCTCCCCAGCCCTTAGACTTTGGGAGCCCCAGGCCTGGGGCGCCCCAACACTTAGCCTTAGGGAGCCACAGGCCTGGGGCACCCAGCCCTTAGGCTTTGGGAGACCCAGGCTTGGGTCGCCCCAGCTCTTAGTCTTTGGGAGACCCTGGCCTGGGCGCCCCAGTCCTTAAGCTTAGGGAGCCCCAGGCCTGGGGCGCCTCAGCCCTTAGGCTTTGGGAGACCCAGGCCTGCGGTGCCCCAGCCCTTAGGCTTTGATAGCCCCAGGTCTGGGGTGCACCAGCCCTTAGGCTTAGTTAGCCCCAGGCCTGGGTCGCCCTAGCCCTTAGAATTTCGGAGGCCGAGGTCGGGTCACCCCAGCCCTTTGTCTTTGGGAGCCCCGACCTGGGGCGCCCCAGCCCTTAGACTTTGGGAGCTCCAGGCCTGGGGCGCCTCAGCGCTTAGGCTTTGGGAGCCCCAGGCCTGGGACGCACCAGCCCATAGGTTTTGGGAGCCCCAGGCCTGCGGCGCCCCAGCCCTTAGGCTTTGGAACACCAGGCATGGGGTGCCCCAGCCCTTAGGCTTTGGGAGCCCTAGGTCTGGGGCGCCCCATCCCTTAGGCTTTGGGAGTCCCTGGCCTGGTGAGCCCCAGCTCTTAGACTTAGGGAGCCCCTGGCCTGAGGTGCCCCAGCACTTAGGCATAGGGAGCCCCAGGCCTGGGGCGCCCCAGCCCTTAGACTTATAGAGCCCCAGACATGCGGCGCCCCAGCAATTAGGCTTAGGGATTCCCAACTTGGGGCGCCCCAGCCATTAGACTTAGGGAGCCCCAGGCCTGGGGCGCCCCAGCCCTTAGGCTTTGGGAGCCCCAGGCCTGGGACTCCTCATTCCTTGGGCTTTGGGAGCCCCAGGCATGGGGCGCCCCAGCCCTTGGGCTTAGACAACCCCAGGCCTGAGGTGCCCCAGCCCTTAGGCTTTGGGATCCCCAGGCCTGGGGCGCCCCGCCCTTACGCTTTGGGAGCCCCTGGCCTGGGGCGCCCCAGCCCTTGGGCTTTGGGAGCCCCAGGGCAGGGGCGCCCCAGCCCTTAGGCTTAGGGAGCCCCAGGCCAGGGTCGCCCAAGCCTTAGGCTTAGAGAGCCCCAGACCGGGGGTGCCCCAGCAATTAGGCTTTGGGAGCGCCAGGCCTGGGTCGCCTCAGCCCTTAGGCTTGGAGAGCCCCAGACTTGGGGCACCCCAGCAGTTAGGCTTAGGGAGCCCCAGGCCTGGGGCGCCCCAGCCCTTAGGATTAGGGATGCCCAGGCCTGGGGCGCCCCAGCCCTTAGGCTTAGGGATCCCCAGGCCTGGGGCGCCCCAGCCCTTAGTTTTAGGGAGCCCCAGGCCTGGGTTGCCCCAGCCCTTAGGCTTTGGGAGCCCCAAGCCTGGGTGCCCCAGCCCGTAGGCTTTGGGAGCCCCAGGCCTGGAGAACCCCAGCCCTTGGGCTTAGAGATCCCCAGGCCTGGGGCGCCCCAGCAATTAGGCTTTGGGAGCCCCAAGCCTGGGGTGCCCCAGCCCTTGGCTTTGGGAGCCCCAGGCCTGGAGAACCCCAGCCCTTGGGCTTAGAGATCCCCAGACCTGGGGCACCCCAGCAATTAGGCTTAGGGAGCGCCAGGCCAGGGTCTCGCCGGCCCTTAGGCTTAGGGAGCCCCAGGTCTGAGGCGCCCCAATCCTTAGGGTTAGGGAGCCCAAGGCCTGGTGAGCCCCAGTTCTTAGACTTTGGGAGCCCCAGCCTGGGGCGCCTAGCCCTTAGGCTTTGGGAGCCCCAGGCTTGGGGCACTCCAGCCCTCAGTATTTTGTATGCCCAGACCTGGGGCGCTCCAGCCATTAGGCTTAGGGAGGCCCAGACCTGGGTTGCCCCAGCCCTTAGGCTTAGGGAGCCCCAGGCCTGGGGCACCCCAGGCCTTAGGCTTAAGGAGCCCCAGGCCTGGTGAGCCCCAGCTCTTAGACTTTGGGAGCCCCAGCCTTGGGGCGCCTAGCCCTTAGGCTTTGGGAGACCCAGGCCTGGGGCGCCCCAGCCCTTAGGCTTTGGGAGTCCCAGGCCTGGTGATCCCCAGCTCTTAGACTTAGGGATCCCATGGCCTTGGACGCCCCAACCCTTAGGCTTCGGGAGCCCCAGACCTGGGGCGCACCAGCCCTTAGGCTTTGGGAGCCCCTGGCCTGGGGCGCCT
This sequence comes from Tenrec ecaudatus, assembly GCF_050624435.1. Classification (NCBI taxonomy): domain Eukaryota; kingdom Metazoa; phylum Chordata; class Mammalia; order Afrosoricida; family Tenrecidae; genus Tenrec; species Tenrec ecaudatus. The sequence goes on from NW_027459474.1 coordinate 405,137, forward strand.
TAGCCCTTAGGCTTTGATAGCCCAAGGCCAGCGGTGCCCTAGCCCTTAGGCTTTGATAGCCCCAGGTCTGGGGCGCCCCAGCCCTTAGGCTTAGTTAGCCCCAGGCCTCATTCACCCTAGCCCTTATACTTTGGGAGCCCGAGGCCGGGTCACCCCAACCCTTAGTCTTTGGGAGCCCCAGGCCTGGGGCGCCCCAGCCCTTAGGCTTTGGGAGCCCCAGGCTTGGGGCGCCCCATCCCTTAGGCTTTAGGAGCCCCAGGCCTGGGGGGCACCAGCCCTTAGGCTTAGGGAGCGAGAGGCCAGGGTCGCCCCAGCCCTTAGGCTTAGAGAGCCCCAGACCTGGGGCCCCCCAACAATTAGGCTTAGGTAGCCCAAGGCCTGGGGCATCCCAGCCCTCAGTATTTGGTATGGCCAGACCTGGGGCGCCCCAGCCATTAGTCTTAGGGAGCCCCAGGCCTGGGTCACCCCAGCCCTTAGGCTTAGGGAGCCCCAGGCCTGGGGCGCCCCAGCCCTTAGGCTTAAGAAGCCCAAGGCCTGGGACGCCCCAGTCCTTAGGATTTGATAGCTCCAGGTCTGGGGCGCCCCAGCCCTTAGTCCTAGTTAGCCCCAGGCCTGGGGTACCCCAGCCCTTAGGCTTTGGGAGCCCCAGGTCTGGGGCGCTCCAGCCCTAACGCTTAGGGAGCCACAGACCTGGGGCGCCCCAGCCCTTAGGCTTAGGGAGACCCTGGCCTGGGGCTCCCAAGCCCTTAAGCTTGGGAGCCCCAGGCCTGGGTCGCCCTAGTCCTTAGATTTTGGGAGCCCGAGGCCGGGTCGCCCCAGCCCTTAGTCTTTGGGAGCCCCAGACCTGGTGCGCCCCAGCCCTTAGGCTTTGTTAGCCCCTGGCCTGGGGCGCCTCAGCCCTTAGGCTTTGGGAGGCCCATCCTGGGACGCCCCTGACCACAGGTTTTGGGAGCCCCAGGCCTGCGGCGCCCCAACCCTTAGGCTTTGGAACCCCAGGCATGGGGCGCCCCAGCCCTTAAGCTTTGGGAGGCCCCGGCCTCTTGCACCCAGCCCTTAGACTTAGGGAGAACCAGGCCTGGGACGCCCCAGCCCTTATGCTTAGGGAGCCCCTGGCATGGGGCACCACAGCCTTTAGGCTTTGGGAGCCCGATGCCGTGGCGCCCAAGCCCTTAGGCTTTTGGAGCACCAGGACTGGGACGTCCCAGCCCATAGGTTTTGGGAGCCCTAGACCTGGGGCGCCCCAGCCCTTAGGTTTTGGGAGCCAGAGGCAGGGTCGCCCCAGACCTTAGTCTTAGGGAGCCCCAGGCCTGGTGCGCCTCCGCCCATAGGTTTTGGGAGCCCCAGGCCTGTGGCGCCCCAGCCCTTAGGCTTTGGAACCCCAGGCATGGGGCGCCCCAGCCCTTAGGTTTTGGGAGCCCCAGGCCTGGGGCGCCCAGCCCTTAAGTTTAGGGAGCCCCAGGCCTGAGGCGCCCCAGCCCTTAGGCTTAGGGAGCCCCAGGCCTGGGGCGCCCCAGCCCTTAGGCTTTGGGAGCCCCAGACCTGGGGCGCCCCAGCCCTTAGGCTTTGGGAGCTCCAGGCCTGTGGAGCCCCAGGCCTTAGGATTTGGGAGCCCCAGGCCTGGGGCACTCCAGCCCTTAGGCTTTGGGAACCCCAGTCCTGGGGCGCCCCAGGCCTTAGTCTTTGGGAGCGCCAGGCCTGTGGCGCCCCAGCCCTTAGGATTTGGGAGCCCCAGGCCTGCGGCGCGCAAACCATTAAGCTTTTGGAGCCCCAGACCTGGGGCGCCCCAGCCCTTAGGCTTTGGGAGCGCCAGGCCTGTGGAGCCCCAGGCCTTAGGATTTGGGAGCCCCAGGCCTGGGTCGCCCCAACCCTTAGGCTTAGAAAGCCCCAGACCTGGGTCGCCCCAGCAATTAGGCTTAGGGAGCCCCAGGCCTGGGGCGCCCCAGCCCTTAGGCTTTGGGAACCCCAGTCCTAGGGCGCCCCAGCGCTTAGGCTTAGGGAACCCCAGGCCTGTGGCGCTCCAGCCCTTAAGCTGAGGGAGACCCAGGCCTGGGTCTCCCCAGCCCTTAGGTTTTGGGAGCCCCAGGCCTGGGGCGCCCCCACCCTTAGACTTTGGGAGCCCCAGGCCTGGGTCGCCCCAGTCCTTAGACTTTGGGAGCCCCAGGCTTGGGTCTACCCAACCATTAGGCTTAGAGAGCCCCAGACATGGGGCGCCCCAGCAATTAGGCTTAGGGAACCCCAGTCCTGGGGCGCCCCAGTCCTTAAGCTTAGGGAGCCCCAGGCCCGTCGCCCCAGCCCTTTGTCTTTGTGAGCCACAAGCCTGGGGCGCCCAAGCCCTTAGGCTTAGGGAGCCCTAGGCTTGAGGCGCCCCAGCCTTTAGGCTTTGGGAGCTCCAGGCCTGCGGCGCCCCAGTACTTAGGCTTAGGGAGCCCCAGGCCTGAGGAGCCCCAGTCCTTAGGCTTTGGGAGCCCCAGGCCGGGGGCGCCCGAGTCCTTAGGCTTAGGGAGCCCCAGGCCAGGGTCGCCCAAGCCCTTAGGCTTAGAGAGCCCCAGACCTGGGGTGCCCCAGCAATTAGGCTTAGGGAGCCCCAGGCCTGGGTCGCCCCAGCAAGTAGGCTTAGGGAGCGCCAGGCCAGGGTCGCCCCGACCCTTAGTCTTAGGGAGCCCCAGGCCTGGGGCGCCCCAGCATTTAGGCTTAGGGAGCCCCAGGCCAGGTTAGCCCCAGCTCTTAGACTTTGGGAGCCCCAGGCCTGGGGCGCCCCAACCTTGGCCTTAAGGAGCCCCAGGCCTGGGACCCCTCAGTCCTTCGGCTTTGGGAGCCCCAGGACTGGGGTGCCCCAGCTCTTGGGCTTACAGAGCCCTAGGCCTGGGGCACCCCAGCACTTAGGCTTTGGGAGCCCAGGGCCTGGGACGCCCCAGCCCTTCGGCTTAGGGAGCTCCAAGCCTGGGGCGCCCCCACACTTAGGCTTAGGGAGCCCCTGGTCTGGGGCGCCCAAACCCTTAGGCTTAGAGAGCCCCAGGCCTGAGGCGCCCCAGCCCTTAGGCTTAGATATCCCCAGACCTGGGTCGCCCCAGCCCTTAGGCTTAGGGATCCCCAGGCCTGGGGTGCCCCAGCCCTTAGGCTTAGGGAGCCCCAGGCCTGTTGATCCCCAGCTTTTAGACTTTGGAAACCCCAGGCCTGGGACGCCCAGCCCTTAGGCTTTGGGAGACCCAGGCCTCGGGCTCCCCAGCCCTTAGGCTTTGGGTGCGCCAGGTCTAGGGTGCCCCAGCCCTTAGGCTTAGGGAGCCCCAGGCCTGGTGATCCCCAGCTCTTAGACTTAGGGAGCCCCTGGCCTGGGGCTCCCCAGCCCTTAGGCTTTCGGAGCCCCAGGCCAGGGGCGCCCCAACCCTTAGCCTTAGGGAGCCACAGGCCTGGGGCACCCAGCCCTTAGGCTTTGGGAGACCCAGGCTTGGGTCGCCCCAGCTCTTAGTCTTGGGCTTCCCTGAACTTGGGCGCCCCTGCCCTTAGCCATAGGGAGCCCCAGGCCTGGGGCTCCCCAGCCCTTAGACTTAAGAAGCCCAAGGCCTGGGACGCCCCAGCCCTTAGGCTTTGATAGCCCCTGGTCTTGGGAGCCCCACCCCTTAGGCTTAGTTAGCCCCAGCCCTGGGTCGCCCTAGCCCTTAGACTTTGGGAGGCCGAGGTCGGGTCACCCCAGCCCTTAGTCTTTGGGAGCCCCGACCTGGGGCGCCCCAGCCCTTAGACTTTGGGAGCTCCAGGCCTGGGGCGCCTCAGCGCTTAGGCTTTGGGAGCCCCAGACCTGGGACGCACCAGCCCATAGGTTTTGGGAGCCCCAGGCCAGCGGCGCCCCAGCCCTTAGGCTTTGGAACACCAGGCATGGGGCGCCCCAGCCCTTAGGCTTTGGGAGCCCTAGGTCTGGGGCGCCCCAGCCCTTAGCCTTAGGGAGCCCTAGGCCTCGGGCGCCCCAGCCCTTAGGCTTAGGGTGCCCCAGGCCTGGGACGCCTCAGCGCTTGGGCTTTTGGACCCCAGGCCTGGGGCGCCCCAGCACTTAGGCTTTGGGAGTCCCTGGCCTGGTGAGCCCCAGCTCTTAGACTTAGGGAGCCCCTGGCCTGAGGCGCCCCAGCACTTAGGCTTAGGGAGCCCCAGGCCTGGGGCGCCCCAGCCCTTAGACTTATAGAGCCCCAGACATGCGGCGCCCCAGCAATTTGGCTTAGGGATTCCCAACTTGGGGCGCCCCAGCCATTAGACTTAGGGAGCCCGAGGCCTAGGGCGCCCCAGCCCTTAGGCTTTGGGAGCCCCAGGCCTGGGACTCCTCATTCCTTGGGCTTTGGGAGCCCCAGGCCTGGGGCGCCCCAGCCCTTAGGCTTCGAGAGCCCCAGGCCTGGGGTGCCCCAGCCCTTAGGCTTAGAGAGCCCCAGGCCTGGGGTGCCCCAGCCCTTAGGCTTTGGGATCCCCAGGCCGGGGGCGCCCCAGCCCTTAGGCTTAGGGAGCCCCAGGCCAGGGTCGACCAAGCCTTAGGCTTAGAGAGCCCCAGACCGGGGGTGCCCCAGCAATTAGGCTTTGGGAGCGCCAGGCCTGGGTCGCCCCAGCCCTTAGGCTTAGAGAGCCCCAGACTTGGGGCACCCCAGCAATTAGGCTTAGGGAGCCCCAGGCCTGGGGTGCCCCAGCCCTTAGGATTAAGGATGCCCAGGCCTGGAGCGCCCCAGCCTTTAGGCTTTGGGAACCCCAGGCCTGGGGCGCCCCAGCCCTTAGGATTAGGGATGCCCAGGCCTGGGGCGCCCCAGCCCTTAAGCTTAGGGATCCCCAGGCCTGGGGCGCCCCAGCCCTTAGTTTTAGGGAGCCCCAGGCCTGGGTCGCCCCAGCCCTTAGGCTTTGGGAGCGCCAGGCCTGTGGCGCCCCAGGCCTTAGGATTTGGGAGCCCCAGGCCTGCGGCTTGCCAACCCTTAAGCTTTTGGAGCCCCAGGCCTGGGGCGTCCCAACCCTTAGGTTTAGGGAGCCCCAGGCCTGGGGCGCCCCAGCCCTTAGGCTTTGGGAACCCCAGTCCTGGAGTGCCCCAGGCCTTAAGCTTTGGGAGCGCCAGGCCTGTGGCGCCCCAGCCCTTAGGATTTGGGAGCCCCAGGCCTGCGGCGCGCCAACCCTTAAGCTTATGGAGCCCCAGGTCTGGGGCGCCCCAGCCCTTAAGCTTAGGGAGCCCCAGGCCTGGGGCGCCCCAGCCATTAGGCTTTGGGAGCCCCAGGCCAGGGACGCCCAAGCCCATAGGTTTTGGGAGTGCCAGGCCTGGGGCGCCCCAGCCCTTAGGCTTAGGGAACCCCAGGCCTGTGGCGCTCCAGCCCTTAGGCTGAGGGAGACCCAGGCCTGGGTCTCCCCAGCCCTTAGGTTTTGGGAGCCCCAGGCCTGTGGCGCCCCCACTCTTAGGCTTAGGGAGCCCCAGGCCTGGGGCGCCCCAGCTCTGCGGCTTAGGGTGCCCCAGTCCTGGGTCGCCCCAGCGCTTAGACTTTGGGAGCCCCAGGCCTGGGGCGCCCCAGCCCTTAGGCTTTGGGAGCCCCAGGACAGGGAAACCCGCCCTTAGGCTTAGGGACCCCCAGGCTAGGGTCTACCCAACCATTAGGCTTAGAGGGCCCCAGACCTGGAGCGCCCCAGCAATTAGGCTTAGGGAGCCCCAGGCCTGGGGTGCCCCAGCCCTTAGGATTAAGGATGCCCAGGCCTGGAGCGCCCCAGCCCTTAGGCTTTGGGAACCCCAGTCCTGGGGCGCCCCAGCGCTTAGGCTTAGGGAACCCCAGGCCTGTGGCCCTCCAGCCCTTAGGCTGAGGGAGACCCAGGCCTGGGTCTCCCCAGCCCTTAGGTTTTGGGAGCCCCAGGCCTGGGGCGTCCCCACCCTTAGGCTTAGGGAGCCCCAGGCCTGGGGCGCCCCAGCTCTGCGGCTTAGGGTGCCCCAGGCCTGGGTCGCCCCAGCCCTTAGACTTTGGGCGCCCCAGGCCTGTGTCGCCCCAGCCCTTAGGCTTAGGGAGCCCCAGGCCCGTCGCCCCAGCCCTTTGGCTTTGGGAGCCGCAAGCCTGGGGCGCCCCAGCCCTTAGGCTTAGGGAGCCCTAGGCCTGGGGTGCCCCAGCCCTTAGGCTTTGGGATCCCCAGGCAGGGGCCCCCCAACCCTTAGGCTTAGGGAGCCCCAGGCCAGGGTCGACCAAGCCTTAGGCTTAGAGAGCCCCAGACCGGGGGTGCCCCAGCAATTAGGCTTTGGGAGCGCCAGGCCTGGGTCGCCCCAGCCCTTAGGCTTAGAGAGCCCCAGACTTGGGGCACCCCAGCAATTAGGCTTAGGGAGCCCCAGGCCTGGGGTGCCCCAGCCCTTAGGATTAAGGATGCCCGGCCTGGAGCGCCCCAGCCTTTAGGCTTTGGGAACCCCAGGCCTGGGGCGCCCCAGCCCTTAGGATTAGGGATGCCCAGGCCTGGGGCGCCCCAGCCCTTAGGCTTAGGGATCCCCAGGCCTGGGGCGCCCCAGCCCTTAGTTTTAGGGAGCCCCAGGCCTGGGTCGCCCCAGCCCTTAGGCTTTGGGAGCCCCAAGCCTGGGGTGCCCCAGCCCTTAGGCTTTGGGAGCCCCAGGCCTGGAGAACCCCAGCCCTTGGGCTTAGAGATCTCCAGGCCTGGGGCGCCCCAGCAATTAGGCTTTGGGAGCCCCAAGCCTGGGGTGCCTCAGCCCTTAGGCTTTGGAAGCCCCAGGTCTGGGGCGCCCCAGCCCTAACGCTTAGGGAGCCCCAGACCTGGGGCGCCCCTGCCCTTAGGCTTAGGGAGCCCCTGGCCTGGGGTTCCCTAGCCCTTTGGCTGGGGAGCCCCAGGCCTGTGTCGCCCTAGTCCTTAGATTTTGGGAGCCTGAGCCCGGGTCGCCCCAGACCTTAGTCTGTGGGAGCCCCAGACCTGGTGCGCCCCAGCCCTTAGCTTTGTGAGGCCCAGGCCTGGGACGCCCCTGACCATAGGTTTTGGGAGCCCCAGGCCTGCGGCGCCCCAACCCTTAGGCTTTGGAACCCCAGGCATGGGACGTCCCAGCCCTTAAGCTTTGGGAGGCCCCGGCCTCTTGCACCCAGCCCTTAGACTTAGGGAGAACCAGGGCTGGGACGCCCCAGCCCTTATGCTTAGGGAGCCTCAGGCCTGGGGCACCCCAGCCCTTAGGCTTTGGGAGCCCCAGACCTGGGGCGCCCCAGCCCGTAGGCTTTGGGAGCGCCAGGCCTGTGGCGCCCCAGGCCTTAGGATTTGGGAGCCCCAGGCCTGCGGCGTGCCAACCCTTAAGCTTTTGGAGCCCCAGGCCTAGGGCGTCCCAACCCTTAGGCTTAGGGAGCCCCAGGCCTGGTGCGCCCCAGCCCTTAGGCTTTGAGAACCCCAGTCCTGGAGCGCCCCAGGCCTTAAGCTTTGGGAGCGCCAGGCCTGTGGCGCCCCAGCCCTTAGGATTTGGGAGCCCCAGGCCTGCGGCGCGCCAACCCTTAAGCTTATGGAGCCCCAGTCCTGGGGCGCCCCAGCCCTTAGGCTTAGGAAGCCCCAGGCCTGGGGCGACCCAGCCATTAGGTTTTGGGAGCCCCAGGCCAGGGACGCCCAAGCCCATAGGTTTTGGGAGTGCCAGGCCTGGGGCGCCCCAGCCCTTAGGCTTAGGGAACCCCAGGCCTGTGGCGCTCCAGCCCTTAGGCTGTGCCTGGGTCTCCCCAGCCCTTAGGTTTTGGGAGCCCCAGGCCTGGGGCGCCCCCACCCTTAGGCTTAGGGAGCCCCAGGCCTGGGGCGCCCCAGCTCTGCGGCTTAGGGTGCCCCAGGCCTGGGTCGCCCCAGCCCTTAGACTTTGGGCGCCCCAGGCCTGTGTCGCCCCAGCCCTTAGGCTTAGGGAGCCTTAGGCCTGAGGCGCCGCAACCTTTAGGCTTTGGGAGCTCCAGGCCTGGGGCGCCCCATCCTTAGGCTTTGGGAGCCCCAGGCCGGGGGCGCCCGAGTCCTTAGGCTTAGGGAACCCCAGGCCAGGGTCGCCCAAGCCCTTAGGCTTAGAGAGCCCCCGACCTGGGGTGCCCCAGCAATTAGGCTTATGGAGCCCCAGGCCTGGGTCGCCTCAGCCCTTAGTCTTTGGGAGCCCCTAGCCTGGGGCGCCCCAGCCTTTAGGCTTTGGGAGCCCCAGACCTGGGGCGCCCCAGCCCTTTGGCTTAGAGATCCCCAGACCTGGGGCGCCCCAGCAAGTAGGCTTAGGGAGCGCCAGGCCAGGGTCGCCCCGGCCCTTAGGCTTAGGGAGCCCCAGGCCTGGGGCGCCCCAGCATTTAGGCTTAGGGAGCCCCAGGCCATGTTAGCCCCAGCTCTTAGACTTTGGGAGCCCAAGGCCTGGGGCGCCCCACCCTTGGCCTTAGGGAGCCCCAGGCCTGGGACGCCTCAGTCCTTCGGCTTTGGGAGCCCCAGGACTGGGGTGCCCCAGCTCTTGGGCTTATAGAGCCCTAGGCCTGGGGAACCCCAGCACTTAGGCTTTGGGAGCCCAGGGCCTGGGACGCCCCAGCCCTTCGCCTTAAGAAGCTCAAAGCCTGGGGCGCCCCCACACTTAGGCTTAGGGAGCCCCTGGTCTGGGGCGCCCAAACCCTTAGGCTTAGAGAGCCCCAGGCCTGAGGCGCCCCAGCCCTTAGGCTTAGATATCCCCAGACCTGGGTCGCCCCAGCCCTTAGGCTTAGGGATCCCCAGGCCTGGGGCGCCCCAGCACTTAGGCTTAGGGAGCCCCAGGCCTGGTGATCCCCAGCTATTAGACTTTGGGAACCCCAGGCCTGGGACACCCAGCCCTTAGGCTTTGGGAGACCCAGGCAAGGGGCTCCCCAGCCCTTAGGCTTTGGGTGCGCCAGGTCTAGGGTGTCCCAGCCCTTAGGCTTAGGGAACCCCAGGCCTGGTGATCCCCAGCTCTTAGACTTAGGAAGCCCCTGGCCTGGGGCTCACCAGTCCAAGGCTTTAGGAGCCCCAGACCTGTGGCGCCCCAACCCTTAGCCTTAGGGAGCCACAGGCCTGGGGCACCCAGCCCTTAGGCTTTGGGAGACCCAGGCTTGGGTCGCCCCAGCTCTTAGTCTTGGGCGCCCCTGAACTTGGGCGCCCCTGCCCTTTTGCTTAGGGAGCCCCAGGCTTGGGGCTCCCCAGCCCTTAGACTTAAGAAGCCCAAGGCCTGGGACGCCCAAGCCCTTAGGCTTTGATAACCCCAGGTCTTGGGAGCCCCAGCCCTTAGGCTTAGTTAGCCCCAGGCCTGGGTCGCCCTAGCCCTTAGACTTTGGGAGGCCGAGGTCGGGTCACCCCAGCCCTTAGTCTTTGGGAGCCCCGACCTGGGGCGCCCCAGCCCTTAGACTTTGGGAGCTCCAGGCCTGGGGCGCCTCAGCGCTTAGGCTTTGGGAGCCCCAGGCCTGGGACGCACCAGCCCATAGGTTTTGGGAGCCCCAGGCCTGCGGCGCCCCAGCCCTTAGGCTTTGTTACACCAGGCATGGGGCGCCCCAGCCCTTAGGCTTTGGGAGCCCTAGGTCTGGGGCGCCCCAGCCCTTAGCCTTAGGGAGCCCTAGGCCTAGGGCGCCCCAGCCCTTAGGCTTAGGGTGCCCCAGGCCTGGGACGCCTCAGCGCTTGGGCTTTTGGAGCCCCAGGCCTGGGGCGCCCCAGCCCTTAGGCTTTGGGAGTCCCTGGCCTGGTGAGCCCCAGCTCTTAGACTTAGGGAGCCCCTGGCCTGAGTCACCCCAGCACTTATGCATAGGGAGCCCCAGGCCTGGGGCGCCCCAGCCCTTAGACTTATAGTGCCCCAGACATGCGGGGCCCCAGCAATTAGGCTTAGGGATTCCCAACCTGGGGCGCCCCAGCCATTAGACTTAGGGAGCCCCAGGCCTGGGGCGCACCAGCCCTTAGGCTTTGGGAGCCCCAGGCCTGGGACGCCCCCGCCCTTACGCTTTGGGAGCCCCTGGCCTGGGGCGCCCCAGCCCTTGGGCTTTGGTAGCCCCTGGTCTGTGGGGACCCAGCCCTTAGGCTTTGGGAGCCCCAGGCCGGGGGCGCCCCAGCCCTTAGGCTTAGGGAGCCCCAGGCCAGGATCGCCCAAGCCTTAGGCTTAGAGAGCCCCAGACCGGGGGTGCCCCAGTAATTAGGCTTTGGGAGCCCCAGGCCTGGGTCGCCCCAGCCCTTAGGCTTAGAGAGCCCCAGACTTGGGGCACTCCAGCAATTAGGCTTAGGGAGCCCCAGGCCTGGGGCACCCCAGCCCTTAGGATTAGGGATGCCCAGGCCTGGGGCGCCCAAGCCCTTAGGTTTAGGGATCCCCAGGCCTGGGGCCCCCCAGCCCTTAATTTTAGGGAGCTCCAGGCCTGGGTCGCCCCAGCCCTTAGGTTTTTGGAGCCCCAAGCCTGGGGTGCCCCAGCCCTTAGGCTTTAGGAGCCCCAGGCCTGGAGAACCCCAGCCCTTGCGCTTAGAGATCCCCGGCCTGGGGTGCCCCAGCCCTTAGGATTTGGGAGCCCCAGGCCTGCGGCGCGCCAACCCTTAAGCTTTTGGAGCCCCAGGCCTGGGGCGCCCCAGCCCTTAGGCTTAGGGAGCCCCAGGCCTGGGGCGCCCCAGCCATTAGGCTTTGGGAGCCCCAGGCCAGGGACGCCCAAGCCCATAGGTTTTGGGAGCACCAGGCCTGGGGCGCCCCCACCATTCGGCGTAGGGAGCCCCAGGCCTGTTGAGCCGCAGCTCTTTGACTTAGGGAGACCCAGGCCAGGGTCGCCCCAACCCTTAGGCTTAGAAAGCCCCAGACCTGGGTCGCCCCAGCAATTAGGCTTAGGGAGCCCCAGGCCTGGGGTGCCCCAGCCCTTAGGATTAGGGATGCCCAGGCCTGGGGTGCCCCAGCCCTTAGGCTTTGGGAACCCCAGTCCTGGGGCGCCCCAGCGCTTAGGCTTAGGGAACCCCAGGCCTGTGGCGCTAAAGCCCTTAGGCTGAGGGAGACCCAGGCCTGGGTCTCCCCAGCCCTTAGGTTTTGGGAGCCCCAGGCCTGGCGCGCCCCCACCCTTAGGCTTAGGGAGCCCCAGGCCTAGGGTGCCCCAGCTCTGCGGCTTAGGGTGCCCCAGCCTGGGTCGCCCTAGCCCTTAGACTTTGGGAGGCCGAGGTCGGGTCACCCCAGCCCTTAGTCTTTGGGAGCCCCGACCTGGGGCGCCCCAGCCTTTAGATTTTGGGAGCTCCAGGCCTGGGGCGCCTCAGCGCTTAGGCTTTGGGAGCCCCAGGCCTGGGACGCACCAGCCCATAGGTTTTGGGAGCCCCAGGCTTGCGGCGCCCCAGCCCTTAGGCTTTGTTACACCAGGCATGGGGCGCCCCAGTCCTTAGGCTTTGGGAGCCCTAGGTCTGGGGCGCCCCAGCCCTTAGCCTTAGGGAGCCCTAGGCCTCGGGCGCCCCAGCCCTTAGGCTTAGGGTGCCCCAGGCCTGGGACGCCTCAGCGCTTGGGCTTTTGGAGCCCCAGGCCTGGGGCGCCCCAGCCCTTAGGCTTTGGGAGTCCCTGGCCTGGTGAGCCCCAGCTCTTAGACTTAGGGAGCCCCTGGCCTGAGTCACCCCAGCACTTAGGCATAGGGAGCCCCAGGCCTGGGGCGCCCCAGCCCTTAGACTTATAGTGCCCCAGACATGCGGGGCCCCAGCAATTAGGCTTAGGGATTCCCAACCTGGGGCGCCCCAGGCATTAGACTTAGGGAGCCCCAGGCCTGGGGCGCACCAGCCCTTAGGCTTTGGGAGCCCCAGGCCTGGGACGCCCCCGCCCTTACGCTTTTGGAGCCCCTGGCCTGGGGCGCCCCAGCCCTTGGGCTTTGGTAGCCCCTGGCCTGTGGGGACCCAGCCCTTAGGCTTTGGAAGCCCCAGGCCGGGGGCTCCCCTGCCCTTAGGCTTAGGGAGCCCCAGGCCCGTCGCCCCAGCCCTTTGGCTTTGGGAGCCGCAAGCCTGGGGCGCCCCAGCCCTTAGGCTTAGGGAGCCCTTGGCCTGAGGCGCCCCAGCCTTTAAGCTTTGGGAGCTCCAGGCCTGGGGCGCCCCAGCACTTAGGCTTAGGGAGCCCCAGGCCTGAGGCGCCCCACCCTTTAGGCTTTGGGAGCCCCTGGCCTGGGGCGCCCCAATCCTTAGGCTTTGGGAGCCCCAGGCCTGGGGCGCCCAAGTCCTTAAGCTTAGGGAGCCCCAGGCCAGGGTCGCCCAAGCCCTTAGGCTTAGAAAGCCCCAGACCTGGGTCGCACCAGCAATTAGGCTTAGGGAGCCCCAGGCCTGGGATGCCCCAGCCCTTTGGATTAGGGATGCCCAGGCCTTGGGCGCCCAGGCCTTAGGCTTTGGGAACCCCAGTCCTGGGGCGCCCCAGCGCTTAGGCTTAGGGAACCCCAGGCCTGGGTCTCCCCAGCCCTTAGGTTTTGGGAGCCACAGGCCTGGGGCGCCCCCACCCTTAGGCTTAGGGAGCCGCAGGCCTGGGGCGCCCCAGCTCTGCGGCTTAGGGTGCCCCAGGCCTGGGTCGTCCCAGCCCTTAGACCTTGGGAGCCCCAGGCCTGGGGCGCCCCAGCCCTTAGGCTTTGGGAGCCCCAGGACAGGGAACCCCGCCCTTAGGCTTAGGGAGCCCCAGTCTAGGGTCTACCCAACCATTAGGCTTAGAGAGCCCCAGACCTGGGGCGCCCCAGCAATTAGGCTTAGGGAGCGCCATGACTGGGGCGCCCCAGCCCTTAGGATTAGGGATGCCCAGGCCTGGGGCGCCCCAGCCCTTAGGCTTAGGGAGCCCCAGGCCTGTGTCGCCCCAGCCCTTAGGCTTAGGGAGCCCCAGGCCCGTCGCCCCAGCCATTTGGCTTTGAGAGCCGCAAGCCTGGGGCGCCCCAGCCCTTAGGCTTAGGGAGCCCTAGGCCTGAGGCGCCCCAGCCTTTAGGCTTTGGGAGCTCCAGGCCTGGGGCGCCCCAGCACTTAGGCTTAGGGAGCCCCAGGCCTGAGGTGCCCCAGGCTTTAGGCTTTGGGAGCCCCTGGCCTGGGGCGCCCCAGTCCTTAGGCTTTGGGAGCCCCAGGCCGGGGTCGCCCGAGTCCTTAAGCTTAGGGAGCCCCAGGCCAGGGACGCCCAAGCCCTTAGGCTTAGAGAGCCCCAGACCTGGGGTGACCCAGCAATTAGGCTTAGGGAGCCCCAGGCCTGGGTCGCCCCAGCCCTTAGTCTTTGGGGGCCCCTAGCGTGGGGCGCCCCAGCCTTTAGGCTTTGGGAGCCCAAGACGTGGGGTGCCCCAGCCCTTAGGCTTAAAGATCCCCAGACCTGGGGCGCCCCAGCAAGTAGGCTTAGGGAGCGCCAGGCCAGGGTCGCCCCGGCCCTTAGGCTTAGGGAGCCCCAGGCCTGTGTCGCCCCAGTCCTTAGGCTTAGGGAGCACCAGGCCCGGCGCCCCAGCCCTTTGGCTTTGGGAGCCGCAAGCCTGGGGCGCCCCAGCCCTTAGGCTTAGGGAGCCCTAAGCCTGAGGCGCCTCAGCCTCTAGGCTTTGGGAGCTCCAGGCCTGGGGCGCCCCAGCACTTAGGCTTAGGGAGCCCCAGGCCTGAGGCGCCCCCACCCTTAGGCTTAGGGAGCCTCAGGCCTGGGGCGCCCCAGCTCTGCGGCTTAGGGTGCCCCAGGCCTGGGTCGCCCCAGTCCTTAGACTTTGGGAGCCCCAGGCCTGGGGCGCCCCAGCCCTTAGGCTTTGGGAGCCCCAGGACAGGGAACCCCGCCCTTAGGCTTAGGGAGCCCCAGGCTAGGGTCTACCCAACCATTAGGCTTAGAGAGCCCCAGACCTTGGGCGCCCCTGCAATTAAATTAGGGAGCCCCATGACTGGGGCGCCCCAGCCCTTAGTATTAGGGATGCCCAGGCTTGGGGCGCCCCAGTCCTTAGGCTTTGGGAACCCAGTCCTGGAGCGCCCCAGTCCTTAGGCTTAGGGAGCCCCAGGCGTGTGTCGCCCCAGCCCTTAGGCTTAGGGAGCCCCAGGCCCGTCACCCCAGCCCTTTGGCTTTGGGAGCCGCAAGTCTGGGGCGCCCCAGCCCTTAGGCTTAGGGAGCCCTAGGCCTGAGGCGCCTCAGCCTTTATGTTTTGGGAGCTCCAGGCCTGGGGCGCCCCAGCACTTAGGCTTAGGGAGCCCCAGGCCTGAGGCGCCCCAGCCTTTAGGCTTTGGGAGCCCCTGGCCTGGGGCGCCCCAGTCCTTAGGCTTTGGGAGCCCCAGGCTGGGGGCGCCCAAGTCCTTAAGCTTAGGGAGCCCTAGGCTAGGGTCGCCCAAGCCCTTAGGCTTAGAGAGCCCCAGACCTGGGGTGCCCCAGCAATTAGGCTTAGGGAGTCCCAGGCCTGGGTCGCCCCAGCCCTTAGTCTTTGGGAGCCCCTAGCCTGGGGCGCACCAGCCTTTAGGCTTTGGGAGCCCCAGACCTGGTGCGCCCCAGTCCTTAGGCTTAGAGATCCCCAGACTTGGGGCACCCAGCAAGTAGGCTTAGGGAGCGCCAGGCCAGGGTCGCCCGGCCCTTAGGCCTAGGGAGCCCCAGTCCTGGGGCGCCCCAGCATTTAGGCTAAGGGAGCCCCAGGCCAGGTTAGCCCCAGCTCTTAGACTTTGGGAGCCCCAGGCCTGGGGCGCCCCAACTTTGGCCTTAGGGAGCCCCAGGCCTGGGACGCATCAGTCCTTCGGCTTTGGGAGCCCCAGGACTGGGGTGCCCCAGTTCTTGGGCTTATAGAGCCCTAGGCCTGGGGCACCCCAGCACTTAGGCTTTGGGAGCCCAGGCCTGGGACGCCCCAGCCCTTGGGCTTAGGGAGCGCCAAGCCTGGGGCGCCCCCACACTTAGGCTTAGGGAGCCCCTGGTCTGGGGCGCCCAAACCCTTAGGCTTAGAGAGCCCCAGGCCTGAGGCGCCCTAGCCCTTAGGCTTAGATAGCCCCAGAGCTGGGTCGCCCCAGCACTTAGGCTTAGGGATCCCCAGGCCTGGGGCGCCCCAGCCCTTAGGCTTAGGGAGCCCCAGGTCTGGTGATCCCCAGCTCTTAGACTTCGGGAACCACAGGCCTGAGACGCCCAGCCCTTAGGCTTTGGGAGACCCAGGCCTGGGGCTGCCCAGCCCTTAGGCTTTGGGTGCGCCAGGTGTAGGGTGCCCCAGCCCTTAGGCTTAGGGAGCCCCAGGCCTGGTGATCCCCAGCTCTTAGACTTAGGGAGCCCCTGGCCTGGGGCTCCCCAGCCCTTAGGCTTTGGGAGCCCCAGGCCTGGGGCGCCCCAACCCTTAGCCTTAGGGAGCCACAGGCCTGGGGCACCCAGCCCTTAGGCTTTGGGAGACCAAGGCTTGGGTCGCCCCAGCTCTTAGTCTTTGGGAGACCCTGGCCTTGGGTGCCCCAGCCCTTAGGCTTAGGGAGCCCCAGGCCTGGGGCGCCTCAGCCCTTAGGCTTTGGGAGCCCCAGGCCTGCGGTGCCCCAGACCTTAGGCTTTGATAGCCCCAGGTCTGGGGCGCCCCAGCCCTTAGGCTTAGTTAGCCCGAGGCCTGGGTCGCCCTAGCACTTAGACTTTGGGAGGCCGAGGTTGGGTCAGCCCAGCACTTAGTCTTTGGGAGCCACGACCTGGGGCGCCCCAGCCTTTAGACTTTGGGAGCTCCAGGCCTGGGGCGCCTCAGCGCTTAGACTTTGGGAGCCCCAACCTGGGACGCACCAGCCCATAGGTTTTGGGAGCCCCAGTCCTGCGGCGCCCCAGCCCTTATGCTTTGGAACACTAGGCATGGGGCGCCCCAGCCCTTAGGCTTTGGGAGCCCTAGGCCTGGGCCGCCCCTGCCCTTAGCCTTAGAGAGCCCTAGGCCTCGGGCGCCCCAGCCCTTAGGCTTAGGGTGCCCCAGGCCTGGGACGCCTCAGCGCTTGGGCTTTTGGAGCCCCAGGCCTGGGGTGCCCCAGCCCTTAGGCTTTGGGAGTCCCTGGCCTGGTGAGCCCCAGCTCTTAGACTTAGGGAGCCCCTGGCCTGAGGCGCCCCAGCACTTAGGCTTAGGGAGCCCTTGGCCTGGGGCGCCCCAGCCCTTAGACTTATAGAGCCCCAGACATGCGGCGCCCCAGCAATTAGGCTTAGGGATTCCCAACTTGGGGCGCCCCAGCCATTAGACTTAGGGAGCCCCAGGCCTGGGGCGCCCCAGCCCTTTGGCTTTGGGAGCCCCAGGCCTGGGACTCCTCATTCCTTGGGCTTTGGGAGCTCCAGGCCTGGGGCGCCCCAGCCCTTGGGCTTAGACAGCCCCAGGCCTGGGGTGCCCCAGCCCTTAGGCTTTGGGATCCCCAGGCCTGGGGCGCCCCCGCCCTTACGCTTTGGGAGCCCCTGGCCTGGGGCGCCCCAGCCCTTGGGCTTTGGGAGCCCCTGGGCTGGGGGGACCCAGCCCTTAGGCTTTGGGAGCCCCAGGCCGGGGGCGCCCCAGCCCTTAGGCTTAGGGAGCCCCAGGCCAGGGTCGCCCAAGCTTTAGGCTTAGAGAGCCCCAGACCGGGGGTGCCCCAGCAATTAGGCTTTGGGAGCGCCAGGCCTGGGTCGCCCCAGCCCTTAGGCTTAGAGAGCCCCAGACTTGGGGCACCCCAGCAATTAGGCTTAGGGAGCCCCAGGCCTGGGGCGCCCCAGCCCTTAGGATTAGGGATGCCCAGGCCTGGGGCGCCCCGCCCTTAGGCTTAGGGATCCCCAGGCCTGGGGCGCCCCAGCCCTTAGTTTTAGGGAGCCCGAGGCCTGGGTCGCCCCAGCGCTTAGGCTTTGGGATCCCCAAGCCTGGGGTGCCCCAGCCCTTAGGCTTTGGGAGCCCCAGGCCTGGAGAACCCCAGCCCTTGCGCTTAGAGATCCCCAGGCCTGGGGCGCCCCAGCAATTAGGCTTTGGGAGCCGCAAGCCTGGGGTGCCCCAGCCCTTAGGCTTTGGGAGCCCCAGGCCTGGAGAACCCCAGCCCTTAGGCTTAGAGATCCCCAGAGCTGGGGCGCCCCAATCCTTAGGCTTAGGGACCCCAAGGCCTGGTGAGCCCCAGTTCTTAGACTTTGGGAGCCCCAGCCTGGGGCGCCTAGCCCTTAGGCTTTGGGAGCCCCAGGCTTGGGGCACTCCTGCCCTCAGTATTTTGTATGCCCAGACCTGGGGCGCTCCAGCCATAAGGCTTAGGGAGCCCCAGACCTGGGATTCCCCACCCCTTAGGCTTAGGGAGCCCCAGGCCTGGGCACCCCAGCCCTTAGGCTTAGGGAGCCCCAGGCCTGGTGAGCCCCAGCTCTTAGACTTTGGGAGCCCCAGGCCTGGGGCGCCCAGCCCTTTGGCTTTGGGAGACCCAGGCCTGGGGCGCCCCAGCCCTTAGGCTTTGGGAGTCCCAGGCCTGGTGATCCCCAGCTCTTAGACTTAGGGAGCCCATGGCCTGGGGCGCCCCAACACTTAGCCTTAGGGAGCCACAGGCCTGGGGCACCCAGCCCTTGGGCTTTGGGAGGCCCAGGCTTGAGTCGCCCCAGCTCTTAGTCTTTGGAGACCCTGGCCTTGGGCGCCCCAGCCTATAGGGTTAAGGAGCCCCAGGCCTGGGGCTCCCCAGCCTTTACACTTAAGAAGCCCAAGGCTTGGGACGCCCCAGCCCTTAGTCTTTGAGAGCCCCAGACCTGGGGCGCACCAGCCCTTAGGCTTTGGGAGCCCCAGGCCTGGGGCGCCCCAGCCCTTAAGTTTAGGGAGCCCCAGGCCTGGGGCGCCCAAGCCCTTAGGCTTAGGGAGCCCCAGGCCTGGGGCGCCCCAGCCCTTAGGCTGTGGGAGCGCCAGGCCTGTGGCGACCCAGGCCTTAGGATTTGGGAGCCCCAGGCCTGGGGTGCCCCAGCCCTTAGGCTTTGGGAGCGCCAGGCCTGTGGCGCCCCAGCCCTTAGGATTTGGGAGCCCCAGGCCTGCGGCTCGCCAACCCTTAAGCTTTTGGAGCCCTGGCCTGGGGTGCCCCAGCCCTTAGGCTTAGGGAGCCCCAGGCCTGGGGCGCCCCAGCCATTAGGCTTTGGGAGCCCCAGGCCAGGGACGCCCAAGCCCATAGGTTTTGGGAGCGCCAGGCCTGGGACGCCCCCGCCATTCGGTGTAGGGAGCCCCAGGCCTGGTTAGCCGCAGCTCTTTGACTTAGGGAGACCCAGGCCAGGGTCGCCCCAGCCCATAGGCTTATTGAGCTCCAGACCTGGGGTGCCCCAGCCATTAGGCTTAGGGAGCCCCAGGCCTGGGGTGCCCCAACCCTTAGGATTAGGGATGCAAAGGCCTGGGGCGCCCCAGCCCTTAGGCTTTGGGAACCCCAGTCCTGGGGCGCCCCAGCTCTTAGGCTTAGGGAACCCCAGGCCTGTGGCGCTCCAGCCCTTAGGTTGTGGGAGCCCCAAGCCTGGGGCGACCCCACCCTTAGGCTTAGGGAGCCGCAGGCCTGGGGCGCCCCAGCTCTGCGGCTTAGGGTGCCCCTGGCCTGGGTCGCCCTAGCCCTTAGACTTTGGGAGCCCCAGGCCTGGGGCGCCCCAGCCCTTAGGCTTTGGGAGCCCCAGGACAGGGAACCCCGCCCTTAGGCTTAGGGAGCCCCAGGCTAGGGTCTACCCAACCATTAGGCTTAGAGAGCCCCAGACCTGGGGCGCCCCAGCAATTAGGCTTAGGGAGCCTCATGACTGGGGCGCCCCAGCCCTTAGGATTAGGGATGCCCAGGCCTGGGGCTACCCAGCCCTTAGGCTTTGGGAACCCCAGTCCTGGGGCGCCCCAGTCCTTAGGCTTAGGGAGCCCCAGGCCTGTGTCGCCCCAGCCCTTAGGCTTAGGGAGCCCCAGGCCCGTCGCCCCAGCCCTTTGGCTTTGGGAGCCGCAAGCCTGGGGCGCCCCAGCCCTTAGGCTTAGGGAGCCCTTGGCCTGAGGCGCCCCAGCCTTTAAGCTTTGGGAGCTCCAGGCCTGGGGCGCCCCAGCACTTAGGCTTAGGGAGCCCCAGGCCTGAGGCGCCCCACCCTTTAGGCTTTGGGAGCCCCTGGCCTGGGGCGCCCCAATCCTTAGGCTTTGGGAGCCCCAGGCCAGGGTCGCCCAAGCTTTAGGCTTTGAGAGCCCCAGACCGGGGGTGCCCCAGCAATTAGGCTTTGGGAGCGCCAGGCCTGGGTCGCCCCAGCCCTTAGGCTTAGAGAGCCCCAGACTTGGGGCACCCCAGCAATTAGGCTTAGGGAGCCCCAGGCCTGGGGCGCCCCAGCCCTTAGGATTAGGGATGCCCAGGCCTGGGGCGCCCCGCCCTTAGGCTTAGGGATCCCCAGGCCTGGGGCGCCCCAGCCCTTAGTTTTAGGGAGCCCGAGGCCTGGGTCGCCCCAGCGCTTAGGCTTTGGGATCCCCAAGCCTGGGGTGCCCCAGCCCTTAGGCTTTGGGAGCCCCAGGCCTGGAGAACCCCAGCCCTTGCGCTTAGAGATCCCCAGGCCTGGGGCGCCCCAGCAATTAGGCTTTGGGAGCCGCAAGCCTGGGGTGCCCCAGCCCTTAGGCTTTGGGAGCCCCAGGCCTGGAGAACCCCAGCCCTTAGGCTTAGAGATCCCCAGAGCTGGGGCGCCCCAATCCTTAGGCTTAGGGACCCCAAGGCCTGGTGAGCCCCAGTTCTTAGACTTTGGGAGCCCCAGCCTGGGGCGCCTAGCCCTTAGGCTTTGGGAGCCCCAGGCTTGGGGCACTCCTGCCCTCAGTATTTTGTATGCCCAGACCTGGGGCGCTCCAGCCATAAGGCTTAGGGAGCCCCAGACCTGGGATTCCCCACCCCTTAGGCTTAGGGAGCCCCAGGCCTGGGCACCCCAGCCCTTAGGCTTAGGGAGCCCCAGGCCTGGTGAGCCCCAGCTCTTAGACTTTGGGAGCCCCAGGCCTGGGGCGCCCAGCCCTTTGGCTTTGGGAGACCCAGGCCTGGGGCGCCCCAGCCCTTAGGCTTTGGGAGTCCCAGGCCTGGTGATCCCCAGCTCTTAGACTTAGGGAGCCCATGGCCTGGGGCGCCCCAACACTTAGCCTTAGGGAGCCACAGGCCTGGGGCACCCAGCCCTTGGGCTTTGGGAGGCCCAGGCTTGAGTCGCCCCAGCTCTTAGTCTTTGGAGACCCTGGCCTTGGGCGCCCCAGCCTATAGGGTTAAGGAGCCCCAGGCCTGGGGCTCCCCAGCCTTTACACTTAAGAAGCCCAAGGCTTGGGACGCCCCAGCCCTTAGTCTTTGAGAGCCCCAGACCTGGGGCGCACCAGCCCTTAGGCTTTGGGAGCCCCAGGCCTGGGGCGCCCCAGCCCTTAAGTTTAGGGAGCCCCAGGCCTGGGGCGCCCAAGCCCTTAGGCTTAGGGAGCCCCAGGCCTGGGGCGCCCCAGCCCTTAGGCTGTGGGAGCGCCAGGCCTGTGGCGACCCAGGCCTTAGGATTTGGGAGCCCCAGGCCTGGGGTGCCCCAGCCCTTAGGCTTTGGGAGCGCCAGGCCTGTGGCGCCCCAGCCCTTAGGATTTGGGAGCCCCAGGCCTGCGGCTCGCCAACCCTTAAGCTTTTGGAGCCCTGGCCTGGGGTGCCCCAGCCCTTAGGCTTAGGGAGCCCCAGGCCTGGGGCGCCCAAGTCCTTAAGCTTAGGGAGCCCCAGGCCAGGGTCGCCCAAGCCCTTAGGCTTAGAAAGCCCCAGACCTGGGTCGCACCAGCAATTAGGCTTAGGGAGCCCCAGGCCTGGGATGCCCCAGCCCTTTGGATTAGGGATGCCCAGGCCTGGGGCGCCCAGGCCTTAGGCTTTGGGAACCCCAGTCCTGGGGCGCCCCAGCGCTTAGGCTTAGGGAACCCCAGGCCTGGGTCTCCCCAGCCCTTAGGTTTTGGGAGCCACAGGCCTGGGGCGCCCCCACCCTTAGGCTTAGGGAGCCGCAGGCCTGGGGCGCCCCAGCTCTGCGGCTTAGGGTGCCCCAGGCCTGGGTCGTCCCAGCCCTTAGACTTTGGGAGCCCCAGGCCTGGGGCGCCCCAGCCCTTAGGCTTTGGGAGCCCCAGGACAGGGAACCCCGCCCTTAGGCTTAGGGAGCCCCAGTCTAGGGTCTACCCAACCATTAGGCTTAGAGAGCCCCAGACCTGGGGCGCCCCAGCAATTAGGCTTAGGGAGCGCCATGACTGGGGCGCCCCAGCCCTTAGGATTAGGGATGCCCAGGCCTGGGGCGCCCCAGCCCTTAGGCTTAGGGAGCCCCAGGCCTGTGTCGCCCCAGCCCTTAGGCTTAGGGAGCCCCAGGCCCGTCGCCCCAGCCATTTGGCTTTGAGAGCCGCAAGCCTGGGGCGCCCCAGCCCTTAGGCTTAGGGAGCCCTAGGCCTGAGGCGCCCCAGCCTTTAGGCTTTGGGAGCTCCAGGCCTGGGGCGCCCCAGCACTTAGGCTTAGGGAGCCCCAGGCCTGAGGCGCCCCAGGCTTTAGGCTTTGGGAGCCCCTGGCCTGGGGCGCCCCAGTCCTTAGGCTTTGGGAGCCCCAGGCCGGGGGCGCCCGAATCCTTAAGCTTAGGGAGCCCCAGGCCAGGGACGCCCAAGCCCTTAGGCTTAGAGAGCCCCAGACCTGGGGTGACCCTGCAATTAGGCTTAGGGAGCCCCAGGCCTGGGTCGCCCCAGCCCTTAGTCTTTGAGGGCCCCTAGCGTGGGGCGCCCCAGCCTTTAGGCTTTGGGAGCCCAAGACGTGGGGTGCCCCAGCCCTTAGGCTTAAAGATCCCCAGACCTGGGGCGCCCCAGCAAGTAGGCTTAGGGAGCGCCAGGCCAGGGTCGCCCCGGCCCTTAGGCTTAGGGAGCCCCAGGCCTGGGGCGCCCCAGCATTTAGGCTTAGGGAGCCCCAGGCCAGTTTAGCCCCAGCTCTTAGACTTTGGGAGCCCCAGGCCTGGGGCGCCCCAACCTTGGCCTTAGGGAGCCCCAGGCCTGGTGATCCCCAGCTCTTAGACTTTGGGAACCCCAGGCCTGGGACGCCCAGCCCTTAGGCTTTGGGAGACCCAGGCCTGGGGCTCCTCAGCCCTTAGGCTTTGGGTGTGCTAGGTCTAGGGTGCCCCAGCCCTTAGGCTTAGGGAGCCCCAGGCCTGTTGATCCCCAGCTCTTAGACTTAGGGAGCCCCTGGCCTGGGGCTCCCCAGCCTTTAGGCTTTGGGAGCCCCAGGCCTGGGGCGCCCCAACCCTTAGCCTTAGGGAGCCACAGGCCTGGGGCACCCAGCCCTTAGGCTTTGGGAGACACAGGCTTGGGTCGCCCCAGCTTTTAGTCTTTGGGAGACCCTGGTCTGGGTGCCCCAGTCCTTAAGCTTAGGGAGCCCCAGGCCTGGGGCGCCTCAGCCCTTAGGCTTTGGGAGACCCAGGTCTGCGGTGCCCCAGCCCTTAGGCTTTGATAGCCCCAGGTCTGGGGCGCACCAGCCCTTAGGCTTAGTTAGCCCCAGGCCTGGGTCGCCCTAGCCCTTAGAATTTCAGAGGCCGAGGTCGGGTCACCCCAGCCCTTAGTCTTTGGGAGCCCCGACCTGGGGCGCCCCAGCCCTTAGACTTTGGGAGCTCCAGGCCTGGGGCGCCTCAGCGCTTAGGCTTTGGGAGCCCCAGGCCTGGGACGCACCAGCCCATAGGTTTTGGGAGCCCCAGGCCTGCGGCGCCCCAGCCCTTAGGCTTTGGAACACCAGGCATGGGGTGCCCCAGCCCTTAGGCTTTGGTAGCCCTAGGTCTGGGGTGCCCCAGCCCTTAGCCTTAGGGAGCCCTAGGCCTCGGGCTCCCAAGCCCTTAGGCTTAGGGTGCCCCAGGCCTGGGACGCCTCAGCGCTTGGGCTTTTGGAGCCCCAGGCCTGGGGAGCCCCATCCCTTAGGCTTTGGGAGTCCCTGGCCTGGTGAGCCCCAGCTCTTAGACTTAGGGAGCCTCTGGCCTGAGGCGCCCCAGCACTTAGGCTTAGGGAGCCCCAGGCCTGGGCGCCCCAGCCCTTAGACTTATAGAGCCCCACACATGCGGCGCCCCAGCAATTAGGCTTAGGGATTCCCAACTTGGGCGCCCCAGCCATTAGACTTAGGGAGCCCCAGGCCTGGGGCGCCCCAGCCCTTAGGCTTTGGGAGCCCCAGGCCTGGGACTCCTCATTCCTTGGGCTTTGGGAGCCCCAGGCATGGGGCGCCCCAGCCCTTGGGCTTAGACAACCCCAGGCTGGGGTGCCCCAGCCCTTAGGCTTTGGGATCCCCAGGCCTGGGGCGCCCCCGCCCTTATGCTTTGGGAGCCCCTGGCCTGGGGCGCCCCAGCCCTTGGGCTTTGGGAGCCCCAGGGCAGGGGCGCCCCAGCCCTTAGGCTTAGGGAGCCCCATGCCAGGGTCGCCCAAGCCTTAGGCTTAGAGAGCCCCAGACCGGGGGTGCCCCAGCAATTAGGCTTTGGGAGCGCCAGGCCTGGGTCGCCTCAGCCCTTAGGCTTAGAGATCCCCAGGCCTGGGGCGCCCCAGCAATTAGGCTTTGGGAGCCCCAAACCTGGGGTGCCCCAGCCCTTAGGCTTTGGGAGCCCCAGGCCTGGAGAACCCCAGCCCTTAGACTTAGAGATCCCCAGACCTGGGGCACCCCAGCAATTAGGCTTAGGGAGTGCCAGGCCAGGGTCTCGCCGGCCCTTAGGCTTAGGGAGCCCCAGGTCTGGGGCGCCCCAATCCTTAGGGTTAGGGAGCCCAAGGCCTGGTGAGCCCCAGTTCTTAGACTTTGGGAGCCCCAGCCTGGGGCGCCTAGCCCTTAGGCTTTGGGAGCCCCAGGCTTGGGGCCCTCCAGCCCTCAGTATTTTGTATGCCCAGACCTGGGGCGGTCCAGCCATTAGGCTTAGGGAGCCCCAGACCTGGGTTGCCCCAGCCCTTAGGCTTAGGGAACCCCAGGCCTGGGGCACCCCAGCCCTTAGGCTTAGGGAGCCCCAGGCCTGGTGAGCCCAAGCTCTTAGACTTTGGGAGCCCCAGGCCTGGGGCGCCCAGCCCTTAGGCTTTGGGAGACCCAGGCCTGGGGCTCCTCAGCCCTTAGGCTTTGGGTGTGCTAGGTCTAGGGTGCCCCAGCCCTTAGGCTTAGGGAGCCCCAGGCCTGTTGATCCCCAGCTCTTAGACTTAGGGAGCCCCTGGCCTGGGGCTCCCCAGCCTTTAGGCTTTGGGAGCCCCAGGCCTGGGGCGCCCCAACCCTTAGCCTTAGGGAGCCACAGGCCTGGGGCACCCAGCCCTTAGGCTTTGGGAGACCCAGGCTTGGGTCGCCCCAGCTTTTAGTCTTTGGGAGACCCTGGTCTGGGTGCCCCAGTCCTTAAGCTTAGGGAGTCCCAGACCTGGGGCGCACCAGCCCTTCGGCTTTGGGAGCCCCAGGCCTGGGGCGCCTTAGCCCTTAGGCTTTGATAGCCCCAGGCCTGCGGTGCCCTAGCCCTTAGGCTTTGATAGCCCCAGGTCTGGGACGCCCCAGCCCTTAGGCTTAGTTAGCCCCAGGCCTCGTTCACCCTAGCCCTTATACTTTGGGAGCCCGAGGCCGGGTCACCCCAACCCTTAGTCTTTGGGAGCCCCAGGCCTGGGGCGCCCCAGCCCTTAGGCTTTGGGAGCCCCAGGCTTGGGGCGCCCCATCCCTTAGGCTTTGGGAGCCCCAGGCCTGGGGGGCACCAGCCCTTAGACTTAGGGAGCGACAGGCCAGGGTCGCCCCAGCCCTTAGGCTTAGAGAGCCCCAGACCTGGGGCCCCCCAGCAATTAGGCTTAGGGAGCCCAAGGCCTGGGGCATCCCAGCCCTCAGTATTTGGTATGGCCAGACCTGGGGCGCCCCAGCCATTAGTCTTAGGGAGCCCCAGGTTGGGTCACCCCAGCCCTTAGGCTTAGGGAGCCCCAGGCCTGGGGCGCCCCAGCCCTTAGGCTTAAGAAGCCCAAGGCCTGGGACGCCCCAGTCCTTAGGCTTTGATAGCTCCAGGTCTGGGGCGCCCCAGCCCTTAGTCCTAGTTAGCCCCAGGCCTGGGGTACCCCAGCCCTTAGGCTTTGGGAGCCCCAGGTCTGCGGCGCTCCAGCCCTAACGCTTAGGGAGCCCCAGACTTGGGGCGCCCCAGCCCTTAGGCTTAGGGAGCCCCTGTCCTGGGGCTCCCCAGCCCTTAGGCTTGGGAGCCCCAGGCCTGGGTCGCCCTAGTCCTTAGATTTTGGGAGCCCGAGGCCGGGTCGCCCCAGCCCTTAGTCTTTGGGAGCCCCAGACCTGGTGCGCCCCAGCCCTTAGGCTTTGTTAGCCCCTGGCCTGGGGCGCCTCAGCCCTTAGGCTTTGGGAGGCCCAGGCCTGGGACGCCCCTGACCATAGGTTTTGGGAGCCCCAGGCTTGCGGCGCCCCAACCCTTAGGCTTTGGAACCCCAGGCATGGGGCGCCCCAGCCCTTAAGCTTTGGGAGGCCCCGGCCTCTTGCACCCAGCCCTTAGACTTAGGGAGAACCAGGCCTGGGACGCCCCAGCCCTTATGCTTAGGGAGCCCCTGGCATGGGGCACCACAGCCTTTAGGCTTTGGGAGCCCGATGCCGTGGCGCCCAAGCCCTTAGGCTTTTGGAGCACCAGGACTGGGACGCCCCAGCCCATAGGTTTTGGGAGTCCTAGGCCTGGGGCGCCCCAGCCCTTAGGTTTTGGGAGCCAGAGGCAGGGTCGCCCCAGACCTTAGTCTTAGGGAGCCCCAGGCCTGGTGCGCCCCCGCCCATAGGTTTTGGGAGCCCCAGGCCTGTGGCGCCCCAGCCCTTAGGCTTTGGAACCCCAGGCATGGGGCGCCCCAGCCCTTAGGCTTTGGGAGCCCCAGGCCTGGGGCGCCCCAGCCCTTAAGTTTAAGAAGCCCCAGGCCTGAGGCGCCCCAGCCCTTAGGCTTAGGGAGCTCCAGGCCTGGGGTGCCCCAGCCCTTAGGCTTTGGGAGCCCCAGACCTGGGGCGCCCCAGCCCTTAGGCTTTGGGAGCGCCAGGCCTGTGGAGCCCCAGGCCTTAGGATATGGGAGCCCCAGCCCTGGGGCGCTCCAGCCCTTAGGCTTTGGGAACCCCAGTCCTGGGGCGCCCCAGGCCTTAGTCTTTGGGAGCGCCAGGCCTGTGGCGCCCCAGCCCTTAGGATTTGGGAGCCCCAGGCCTGCGGCGCGCCAACCCTTAAGCTTTTGGAGCCCCAGGCCTGGGGCGCCCCAGACCTTAGGCTTAGGGAGCCCCAGGCCTGGGGCGCCCCAGCCATTAGGCTTTGGGAGCCCCAGGCCAGGGACGCCCAAGCCCATAGGTTTGGGGAGCGCCAGGCCTGGGGCGCCCCCGCCATTCGGCGTAGGGAGCCCCAGGCCTGGTGAGCCGCAGCTCTTTGACTTAGGGAGACCCAGTCCAGGATTGCCCCAGCCCTTAGGCTTATTGAGCCCCAGACTTGGTGCGCCCTAGCAATTAGTCTTAGGGAGCCCCAGGCCTGGGTCGCCCCAACCCTTAGGCTTAGAAAGCCCCAGACCTGGGTGGCCCCAACCCTTAGGCTTAGAAAGCCCCAGACCTGGGTCGCCCCAGCAATTAGGCTTAGGGAGCCCCAGGCCTGGGGTGCCCCAGCCCTTAGGATTAGGGATGCCCAGGCCTGGGGTGCCCCAGCCCTTAGGCTTTGGGAATCCCAGTCCTGGGGCGCCCCAGCGCTTAGGCTTAGGGAACCCCAGGCCTGTGGCGCTCCAGCCCTTAAGCTGAGGGAGACCCAGGCCTGGGTCTCCCCAGCCCTTAGGTTTTGGGAGCCCCAGGACTGGGACGCCCCGACCCTTAGGTTTTGGGAGCCACAGGCCTGGGTCGCCCCTGCCCTTAGACTTTGGGAGCCCCAGGCTTGGGGCGCCCCAGCCCTTAGGCTTTGGGAGCTCCAGGACAGGGAACCCCGTCCTTAGGCTTAGGGAGCCCCAGGCTAGGGTCTACCCAACCATTAGGCTTAGAGAGCCCCAGACCTGGGGCGGCCCAGCAATTAGGCCTAGGGAACCCCAGTCTTGGGGCGCCCCAGTCCTTAGGCCTAGGGAGCCCCAGGCCCGTCGCCCCAGCCCTTTGGCTTTGGGAGCCGCAAGCCTGGGGCGCCCCAGCCCTTAGGCTTAGGGAGCCCTAGGCCTGAGGCGCCCCAGCCTTTAGGCTTTGGGAGCTCCAGGCCTGGGGCGCCCCAGCACTTAGGCTTAGGGAGCCCCAGGCCTGAGGTGCCCCAGCCTTTAGGCTTTGGGAGCCCCTGGCCTGGGGCGCCCCAGTCCTTAGGCTTTGGGAGCCCCAGGCCGGGGGCGCCCGAGTCCTTAGGCTTAGGGAGCCCCAGGCCAGGGTCGCCCAAGCCCTTAGGCTTAGAGAGCCCCAGACCTGGGGTGCCCCAGCAATTAGGCTTAGGGAGCCCCAGGCCTCGGTCGCCCCCGCCCTTAGTCTTTGGGAGCCCCTAGCCTGGGGCGCCCCAGACTTTAGGCTTTGGGAGCCCCAGACCTGGGGCGCCCCAGCCCTTAGGCTTAGAGATCCCCAGACCTGGGGCGCCCCAGCAAGTAGGCTTAGGGAGCGCCAGGCCAGGGTCGCCCCGGCCCTTAGTCTTAGGGAGCCCCAGGCCTGGGGCGCCCCAGCATTTAGGCTTAGGGAGCCCCAGGCCAGGTTAGCCCCAGCTCTTAGACTTTGGGAGCCCCAGGCCTGGGGCGCCCCAACCTTGGCCTTAGCGATCCCCGGGCCTGGGACGCCTCAGTCCTTCGGCTTTGGGAGCCCCAGGACTGGGGTGCCCCAGCTCTTGGGCTTACAGAGCCCTAGGCCTGGGGCACCCCAGCACTTAGGCTTTGGGAGCCCAGGGCCTGGAACGCCCCAGCCCTTCGGCTTAAGAAGCTCCAAGCCTGGGGCGCCCAAACCCTTAGGCTTAGAGAGCCCCAGGCCTGAGGCGCCCCAGCCCTTTCGCTTAGATAGCCCCAGACCTGGGTCGCCCCAGCCCTTAGGCTTAGGGATCCCCAGGCCTGGGGCGCCCCAGCCCTTAGGCTTAGGGAGCCCCAGGCCTGGTGATCCCCAGCTCTTAGACTTTGGGAACCCCAGGCCTGGGACGCCCAGCCCTTAGGCTTTTGGAGACCCAGGCCAGGGGCTCCCCAGCCCTTAGGCTTTGGGTGCGCCAGGTCTAGGGTGCCCCATCCCTTAGGCTTAGGGAGCCCCAGGCCTGGTGATCCCCAGCTCTTAGACTTAGGGAGCCCCTGGCCTGGGGCTCCCCAGCCCTTAGGCTTTGGGAGCCCCAGGCCTGGGGCGCCCCAACCCTTAGCCTTAGGGAGCCACAGGCCTGGGGCACCCAGCCCTTAGGCTTTGGGAGACCCAGGCTTGGGTCACCCCAGCTCTTAGTCTTGGGCGCCCCTGAACTTGGGCGCCCCTGCCCTTAAGCTTAGGGAGCCCCAGGCCTGGGGCTCCCCAGCCCTTAGACTTAAGAAGCCCAAAGCCTGGGACGCCCCAGCCCTTAGGCTTTGATAGCCCCAGGTCTTGGGAGCCCCAGCCCTTAGGCTTAGTTAGACCCAGCCCTGGGTCGCCCTAGCCCTTAGACTTTGGGAGGCCGAGGTCGGGCCACCCCAGCCCTTAGTCTTTGGGAGCCCCTACCTGGGGCGCCCCAGCCCTTAGACTTTGGGAGCTCCAGGCCTGGGGCGCCTCAGCGCTTAGGTTTTGGGAGCCCCAGACCTGGGACGCACCAGCCCATAGGTTTTGGGAGCCCCAGGCCAGCGGCGCCCCAGCCCTTAGGCTTTGGAACACCAGGCATGGGGCGCCCCAGCCCTTAGGCTTTGGGAGCCCTAGGTCTGGGGCGCCCCAACCCTTAGCCTTAGGGAGCCCTAGGCCTTGGGCGCCCCAGCCCTTAGACTTAGGGTGCCCCAGGCCTGGGATGCCTCAGCGCTTGGGCTTTTGGAGCCCCTGGCCTGGGGCGCCCCAGCCCTTAGGCTTTGGGAGCCTTAGGTCTGGGGCGCCCCAGCCCTTAGCCTTAGGGAGCCCTAGGCCTCGGGCGCCCCAGCCCTTAGGCTTAGGGTGACCCAGGCCTGGGACGCCTCAGCGCTTGGGCTTTTGGAGCCCCAGGCCTGGGTCGCCCCAGCCCTTAGGCTTTGGAAGTCCCTGGCCTGGTGAGCCCCAGCTCTTAGACTTAGGGAGCCCCTGGCCTGAGGCGCCCCAGCACTTAGACTTATAGAGCCCCAGACATGCGGCGCCCCAGCAATTAGGCTTAGGGATTCCCAACTTGGGGCGCCCCAGCCATTAGACTTAGGGAGCCCCAGCCCTTAGGCTTTGGGAGCCCCAGGCCTGGGACTCCTCATTCCTTGGGCTTTGGGAGCCCCAGGCCTGGGGCGGCCCAGCCCTTGGGCTTAGAGAGCCCCAGGCCTGGGGTGCCCCAGCCCTTAGGCTTTGGGATCCCCAGGCCGGGGGCGCCCCAGCCCTTAGGCTTAGGGAGCCCCAGGCCAGGGTCGACCAAGCCTTAGGCTTAGAGAGCCCCAGACCGGGGGTGCCCCAGCAATTAGGCTTTGGGAGCGCCAGGCCTGGGTCGCCCCAGCCCTTAGGCTTAGAGAGCCCCAGACTTGGGGCACCCCAGCCTTTAGGCTTTGGGAACCCCAGGCCTGGGGCGCCCCAGCCCTTAGGATTAGGGATGCCCAGGCCTGGGGCGCCCCAGCCCTTAGGCTTATGGATCCCCAGGCCTGGGGCGCCCTAGCCCTTAGTTTTAGGGAGCCCCAGGCCTGGGTCGCCCCAGCCCTTAGGCTTTGGGAGCCCCAAGCCTGGGGTGCCCCAGCCCTTAGGCTTTGGGAGCCCCAGGCCTGGAGAACCCCAGCCCTTGGGCTTAGAGATCCCCAGGCCTGGGGCGCCCCAGCAATTAGGCTTTGGGAGCCCCAAGCCTGGGGTGCCTCAGCCCTTAGGCTTTGGGAGCCCCAGGTCTGGGGCGCCCCAGCCCTAACGCTTAGGGAGCCCCAGACCTGGGGCGCCCCAGCCCTTAGGCTTAGGGAGCCCCTGGCCTGGGGTTCCCTAGCCCTTTGGCTTGGGAGCCCCAGGCCTGTGTGGCCCTAGTCCTTAGATTTTGGGAGCCCGAGGCCGGGTCGCCCCAGACCTTAGTCTGTGGGAGCCCCAGACCTGGTGCGCCCCAGCCCTTAGGCTTTGTGAGCCCCAGGCCAGGGGCGCCTCAGCCCTTAGGCTTTGGGAGGCCCAAGCCTGGGGTGCCCCAGCCCTTAGGCTTTGGGAGCCCCAGGCCTGGAGAACCCCAGCCCTTGGGCTTAGAGATCCCCAGGCCTGGGGCGCCCCAGCAATTAGGCTTTGGGAGCCCCAAGCCTGGGGTGCCTCAGCCCCTAGGCTTTGGGAGCCCCAGGTCTGGGGCGCCCCAGCCCTAACGCTTAGGGAGCCCCAGACCTGGGGCGCCCCAGCCCTTAGGCTTAGGGAGCCCCTGGCCTGGGGTTCCCTAGCCCTTTGGCTTGGGAGCCCCAGGCCTGTGTGGCCCTAGTCCTTAGATTTTGGGAGCCCGAGGCCGGGTCGCCCCAGACCTTAGTCTGTGGGAGCCCCAGACCTGGTGCGCCCCAGCCCTTAGGCTTTGTGAGCCCCAGGCCAAGGGCGCCTCAGCCCTTAGGCTTTGGGAGGCCCAGGCCTGGGACGCCCCTGACCATAGGTTTTGGGAGCCCCAGGCCTGCGGCGCCCCAACCCTTAGGCTTCGGAACCCCAGGCATGGGGCACCCCAGCCCTTAAGCTTTGGGAGGCCCCGGCCTCTTGCAACCAGCCCTTAGACTTAGCTAGAACCAGGGCTGGGACGCCCCAGCCCTTATGCTTAGGGAGCCTCAGCCTGGGGCACCCCAGCCCTTAGGCTTTGGGAGCCCCAGACCTGGGGCGCCCCAGCCCGTAGGCTTTGGGAGCGCCAGGCCTGTGGCGCCCCAGGCCTTAGGATTTGGGAGCCCCAGGCCTGCGGCGTGCCAACCCTTAAGCTTTTGGAGCCCCAGGCCTGGGGCGCCCCAACCCTTAGGCTTAGGGAGCCCCAGGCCTGGGGCGACCCAGCCCTTAGGCTTTGGGAACCCCAGTCCTGGAGCGACCCAGGTCTTAAGCTTTGGGAGCGCCAGGCCTGTGGCGCCCCAGCCCTTAGGATTTGGGAGCCCCAGGCCTGCGGCGCGCCAACCCTTAAGCTTATGGAGTCCCAGGCCTGGTGTGCTCCAGCCCTTAGGCTTAGGGAGCCCCAGGCCTGGGGCGCCCCAGCCATTAGGCTTTGGGAGCCCCAGGCCAGGGACGCCCAAGCCCATAGGTTTTGGGAGTGCCAGGCCTGGGGCGCCCCAGCCCTTAGGCTTAGGGAACCCCAGGCCTGTGGCGCTCCAGCCCTTAGGCTGAGGGAGCCCCAGGCCTGGGTCTCCCCAGCCCTTAGACTTTGGGAGCCCCAGGACTGGGGCGCCCCAGCCCTTAGGCTTTGGGAGCCCCATGACAGGGAAACCCGCCCTTAGGCTTAGGGACCCCCAGGCTAGGGTCTACTCAACCATTAGGCTTAGAGAGCCCCAGACCTGGGGCGCCCCAGCAATTAGGCTTAGGGAGCCCCAGGCCTGGGGTGCCCCAGCCCTTAGGATTAAGGATGCCCAGGCCTGGAGCGCCCCAGCCCTTAGGCTTTTGGAACCCCAGTCCTGGGGCGCCCCAGCGCTTAGGCTTAGGGAACCCCAGGCCTGTGGCGCTCCAGCCCTTAGGCTGAGGGAGACCCAGGCCTGGGTCTCCCCAGCCCTTAGGTTTTGGGAGCCCCAGGCCTGGGGCGCCCCCAACCTTAGGCTTAGGGAGCCCCAGGCCAGGGGCGCCCCAGCTCTGCGGCTTAGGGTGCCCCAGGCCTGGGTCGCCCCAGCCCTTAGACTTTGGGAGCCCCAGGCCTGTGTCGCCCCAGCCCTTAGGCTTAGGGAGCCCCAGGCCCGTCGCCCCAGCCCTTTGGCTTTGGGAGCCGCAAGCCTGGGGCGCCCCAGCCCTTAGGCTTAGGGAGCCCTAGGCCTGAGGCGCCCCAGCCTTTAGGCTTTGGGAGCTCCAGGCCTGGGGCGCCCCAGCCTTTAGGCTTTGGGAGCCCCTGGCCTGGGGCGCCCCAGTCCTTAGGCTTTGGGAGCCCCAGGCCGGGGGCGCCCGAGTCTTTAGGCTTAGGGAACCCCAGGCCAGGGTCGCCCAAGCCCTTAGGCTTAGAGAGCCCCAGACCTGGGGTGCCCCAGCAATTAGCCTTAGGGAGCCCCAGGCCTGGGTCGCCCCAGCCCTTAGTCTTTGGGAGCCCCTAGCCTGGGGCGCCCCAGCCTTTAGGCTTTGGGAGCCCCAGACCTGGGGCGCCCCAGCCCTTAGGCTTAGAGATCCCCAGACCTGGGTCGTCCCAGCAAGTAGGCTTAGGGAGCGCCAGGCCAGGGTCGCCCCGGACTTTAGGCTTAGGGAGCCCCAGGCCTGGGGCGCCCCAGCATTTAGGCTTAGGGAGCCCCAGGCCATGTTAGCCCCAGCTCTTAGACTTTGGGAGCCCCAGGCCTGGGGCGCCCCACCCTTGGCCTTAGGGAGCCCCAGGCCTGGGACGCCTCAGTCCTTCGAATTTGGGAGCCCCAGGACTGGGGTGCCCCAGCTCTTGGGCTTATAGAGCCCTAGGCCTGGGGCACCCCAGCACTTAGGCTTTGGGAGCCCAGGGCCTGGGACGCCCCAGCCCTTCGGCTTAAGAAGCTCCAAGCCTGGGGCGCCCCCACACTTAGGCTTAGGGAGCCCCTGGTCTGGGGCGCCCAAACCGTTAGGCTTAGAGAGCCCAAGCCTGAGGCGCCCCAGCCCTTAGGCTTAGATAGCCCCAGACCTGGGTCGCCTCAGCCCTTAGGCTTAGGGATCCCCAGGCCTGGGGCGCCCCAGCCCTTAGGCTTAGGGAGCCCCAGGCCTGGTGATCCCCAGCTATTAGACTTTGGGAACCCCAGGCCTGGGACGCCCAGCCCTTAGGCTTTGGGAGACCCAGGCCTGGGGCTCCCCAGCCCTTAGGCTTTGGGTGCGCCAGGTCTAGGGTGTCCCAGCCCTTAGGCTTAGAAAGCCCCAGACCTGGGATGCCCCAGCCCTTTGGATTAGGGATGCCCAGACCTGGGGCGCCCCAGCCCTTAGGCTTTGGGAACCCCAGTCCTGGGGCGCCCCAGCGCTTAGGCTTAGGGAACCCCAGGCCAGGGTCTCCCCAGCCCTTAGGTTTTGGGAGCCCCAGGCCTGGGGCGCCCCCACCCTTAGGCTTTGGGAGCCCCAGGCCTGGGTCGCCCCCACCCTTAGACTTTGGGAGCCCCAGGCTTGGGGCGCCCCAGCCCTTAGGCTTTGGGAGCTCCAGGACAGGGAACCCCGCCCTTAGGCTTAGGGAGCCCCAGGCTAGAGTCTACCCAACCATTAGGCTTAGAGAGCCCCAGACCTGGGGCGCCCCAGCAATTAGGCTTAGGGAACCCCAGTCCTGGGGCACCCCAGTCCTTAGGCTTAGGGAGCCCCTGGACCGTCGCCCCAGCCGTTTGGCGTTGGGAGCCGCAAGCCTGGGGCGCCCCAGCCCTTAGGCTTAGGGAGCCCTAGGCCTGAGGCGCCCCAGCCTTTAGGCTTTGGGAGCTCCAGGCCTGGGGCGCGCCAGCACTTAGGCTTAGGGAGCCGCAGGCCTGAGGTGCCCCAGCCTTTAGGCTTTGGAGCCCCTGGCCTGGGGCGCCCCAGTCCTTAGGCTTTGGGAGCCCCTAGCCTGGGGCGCCCCAGCCTTTAGGTTTTGGGAGCCCCAGACCTAGGGCGCCCCAGCCCTTAGGCTTAGAGATCCCCAGACCTGGGGCGCCCCAGCAAGTAGGCTTAGGGAGCGCCAGGCCAGGGTCGCCCCGGCCCTTAGTCTTAGGGAGCCCCAGGCCTGGGGCGCCCTGCATTTAGGCTTAGGGAGCCCCAGGCCAGGTTAGCCCCAGCTCTTAGACTTTGGGAGCCCCAGACCTGGGGCGCCCCAACCTTGGCCTTAGGGAGCCCCAGGCCTGGGAGGCCTCAGTCCTTTGGCTTTGGGAGCCCCAGGACTGGGGTGCCCCAGCTCTTGGGCTTACAGAGCCCTAGGCCTGGGGCACCCCAGCACTTAGGCTTTGGGAGCTCAGGGCCTGGGACGCCCCAGCCCTTCGGCTTAGGGAGCTCCAAGCCTGGGGCGCCCCCACACTTAGGCTTAAGGAGCCCCAGACCTGGGTCGCCCCCGCCCTTAGGCTTAGGGATCCCCAGGCCTGGGGCGCCCCAGCCCTTAGGCTTAGGGAGCCCCAGGCCTGGTGATCCCCAGCTCTTAGACTTAGGGAGCCCCTGGCCTGGGGCTCCCCAGCCCTTAGGCTTTGGGAGCCCCAGGCCTGGGGCACCCCAACCCTTAGCCTTAGGGAGCCACAGGCCTGGGGCACCCAGCCCTTAGGCTTTGGGAGACCCACGCTTGGGTCGCCCCAGCTCTTAGTCTTGGGCGCCCCTGAACTTGGGCGCCCCTGCCCTTAGGCTTAGGGAGCCCCAGGCCTGGGGCTTCCCAGCCCTTAGACTTAAGAAGCCCAAGGCCTGGGACGCCGCAGCCCTTAGGCTTTGTTAGCCCCAGGTCTTGGGAGCCCCAGCCCTTAGGCTTAGTTAGCCCCAGCCCTGGGTCGCCCTAGCCCTTAGACTTTGGGAGGCCAAGGTCGGGCCACCCCAGCCCTTAGTCTTTGGGAGCCCCGACCTGGGGCGCCCCAGCCCTTAGACTTTGGGAGCTCCAGGCCTGGGGCGCCTCAGCGCTTAGGCTTTGGGAGCCCCAGACCTGGGACGCACCAGCCCATAGGTTTTGGGAGCCCCAGGCCAGCGGCGCCCCAGCCCTTAGGCTTTGGAACACCAGGCATGGGGCGCCCCAGCCCTTAGGCTATGGGAGCCCTAGGTCTGGGGCGCCCCAACCCTTAGCCTTAGGGAGCCCAAGGCCTCGGGCGCCCCAGCCCTTAGGCTTAGGGTGCCCCAGGCCTGGGACACCTCAGCGCTTGGGCTTTTGGAGCCCCAGGCCTGGGGCGCCCCAGCCCTTAGGCTTTGGGAGCCCTAGGTCTGGGGCGCCCCAGCCCTTAGCCTTAGGGAGCCCTAGGCCTCGGGCGCCCCAGCCCTTAGGCTAAGGGTGCCCCAGGCCTGGGACGTCTCAGCGCTTGGGCTTTTGGAGCCCCAGGCCTGGGGCGCCCCATCCCTTAGGCTTTGGGAGTCCCTGGCCTGGTGAGCCCCAGCTCTTAGACTTAGGGAGCCCCTGGCGTGAGGCGCCCCAGCACTTAGGCTTAGGGAGCCCCAGGCCTGGGGCGCCCCAGCCCTTAGACTTATAGAGCCCCAGACATGCGGCGCCCCGGCAATTAGGCTTAGGGATTCCCAACTTGGGGCGCCCCAGCCATTAGACTTAGGGAGCCCCAGGCCTGGGGCGCCCCAGCCCTTAGGCTTTGGGAGCACCAGGCCTGAGACTCCTCATTCCTTGGGCTTTGGAAGCCCCAGGCCTGGGGCGCACCAGCCCTTGGGTTAGAGAGCCCCAGGCCTGGGGTGCCCCAGCCCTTAGGCTTTGGGATCCCCAGGCCAGGGGCGCCCCAGCCCTTAGGCTTAGGGAGCCCCAGGCCAGGGTCGACCAAGCCTTAGGCTTAGAGAGTCCCAGACCGGGGGTGCCCCAGCAATTAGGCTTTGGGAGCGCCAGGCCTGGGTCGCCCCAGGCCTTAGGCTTAGAGAGCCCCAGACTTGGGGCACCCCAGCAATTAGGCTTAGGGAGCCCCAGGCCTGGGGTGCCCCAGCCCTTAGGATTAAGGATGCCCAGGCCTGGAGCGCCCCAGCTTTTAGGCTTTGGGAACCCGAGGCCTGGGGCGCCCCAGCCCTTAGGATTAGGGATGCCCAGGCCTGGGGCGCCCCAGCCCTTAGGCTTAGGGATCCCCAGGCCTGGGGCGCCCCAGCCCTTAGTTTTAGGGAGCCCCAGGCCTGGGTCGCCCCAGCCCTTAGGCTTTGGGAGCCCCAAGCCTGGGGTGCCCCAGCCCTTAGTCTTTGGGAGCCCCAGGCCTGGAGAACCCCAGCCCTTGGGCTTAGAGATCCCCAGGCCTGGGGCGCCTCAGCAATTAGGCTTTGGAAGCCCCAAGCCTGGGGTTCCTCAGCCCTTAGGCTTTGGGAGCCCCAGGTCTGGGGCGCCCTAGCCCTAACGCTTAGGGAGCCCCAGACCTGGGGTGCCCCAGCCCTTAGGCTTAGGGAGCCCCTGGCCTGGGGTTCCATAGCCCTTTGGCTTGGGAACCCCAGGCCTGTGTCGCCCTAGTCCTTAGATTTTGGGAGCCCGAGGCCGGGTCGCCCCAGACCTTAGTCTGTGGGAACCCCAGACCTGGTGCACCCCAGCCCTTAGGCTTTGTGAGCCCCAGGCCAGGGGCGCCTCAGCCCTTAGGCTTTGGGAGGCCCAGGCCTGGGACGCCCCTGACCATAGGTTTTGGGAGCCCCAGGCCTGCGGCGCCCCAACCCTTAGGCTTTGGAACCCCAGGCATGGGGCGCCCCAGCCCTTAAGCTTTGGTAGGCCCCGGCCTCTTGCACCCAGCCCTTAGACTTAGGGAGAACCAGGGCTGGGACGCCCCAGCCCTTATGCTTAGGGAGCCTCAGGCCTGGGGCACCCCAGCCCTTAGGCTTTGGGAGCCCCAGACCTGGGACGCCCCAGCCCGTAGGCTTTGGGAGCGCCAGGCCTGTGGCGCCCCAGGCCTTAGGATTTGGGAGCCCCAGGCCTGTGGCGTGCCAACCCTTAAGCTTTTGGAGCCCCAGGCCTGGGGCGCCCCAACCCTTAGGCTTAGGGAGCCCCGGGCCTGGGGCGCCCCAGCCATTAGGCTTTGGGAGCCCCAGGCCAGGGACGCCCAAGCCCATAGGTTTTGGGAGTGCCAGGCGTGGGGCGCCCAAGGCCTTAAGCTTTGGGAGCGCCAGGCCTGTGGCGCCCCAGCCCTTAGGATTTGGGAGCCCCAGGCCTGCGGCGCGCCAACCCTTCAGCTTTTGTAGCCCCAGGCTTGGGGCGCCCCAGCCCTTAGGCTTAGGGAGCCCCAGGCCTGGGGCGCCCCAGCCATTAGGCTTTGGGAGCCCCAGGCCAGGGACGCCCAAGCCCATAGGTTTTGGGAGTGCCAGGCGTGGGGCGCCCCAGCCCTCAGGCTTAAGGAACCCCAGGCCTGTGGCGCTCCAGCCCTTAGGCTGAGGGAGACCCAGGCCTGGGTCTCCCCAGCCCTTAGGTTTTGGGAGCCCCAGGCCTGGGGCGCCCCCACCCTTAGGCTTAGGGAACCCCAGGCCTGGGGCGCCCCAGCTCTGCGGCTTAGGGTGCCCCAGGCCTGGGTCGCCCCAGCCCTTAGACTTTGGGAGCCCCAGGCCTGGGGCGCCCCAGCCCTTAGGCTTTTGGAGCCCCAGGACAGGGAAACCCGCCCTTAGGCTTAGGGACCCCCAGGCTAGGGTCTACCCAACCATTAGGCTTAGAGAGCCCCAGACCTGGGGCGCCCCAGCAATTAGGCTTAGGGAGCCCCAGGCCTGGGGTGCCCCAGCCCTTAGGATTAAGGATGCCCAGGCCTGGGGCGCCCCCACCCTTAGGCTTAGGGTGCCCCAGGCCTGGGGCGCCCCAGCTCTGCGGCTTAGGGTGCCCCAGGCCTGGGTCGCCCCAGCCCTTAGACTTTGGGAGCCCCAGGCCTGTGTCGCCCCAGCCCTTAGGCTTAGGGAGCCCCAGGCCCGTCGCCCCAGCCCTTAGGCTTTGGGAGCCGCCAGCCTGGGGCGCCCCAGCCCTTAGGCTTAGGGAGCCCTAGGCCTGAGGCGCCCCAGCCTTTAGGCTTTGGGAGCTCCAGGCCTGGGGCGCCCCAGCCTTTAGGCTTTGGGAGCCCCTGGCCTGGGGCGCCCCAGTCCTTAGGCTTTGGGAGCCCCAGGCCGGGGGCGCCCGAGTCCTTCGGCTTAGGGAACCCCAGGCCAGGGTCGCCCAAGCCCTTAGGCTTAGAGAGCCCCAGACCTGGGGTGCCCCAGCAATTAGCCTTAGGGAGCCCCAGGCCAGGGTCTCCCCAGCCCTTAGTCTTTGGGAGCCCCTAGCCTGGGGCGCCCCAGCTTTTAGGCTTTGGGAACCCCAGAACTGGGACGCCCCAGCCCTTAGGCTTAGAGATCCCCAGACCTGGGGCACCCCAGCAAGTAGGCTTAGGGAGCGCCAGGCCAGGGTCGCCCCGGCCCTTAGGCTTAGGGAGCCCCAGGCCTGGGGCGCCCCAGCATTTAGGCTTAGGGAGCCCCAGGCCAGGTTAGCCCCAGCTCTTAGACTTTGGGAGCCCCAGGCCTGCGGCGCCCCAACCTTGGCCTTAGGGAGCCCCAGGCCTGGTGATCCCCAGCTATTAGACTTTGGGAACCCCAGGCCTGGGACGCCCAGCCCTTAGGCTTTGGGAGACCCAGGCCTGGGGCTCCTCAGCCCTTAGGCTTTGGGTGCGCCAGGTCTAGGGTGCCCCAGCCCTTAGGCTTAGGGAGCCCCAGGCCTGGTGATCCCCAGCTCTTAGACTTAGGGAGCCCCTGGCCTGGGGCTCCCCAGCCCTTAGACTTTGGGAGCCCCAGGCCTGGGGCGCCCCAACACTTAGCCTTAGGGAGCCACAGGCCTGGGGCACCCAGCCCTTAGGCTTTGGGAGACCCAGGCTTGGGTCGCCCCAGCTCTTAGTCTTTGGGAGACCTTGGCCTGGGCGCCCCAGTCCTTAAGCTTAGGGAGCCCCAGGCCTGGGGCGCCTCAGCCCTTAGGCTTTGGGAGACCCAGGCCTGCGGTGCCCCAGCCCTTAGGCTTTGATAGCCCCAGGTCTGGGGTCCACCAGCCCTTAGGCTTAGTTAGCCCCAGGCCTGGGTCGCCCTAGCCCTTAGAATTTCGGAGGCCGAGGTCGGGTCACCCCAGCCCTTTGTCTTTGGGAGCCCCGACCTGGGGCGCCACAGCCCTTAGACTTTGGGAGCTCCAGGCCTGGGGCGCCTCAGCGCTTAGGCTTTGGGAGCCCCAGGCCTGGGACGCACCAGCCCATAGGTTTTGGGAGCCCCAGGCCAGCGGCGCCCCAGCCCTTAGGCTTTGGAACACCAGGCATGGGGCGCCCCAGCCCTTAGGCTTTGGGAGCCCTAGGTCTGGGGCGCCCCAACCCTTAGCCTTAGGGAGCCCTAGGCCTTGGGCGCCCCAGCCCTTAGACTTAGGGTGCCCCAGGCCTGGGATGCCTCAGCGCTTGGGCTTTTGGAGCCCCTGGCCTGGGGCGCCCCAGCCCTTAGGCTTTGGGAGCCTTAGGTCTGGGGCGCCCCAGCCCTTAGCCTTAGGGAGCCCTTGGCCTCGGGCGCCCCAGCCCTTAGGCTTAGGGTGACCCAGGCCTGGGACGCCTCAGCGCTTGGGCTTTTGGAGCCCCAGGCCTGGGTCGCCCCAGCCCTTAGGCTTTGGAAGTCCCTGGCCTGGTGAGCCCCAGCTCTTAGACTTAGGGAGCCCCTGGCCTGAGGCGCCCCAGCACTTAGACTTATAGAGCCCCAGACATGCGGCGCCCCAGCAATTAGGCTTAGGGATTCCCAACTTGGGGCGCCCCAGCCATTAGACTTAGGGAGCCCCAGCCCTTAGGCTTTGGGAGCCCCAGGCCTGGGACTCCTCATTCCTTGGGCTTTGGGAGCCCCAGGCCTGGGGCGGCCCAGCCCTTGGGCTTAGAGAGCCCCAGGCCTGGGGTGCCCCAGCCCTTAGGCTTTGGGATCCCCAGGCCGGGGGCGCCCCAGCCCTTAGGCTTAGGGAGCCCCAGGCCAGGGTCGACCAAGCCTTAGGCTTAGAGAGCCCCAGACCGGGGGTGCCCCAGCAATTAGGCTTTGGGAGCGCCAGGCCTGGGTCGCCCCAGCCCTTAGGCTTAGAGAGCCCCAGACTTGGGGCACCCCAGCCTTTAGGCTTTGGGAACCCCAGGCCTGGGGCGCCCCAGCCCTTAGGATTAGGGATGCCCAGGCCTGGGGCGCCCCAGCCCTTAGGCTTATGGATCCCCAGGCCTGGGGCGCCCTAGCCCTTAGTTTTAGGGAGCCCCAGGCCTGGGTCGCCCCAGCCCTTAGGCTTTGGGAGCCCCAAGCCTGGGGTGCCCCAGCCCTTAGGCTTTGGGAGCCCCAGGCCTGGAGAACCCCAGCCCTTGGGCTTAGAGATCCCCAGGCCTGGGGCGCCCCAGCAATTAGGCTTTGGGAGCCCCAAGCCTGGGGTGCCTCAGCCCTTAGGCTTTGGGAGCCCCAGGTCTGGGGCGCCCCAGCCCTAACGCTTAGGGAGCCCCAGACCTGGGGCGCCCCAGCCCTTAGGCTTAGGGAGCCCCTGGCCTGGGGTTCCCTAGCCCTTTGGCTTGGGAGCCCCAGGCCTGTGTGGCCCTAGTCCTTAGATTTTGGGAGCCCGAGG
The DNA here is from genome assembly GCF_050624435.1 of Tenrec ecaudatus. Classification (NCBI taxonomy): domain Eukaryota; kingdom Metazoa; phylum Chordata; class Mammalia; order Afrosoricida; family Tenrecidae; genus Tenrec; species Tenrec ecaudatus. Next base: position 445,179 of record NW_027459474.1, read on the forward strand.
CCGGGTCGCCCCAGACCTTAGTCTGTGGGAGCCCCAGACCTGGTGCGCCCCAGCCCTTAGGCTTTGTGAGCCCCAGGCCAGGGGCGCCTCAGCCCTTAGGCTTTGGGAGGCCCAAGCCTGGGGTGCCCCAGCCCTTAGGCTTTGGGAGCCCCAGGCCTGGAGAACCCCAGCCCTTGGGCTTAGAGATCCCCAGGCCTGGGGCGCCCCAGCAATTAGGCTTTGGGAGCCCCAAGCCTGGGGTGCCTCAGCCCCTAGGCTTTGGGAGCCCCAGGTCTGGGGCGCCCCAGCCCTAACGCTTAGGGAGCCCCAGACCTGGGGCGCCCCAGCCCTTAGGCTTAGGGAGCCCCTGGCCTGGGGTTCCCTAGCCCTTTGGCTTGGGAGCCCCAGGCCTGTGTGGCCCTAGTCCTTAGATTTTGGGAGCCCGAGGCCGGGTCGCCCCAGACCTTAGTCTGTGGGAGCCCCAGACCTGGTGCGCCCCAGCCCTTAGGCTTTGTGAGCCCCAGGCCAAGGGCGCCTCAGCCCTTAGGCTTTGGGAGGCCCAGGCCTGGGACGCCCCTGACCATAGGTTTTGGGAGCCCCAGGCCTGCGGCGCCCCAACCCTTAGGCTTCGGAACCCCAGGCATGGGGCACCCCAGCCCTTAAGCTTTGGGAGGCCCCGGCCTCTTGCAACCAGCCCTTAGACTTAGCTAGAACCAGGGCTGGGACGCCCCAGCCCTTATGCTTAGGGAGCCTCAGCCTGGGGCACCCCAGCCCTTAGGCTTTGGGAGCCCCAGACCTGGGGCGCCCCAGCCCGTAGGCTTTGGGAGCGCCAGGCCTGTGGCGCCCCAGGCCTTAGGATTTGGGAGCCCCAGGCCTGCGGCGTGCCAACCCTTAAGCTTTTGGAGCCCCAGGCCTGGGGCGCCCCAACCCTTAGGCTTAGGGAGCCCCAGGCCTGGGGCGACCCAGCCCTTAGGCTTTGGGAACCCCAGTCCTGGAGCGCCCCAGGTCTTAAGCTTTGGGAGCGCCAGGCCTGTGGCGCCCCAGCCCTTAGGATTTGGGAGCCCCAGGCCTGCGGCGCGCCAACCCTTAAGCTTATGGAGTCCCAGGCCTGGTGTGCTCCAGCCCTTAGGCTTAGGGAGCCCCAGGCCTGGGGCGCCCCAGCCATTAGGCTTTGGGAGCCCCAGGCCAGGGACGCCCAAGCCCATAGGTTTTGGGAGTGCCAGGCCTGGGGCGCCCCAGCCCTTAGGCTTAGGGAACCCCAGGCCTGTGGCGCTCCAGCCCTTAGGCTGAGGGAGCCCCAGGCCTGGGTCTCCCCAGCCCTTAGACTTTGGGAGCCCCAGGACTGGGGCGCCCCAGCCCTTAGGCTTTGGGAGCCCCATGACAGGGAAACCCGCCCTTAGGCTTAGGGACCCCCAGGCTAGGGTCTACTCAACCATTAGGCTTAGAGAGCCCCAGACCTGGGGCGCCCCAGCAATTAGGCTTAGGGAGCCCCAGGCCTGGGGTGCCCCAGCCCTTAGGATTAAGGATGCCCAGGCCTGGAGCGCCCCAGCCCTTAGGCTTTTGGAACCCCAGTCCTGGGGCGCCCCAGCGCTTAGGCTTAGGGAACCCCAGGCCTGTGGCGCTCCAGCCCTTAGGCTGAGGGAGACCCAGGCCTGGGTCTCCCCAGCCCTTAGGTTTTGGGAGCCCCAGGCCTGGGGCGCCCCCAACCTTAGGCTTAGGGAGCCCCAGGCCAGGGGCGCCCCAGCTCTGCGGCTTAGGGTGCCCCAGGCCTGGGTCGCCCCAGCCCTTAGACTTTGGGAGCCCCAGGCCTGTGTCGCCCCAGCCCTTAGGCTTAGGGAGCCCCAGGCCCGTCGCCCCAGCCCTTTGGCTTTGGGAGCCGCAAGCCTGGGGCGCCCCAGCCCTTAGGCTTAGGGAGCCCTAGGCCTGAGGCGCCCCAGCCTTTAGGCTTTGGGAGCTCCAGGCCTGGGGCGCCCCAGCCTTTAGGCTTTGGGAGCCCCTGGCCTGGGGCGCCCCAGTCCTTAGGCTTTGGGAGCCCCAGGCCGGGGGCGCCCGAGTCTTTAGGCTTAGGGAACCCCAGGCCAGGGTCGCCCAAGCCCTTAGGCTTAGAGAGCCCCAGACCTGGGGTGCCCCAGCAATTAGCCTTAGGGAGCCCCAGGCCTGGGTCGCCCCAGCCCTTAGTCTTTGGGAGCCCCTAGCCTGGGGCGCCCCAGCCTTTAGGCTTTGGGAGCCCCAGACCTGGGGCGCCCCAGCCCTTAGGCTTAGAGATCCCCAGACCTGGGTCGTCCCAGCAAGTAGGCTTAGGGAGCGCCAGGCCAGGGTCGCCCCGGACTTTAGGCTTAGGGAGCCCCAGGCCTGGGGCGCCCCAGCATTTAGGCTTAGGGAGCCCCAGGCCATGTTAGCCCCAGCTCTTAGACTTTGGGAGCCCCAGGCCTGGGGCGCCCCACCCTTGGCCTTAGGGAGCCCCAGGCCTGGGACGCCTCAGTCCTTCGAATTTGGGAGCCCCAGGACTGGGGTGCCCCAGCTCTTGGGCTTATAGAGCCCTAGGCCTGGGGCACCCCAGCACTTAGGCTTTGGGAGCCCAGGGCCTGGGACGCCCCAGCCCTTCGGCTTAAGAAGCTCCAAGCCTGGGGCGCCCCCACACTTAGGCTTAGGGAGCCCCTGGTCTGGGGCGCCCAAACCGTTAGGCTTAGAGAGCCCAAGCCTGAGGCGCCCCAGCCCTTAGGCTTAGATAGCCCCAGACCTGGGTCGCCTCAGCCCTTAGGCTTAGGGATCCCCAGGCCTGGGGCGCCCCAGCCCTTAGGCTTAGGGAGCCCCAGGCCTGGTGATCCCCAGCTATTAGACTTTGGGAACCCCAGGCCTGGGACGCCCAGCCCTTAGGCTTTGGGAGACCCAGGCCTGGGGCTCCCCAGCCCTTAGGCTTTGGGTGCGCCAGGTCTAGGGTGTCCCAGCCCTTAGGCTTAGAAAGCCCCAGACCTGGGATGCCCCAGCCCTTTGGATTAGGGATGCCCAGACCTGGGGCGCCCCAGCCCTTAGGCTTTGGGAACCCCAGTCCTGGGGCGCCCCAGCGCTTAGGCTTAGGGAACCCCAGGCCAGGGTCTCCCCAGCCCTTAGGTTTTGGGAGCCCCAGGCCTGGGGCGCCCCCACCCTTAGGCTTTGGGAGCCCCAGGCCTGGGTCGCCCCCACCCTTAGACTTTGGGAGCCCCAGGCTTGGGGCGCCCCAGCCCTTAGGCTTTGGGAGCTCCAGGACAGGGAACCCCGCCCTTAGGCTTAGGGAGCCCCAGGCTAGAGTCTACCCAACCATTAGGCTTAGAGAGCCCCAGACCTGGGGCGCCCCAGCAATTAGGCTTAGGGAACCCCAGTCCTGGGGCACCCCAGTCCTTAGGCTTAGGGAGCCCCTGGACCGTCGCCCCAGCCGTTTGGCGTTGGGAGCCGCAAGCCTGGGGCGCCCCAGCCCTTAGGCTTAGGGAGCCCTAGGCCTGAGGCGCCCCAGCCTTTAGGCTTTGGGAGCTCCAGGCCTGGGGCGCGCCAGCACTTAGGCTTAGGGAGCCGCAGGCCTGAGGTGCCCCAGCCTTTAGGCTTTGGAGCCCCTGGCCTGGGGCGCCCCAGTCCTTAGGCTTTGGGAGCCCCTAGCCTGGGGCGCCCCAGCCTTTAGGCTTTGGGAGCCCCAGACCTAGGGCGCCCCAGCCCTTAGGCTTAGAGATCCCCAGACCTGGGGCGCCCCAGCAAGTAGGCTTAGGGAGCGCCAGGCCAGGGTCGCCCCGGCCCTTAGTCTTAGGGAGCCCCAGGCCTGGGGCGCCCTGCATTTAGGCTTAGGGAGCCCCAGGCCAGGTTAGCCCCAGCTCTTAGACTTTGGGAGCCCCAGACCTGGGGCGCCCCAACCTTGGCCTTAGGGAGCCCCAGGCCTGGGAGGCCTCAGTCCTTTGGCTTTGGGAGCCCCAGGACTGGGGTGCCCCAGCTCTTGGGCTTACAGAGCCCTAGGCCTGGGGCACCCCAGCACTTAGGCTTTGGGAGCTCAGGGCCTGGGACGCCCCAGCCCTTCGGCTTAGGGAGCTCCAAGCCTGGGGCGCCCCCACACTTAGGCTTAAGGAGCCCCAGACCTGGGTCGCCCCCGCCCTTAGGCTTAGGGATCCCCAGGCCTGGGGCGCCCCAGCCCTTAGGCTTAGGGAGCCCCAGGCCTGGTGATCCCCAGCTCTTAGACTTAGGGAGCCCCTGGCCTGGGGCTCCCCAGCCCTTAGGCTTTGGGAGCCCCAGGCCTGGGGCACCCCAACCCTTAGCCTTAGGGAGCCACAGGCCTGGGGCACCCAGCCCTTAGGCTTTGGGAGACCCACGCTTGGGTCGCCCCAGCTCTTAGTCTTGGGCGCCCCTGAACTTGGGCGCCCCTGCCCTTAGGCTTAGGGAGCCCCAGGCCTGGGGCTTCCCAGCCCTTAGACTTAAGAAGCCCAAGGCCTGGGACGCCGCAGCCCTTAGGCTTTGTTAGCCCCAGGTCTTGGGAGCCCCAGCCCTTAGGCTTAGTTAGCCCCAGCCCTGGGTCGCCCTAGCCCTTAGACTTTGGGAGGCCAAGGTCGGGCCACCCCAGCCCTTAGTCTTTGGGAGCCCCGACCTGGGGCGCCCCAGCCCTTAGACTTTGGGAGCTCCAGGCCTGGGGCGCCTCAGCGCTTAGGCTTTGGGAGCCCCAGACCTGGGACGCACCAGCCCATAGGTTTTGGGAGCCCCAGGCCAGCGGCGCCCCAGCCCTTAGGCTTTGGAACACCAGGCATGGGGCGCCCCAGCCCTTAGGCTATGGGAGCCCTAGGTCTGGGGCGCCCCAACCCTTAGCCTTAGGGAGCCCAAGGCCTCGGGCGCCCCAGCCCTTAGGCTTAGGGTGCCCCAGGCCTGGGACACCTCAGCGCTTGGGCTTTTGGAGCCCCAGGCCTGGGGCGCCCCAGCCCTTAGCCTTAGGGAGCCCTAGGCCTCGGGCGCCCCAGCCCTTAGGCTAAGGGTGCCCCAGGCCTGGGACGCCTCAGCGCTTGGGCTTTTGGAGCCCCAGGCCTGGGGCGCCCCATCCCTTAGGCTTTGGGAGTCCCTGGCCTGGTGAGCCCCAGCTCTTAGACTTAGGGAGCCCCTGGCGTGAGGCGCCCCAGCACTTAGGCTTAGGGAGCCCCAGGCCTGGGGCGCCCCAGCCCTTAGACTTATAGAGCCCCAGACATGCGGCGCCCCGGCAATTAGGCTTAGGGATTCCCAACTTGGGGCGCCCCAGCCATTAGACTTAGGGAGCCCCAGGCCTGGGGCGCCCCAGCCCTTAGGCTTTGGGAGCACCAGGCCTGAGACTCCTCATTCCTTGGGCTTTGGAAGCCCCAGGCCTGGGGCGCACCAGCCCTTGGGTTAGAGAGCCCCAGGCCTGGGGTGCCCCAGCCCTTAGGCTTTGGGATCCCCAGGCCAGGGGCGCCCCAGCCCTTAGGCTTAGGGAGCCCCAGGCCAGGGTCGACCAAGCCTTAGGCTTAGAGAGTCCCAGACCGGGGGTGCCCCAGCAATTAGGCTTTGGGAGCGCCAGGCCTGGGTCGCCCCAGGCCTTAGGCTTAGAGAGCCCCAGACTTGGGGCACCCCAGCAATTAGGCTTAGGGAGCCCCAGGCCTGGGGTGCCCCAGCCCTTAGGATTAAGGATGCCCAGGCCTGGAGCGCCCCAGCTTTTAGGCTTTGGGAACCCGAGGCCTGGGGCGCCCCAGCCCTTAGGATTAGGGATGCCCAGGCCTGGGGCGCCCCAGCCCTTAGGCTTAGGGATCCCCAGGCCTGGGGCGCCCCAGCCCTTAGTTTTAGGGAGCCCCAGGCCTGGGTCGCCCCAGCCCTTAGGCTTTGGGAGCCCCAAGCCTGGGGTGCCCCAGCCCTTAGTCTTTGGGAGCCCCAGGCCTGGAGAACCCCAGCCCTTGGGCTTAGAGATCCCCAGGCCTGGGGCGCCTCAGCAATTAGGCTTTGGAAGCCCCAAGCCTGGGGTTCCTCAGCCCTTAGGCTTTGGGAGCCCCAGGTCTGGGGCGCCCTAGCCCTAACGCTTAGGGAGCCCCAGACCTGGGGCGCCCCAGCCCTTAGGCTTAGGGAGCCCCTGGCCTGGGGTTCCATAGCCCTTTGGCTTGGGAACCCCAGGCCTGTGTCGCCCTAGTCCTTAGATTTTGGGAGCCCGAGGCCGGGTCGCCCCAGACCTTAGTCTGTGGGAACCCCAGACCTGGTGCACCCCAGCCCTTAGGCTTTGTGAGCCCCAGGCCAGGGGCGCCTCAGCCCTTAGGCTTTGGGAGGCCCAGGCCTGGGACGCCCCTGACCATAGGTTTTGGGAGCCCCAGGCCTGCGGCGCCCCAACCCTTAGGCTTTGGAACCCCAGGCATGGGGCGCCCCAGCCCTTAAGCTTTGGTAGGCCCCGGCCTCTTGCACCCAGCCCTTAGACTTAGGGAGAACCAGGGCTGGGACGCCCCAGCCCTTATGCTTAGGGAGCCTCAGGCCTGGGGCACCCCAGCCCTTAGGCTTTGGGAGCCCCAGACCTGGGACGCCCCAGCCCGTAGGCTTTGGGAGCGCCAGGCCTGTGGCGCCCCAGGCCTTAGGATTTGGGAGCCCCAGGCCTGTGGCGTGCCAACCCTTAAGCTTTTGGAGCCCCAGGCCTGGGGCGCCCCAACCCTTAGGCTTAGGGAGCCCCGGGCCTGGGGCGCCCCAGCCATTAGGCTTTGGGAGCCCCAGGCCAGGGACGCCCAAGCCCATAGGTTTTGGGAGTGCCAGGCGTGGGGCGCCCAAGGCCTTAAGCTTTGGGAGCGCCAGGCCTGTGGCGCCCCAGCCCTTAGGATTTGGGAGCCCCAGGCCTGCGGCGCGCCAACCCTTCAGCTTTTGTAGCCCCAGGCTTGGGGCGCCCCAGCCCTTAGGCTTAGGGAGCCCCAGGCCTGGGGCGCCCCAGCCATTAGGCTTTGGGAGCCCCAGGCCAGGGACGCCCAAGCCCATAGGTTTTGGGAGTGCCAGGCGTGGGGCGCCCCAGCCCTCAGGCTTAAGGAACCCCAGGCCTGTGGCGCTCCAGCCCTTAGGCTGAGGGAGACCCAGGCCTGGGTCTCCCCAGCCCTTAGGTTTTGGGAGCCCCAGGCCTGGGGCGCCCCCACCCTTAGGCTTAGGGAACCCCAGGCCTGGGGCGCCCCAGCTCTGCGGCTTAGGGTGCCCCAGGCCTGGGTCGCCCCAGCCCTTAGACTTTGGGAGCCCCAGGCCTGGGGCGCCCCAGCCCTTAGGCTTTTGGAGCCCCAGGACAGGGAAACCCGCCCTTAGGCTTAGGGACCCCCAGGCTAGGGTCTACCCAACCATTAGGCTTAGAGAGCCCCAGACCTGGGGCGCCCCAGCAATTAGGTTTAGGGAGCCCCAGGCCTGGGGTGCCCCAGCCCTTAGGATTAAGGATGCCCAGGCCTGGGGCGCCCCCACCCTTAGGCTTAGGGAGCCCCAGGCCTGGGGCGCCCCAGCTCTGCGGCTTAGGGTGCCCCAGGCCTGGGTCGCCCCAGCCCTTAGACTTTGGGAGCCCCAGGCCTGTGCCGCCCCAGCCCTTAGGCTTAGGGAGCCCCAGGCCCGTCGCCCCAGCCCTTAGGCTTTGGGAGCCGCCAGCCTGGGGCGCCCCAGCCCTTAGGCTTAGGGAGCCCTAGGCCTGAGGCGCCCCAGCCTTTAGGCTTTGGGAGCTCCAGGCCTGGGGCGCCCCAGCCTTTAGGCTTTGGGAGCCCCTGGCCTGGGGCGCCCCAGTCCTTAGGCTTTGGGAGCCCCAGGCCGGGGGCGCCCGAGTCCTTCGGCTTAGGGAACCCCAGGCCAGGGTCGCCCAAGCCCTTAGGCTTAGAGAGCCCCAGACCTGGGGTGCCCCAGCAATTAGCCTTAGGGAGCCCCAGGCCAGGGTCGCCCCAGCCCTTAGTCTTTGGGAGCCCCTAGCCTGGGGCGCCCCAGCTTTTAGGCTTTGGGAACCCCAGAACTGGGACGCCCCAGCCCTTAGGCTTAGAGATCCCCAGACCTGGGGCACCCCAGCAAGTAGGCTTAGGGAGCGCCAGGCCAGGGTCGCCCCGGCCCTTAGGCTTAGGGAGCCCCAGGCCTGGGGCGCCCCAGCATTTAGGCTTAGGGAGCCCCAGGCCAGGTTAGCCCCAGCTCTTAGACTTTGGGAGCCCCAGGCCTGCGGCGCCCCAACCTTGGCCTTAGGGAGCCCCAGGCCTGGTGATCCCCAGCTATTAGACTTTGGGAACCCCAGGCCTGGGACGCCCAGCCCTTAGGCTTTGGGAGACCCAGGCCTGGGGCTCCTCAGCCCTTAGGCTTTGGGTGCGCCAGGTCTAGGGTGCCCCAGCCCTTAGGCTTAGGGAGCCCCAGGCCTGGTGATCCCCAGCTCTTAGACTTAGGGAGCCCCTGGCCTGGGGCTCCCCAGCCCTTAGACTTTGGGAGCCCCAGGCCTGGGGCGCCCCAACACTTAGCCTTAGGGAGCCACAGGCCTGGGGCACCCAGCCCTTAGGCTTTGGGAGACCCAGGCTTGGGTCGCCCCAGCTCTTAGTCTTTGGGAGACCTTGGCCTGGGCGCCCCAGTCCTTAAGCTTAGGGAGCCCCAGGCCTGGGGCGCCTCAGCCCTTAGGCTTTGGGAGACCCAGGCCTGCGGTGCCCCAGCCCTTAGGCTTTGATAGCCCCAGGTCTGGGGTCCACCAGCCCTTAGGCTTAGTTAGCCCCAGGCCTGGGTCGCCCTAGCCCTTAGAATTTCGGAGGCCGAGGTCGGGTCACCCCAGCCCTTTGTCTTTGGGAGCCCCGACCTGGGGCGCCACAGCCCTTAGACTTTGGGAGCTCCAGGCCTGGGGCGCCTCAGCGCTTAGGCTTTGGGAGCCCCAGGCCTGGGACGCACCAGCCCATAGGTTTTGGGAGCCCCAGGCCTGCGGCGCCCCAGCCCTTAGGCTTTGGAACACCAGGCATGGGGTGCCCCAGCCCTTAGGCTTTGGGAGCCCTAGGTCTGGGGCGCCCCATCCCTTAGGCTTTGGGAGTCCCTGGCCTGGTGAGCCCCAGCTCTTAGACTTAGGGAGCCCCTGGCCTGAGGCGCCCCAGCACTTAGGCTTAGGGAGCCCCAGGCCTGGGGCGCCCCAGCCCTTAGACTTATAGAGCCCCAGACATGCGGCGCCCCAGCAATTAGGCTTAGGGATTCCCAACTAGGGGCGCCCCAGCCATTAGATTTAGGGAGCCCCAGGCCTGGGGCGCCCCAGCCCTTAGGTTTTGGGAGCCCCAGGCCTGGGACTCCTCATTCCTTGGGCTTTGGGAGCCCCAGGCATGGGGCGCCCCAGCCCTTGGGCTTAGACAACCCCAGGCCTGAGGTGCCCCAGCCCTTAGGCTTTGGGATCCCCAGGCCTGGGGCGCCCCCGCCCTTACGCTTTGGGAGCCCCTGGCCTGGGGCGCCCCAGCCCTTGGGCTTTGGGAGCCCCAGGGCAGGGGCGCCCCAGCCCTTAGGCTTAGGGAGCCCCAGGCCAGGGTCGCCCAAGCCTTAGGCTTAGAGAGCCCCAGACCGGGGTGCCCCAGCAATTAGGCTTTGGGAGCGCCAGGCCTGGGTCGCCTCAGCCCTTAGGCTTGGAGAGCCCCAGACTTGGGGCACCCCAGCAATTAGGCTTAGGGAGCCCCAGGCCTGGGGCGCCCCTGCCCTTAGGCTTAGGGATCCCCAGGCCTGGGGCGCCCCAGCCCTTAGGTTTAGGGAGCCCCAGGCCTGGGTTGCCCCAGCCCTTAGGCTTTGGGAGCCCCAAGCCTGGGTGCCCCAGCCCTTAGGCTTTGGGAGCCCCAGGCCTGGAGAACCCCAGCCCTTGGGCTTAGAGATCCCCAGGCCTGGGGCGCCCCAGCAATTAGGCTTTGGGAGCCCCAAGCCTGGGGTGCCCCAGCCCTTGGCTTTGGGAGCCCCAGGCCTGGAGAACCCCAGCCCTTAGGCTTAGAGATCCCCAGACCTGGGGCACCCCAGCAATTAGGCTTAGGGAGCGCCAGGCCAGGGTCTCGCCGGCCCTTAGGCTTAGGGAGCCCCAGGTCTGGGGCGCCCCAATCCTTAGGGTTAGGGAGCCCAAGGCCTGGTGAGCCCCAGTTCTTAGACTTTGGGAGCCCCAGCCTGGGGCGCCTAGCCCTTAGGCTTTGGGAGCCCCAGGCTTGGGGCACTCCAGCCCTCAGTATTTTGTATGCCCAGACCTGGGGCGCTTCAGCCATTAGGCTTAGGGAGCCCCAGACCTGGGTTGCCCCAGCCCTTAGGCTTAGGGAGCCCCAGGCCTGGGGCACCCCAGGCCTTAGGCTTAAGGAGCCCCAGGCCTGGTGAGCCCCAGCTCTTAGACTTTGGGAGCCCCAGCCTTGGGGCGCCCAGCCCTTAGGCTTTGGGAGACCCAGGCCTGGGGCGCCCCAGCCCTTAGGCTTTGGGAGTCCCAGGCCTGGTGATCCCCAGCTCTTAGACTTAGGGAGCCCATGGCCTTGGACGCCCCAACCCTTAGGCTTCGGGAGCCCCAGACCTGGGGCGCACCAGCCCTTAGGCTTTGGGAGCCCCTGGCCTGGGGCGCCTTAGCCCTTAGGCTTTGATAGCCCAAGGCCAGCGGTGCCCTAGCCCTTAGGCTTTGATAGCCCCAGGTCTGGGGCGCCCCAGCCCTTAGGCTTAGTTAGCCCCAGGCCTCATTCACCCTAGCCCTTATACTTGGGAGCCCGAGGCCGGGTCACCCCAACCCTTAGTCTTTGGGAGCCCCAGGCCTGGGGCGCCCCAGCCCTTAGGCTTTGGGAGCCCCAGGCTTGGGGCGCCCCATCCCTTAGGCTTTGGGAGCCCCAGGCCTGGGGGGCACCAGCCCTTAGGCTTAGGGAGCGACAGGCCAGGGTCGCCCCATCCCTTAGGCTTAGAGAGCCCCAGACCTGGGGCCCCCCAGCAATTAGGCTTAGGTAGCCCAAGGCCTGGGGCATCCCAGCCCTCAGTATTTGGTATGGCCAGACCTGGGGCGCCCCAGCCATTAGTCTTAGGGAGCCCCAGGCCTGGGTTACCCCAGCCCTTAGGCTTAGGGAGCCCCAGGCCTGGGGCGCCCCAGCCCTTAGGCTTAAGAAGCCCAAGGCCTGGGACGCCCCAGTCCTTAGGATTTGATAGCTCCAGGTCTGGGGCGCCCCAGCCCTTAGTCCTAGTTAGCCCCAGGCCTGGGGTACCCCAGCCCTTAGGCTTTGGGAGCCCCAGGTCTGGGGCGCTCCAGCCCTAATGCTTAGGGAGCCCCAGACCTGGGGCGCCCCAGCCCTTAGGCTTAGGGAGCCCCTGGCCTGGGGCTCCCCAGCCCTTAAGCTTGGGAGCCCCAGGCCTGGGTCGCCCTAGTCCTTAGATTTTGGGAGCCCGAGGCCGGGTCGCCCCAGACCTTAGTCTTTGGGAGCCCCAGACCTGGTGCGCCTCAGCCCTTAGGCTTTGTTAGCCCATGTCCTGGGGCGCCTCAGCCCTTAGGCTTTGGGAGGCCCAGGCCTGGGACGCCCCTGACCATAGGTTTTGGGAGCCCCAGGTCTGCGGCGCCCCAACCCTTAGGCTTTGGAACCCCAGGCATGGGGCGCCCCGGCCCTTAAGCTTTGGGAGGCCCCGGCCTCTTGCACCCAGCCCTTAGACTTAGGGAGAACCAGGCCTGGGACGCCCCAGCCCTTATGCTTAGGGAGCCCCTGGCATGGGGCACCACAGCCTTTAGGCTTTGGGAGCCCGATGCCGTGGCGCCCAAGCCCTTAGGCTTTTGGAGCACCAGGACTGGGACGCCCCAGCCCTTAGGTTTTGGGAGCCCCAGGCCTGGGGCGCCCCAGCCCTTAAGTTTAGGGAGCCCCAGGCCTGAGGCGCCCCAGCCCTTAGGCTTAGGGAGCCCCAGGCCTGGGGCGCCCCAGCCCTTAGGCTTTGGGAGCCCCAGACCTGGGGCGCCCCAGCCCTTAGGCTTTGGGAGCTCCAGGCCTGTGGAGCCCCAGGCCTTAGGATTTGGGAGCCCCAGGCCTGGGGCGCTCCAGCCCTTAGGCTTTGGGAACCCCAGTCCTGGGGCGCCCCAGGCCTTAGTCTTTGGGAGCGCCAGGCCTATGGCGCCCCAGCCCTTAGGATTTGGGAGCCCCAGGCCTGCGGCGCGCCAACCATTAAGCTTTTGGAGCCCCAGGACTGGGGCGCCCCAGACCTTAGTCTTAGGGAGCCCCAGGCCTGGGGCGCCCTAGCCATTAGGCTTTGGGAGCCCCAGGCCAGGGACGCCCAAGCCCATAGGTTTTGGGAGCGCCAGGCCTGGGGCGCCCCAGCCCTTAGGCTTTGGGAGCGCCAGGCCAGGGTTGCCCCATCCCTTAGGCTTATTGAGCCCCAGTCCTGGGGCGCCCCAGCAATTAAGCTTAGGGAGCCCCAGGCCTGGGTCGCCCCAACCCTTAGGCTTAGAAAGCCCCAGACCTGGGAAGCCCCAGCAATTAGGATTAGGGAGCCCCAGGCCTGGGGTGCCCCAGCCCTTAGGCTTTGGAACCCCAGGCATGGGGCGCCCCAGACCTTAGGCTCTGGGAGCCCCAGGCCTGGGGCGCCCCAGCCCTTAAGTTTACGGAGCCCCAGGACTGAGGCGCCCCAGCCCATAGGCTTAGGGAGCCCCAGGCCTGGGGCGCCCGAGCCCTTAGGCTTTGGGAGCCCCAGACCTGGGGCGCCCCAGCCCTTAGGCTTTGGGAGCGCCAGGCCTGTGGAGCCCCAGGCCTTAGGATTTGGGAGCCCCAGGCCTGGGTCGCCCCAACCCTTAGGCTTAGAAAGCCCCAGACCTGGGTCGCCCCAGCAATTAGGCTTAGGGAGCCCCTGGCCTGGGGCGCCCCAGCCCTTATGCTTTGGGAACCCCAGTCCTAGGGCGCCCCAGCGCTTAGGCTTAGGGAACCCCAGCCTGTGGCGCTCCAGCCCTTAAGCTGAGGGAGACCCAGGCCTGGGTCTCCCCAGCCCTTAGGTTTTGGGAGCCCCAGGCCTGGGGCGCCCCCACCCTTAGGCTTTGGGAGCCCCAGGCCTGGGTCGCCCCAGTCCTTAGACTTTGGGAGCCCCTGGCTTGGGTCTACCCAACCATTAGGCTTAGAGAGCCCCAGACATGGGGCGCCCCAGCAATTAGGCTTAGGGAGCCTCATGACTGGGGCGCCCCAGCCCTTAGGAGTAGGGATGCCCAGGCCTGGGTCTCCCCAGCCCTTAGGTTTTGGGAGCCCCAGGCCTGGGGCGCCCCCACCCTTAGGCTTTGGGAGCCCCAGGCCTGGGTCGCCCCAGTCCTTAGACTTTGGGAGCCCCAGGCTTGGGTCTACCCAACCATTAGGCTTAGAGAGCCCCAGACATGGGGCGCCCCAGCAATTAGGCTTAGGGAGCCTCATGACTGGGGCGCCCCAGCCCTTAGGAGTAGGGATGCCCAGGCCTGGGGCTACCCAGCCCTTTGTCTTTGGGAGCCACAAGCCTGGGGCGCCCAAGCCCTTAGGCTTAGGGAGCCCTAGGCCTGAGGCGCCCCAGCCTTTAGGCTTTGGGAGCTCCAGGCCTGCGGCGCCCCAGCACTTAGGCTTAGGGAGCCCCAGGCCTGAGGAGCCCCAGTCCTTAGGCTTTGGGAGCCCCAGGCCGGGGGCGCCCGAGTCCTTAGGCTTAGGGAGCCCCAGGCCAGGGTCGCCCAAGCCCTTAGGCTTAGAGAGCCCCAGACCTGGGGTGCCCCAGCAATTAGGTTTAGGGAGCCCCAGGCCTGGGTCGCCCCAGCAAGTAGGCTTAGGGAGCGCCAGGCCAGGGTCCCCCCGACCCTTAGTCTTAGGGAGCCCCAGGCCTGGGGCGCGCCAGCATTTAGGCTTAGGGAGCCCCAGGACAGGTTAGCCCCAGCTCTTAGACTTTGGGAGCCCCAGGCCTGGGGCGCCCCAACCTTGGCCTTAAGGAGCCCCAGGCCTGGGACGCCTCAGTCCTTCGGCTTTGGGAGCCCCAGGACTGGGGTGCCCCAGCTCTTGGGCTTACAGAGCCCTAGGCCTGGGGCACCCCAGCACTTAGGCTTTGGGAGCCCAGGGCCTGGGACGCCCCAGCCCTTCGGCTTAGGTAGCTCCAAGCCTGGGGCGCCCCCACACTTAGGCTTAGGGAGCCCCTGGTCTGGGGCGCCCAAACCCTTAGGCTTAGAGAGCCCCAGGCCTGAGGCGCCCCAGCCCTTAGGCTTAGATAGCCCCAGACCTGGGTCGCCCCAGCCCTTAGGCTTAGGGATCCCCAGGCCTGGGGCGCCCCAGCCCTTAGGCTTAGGGAGCCCCAGGCCTGGTGATCCCCAGCTCTTAGACTTTGGGAACCCCAGGCCTGGGACGCCCAGCCCTTAGGCTTTGGGAGACCCAGGCCTGGGGCTCCCCAGCCCTTAGGCTTTGGGTGCACCAGGTCTAGGGTGCCCCAGCCCTTAGGCTTAGGGAGCCCCAGGCCTGGTGATCCCCAACTCTTAGACTTAGGGAGCCCCTGGCCTGGGGCTCCCCAGCCCTTAGGCTTTCGGAGCCCCAGGCCAGGGGCGCCCCAACCCTTAGCCTTAGGGAGCCACAGGCCTGGGGCACCCAGCCCTTAGGCTTTGGGAGACCCAGGCTTGGGTCGCCCCAGCTCTTAGTCTTGGGCTTCCCTGAACTTGGGCGCCCCTGCCCTTAGCCATAGGGAGCCCCAGGCCTGGGGCTCCCCAGCCCTTAGACTTAAGAAGCCCAAGGCCTGGGACTCCCCAGCCCTTAGGCTTTGATAGCCCCTGGTCTTGGGAGCCCCAGCCCTTAGGCTTAGTTAGCCCCAGCCCTGGGTCGCCCTAGCCCTTAGACTTTGGGAGGCCGAGGTCGGGCCACCCCAGCCCTTAGTCTTTGGGAGCCCCGACCTGGGGCGCCCCAGCCCTTAGACTTTGGGAGCTCCAGGCCTGGGGCGCCTCAGCGCTTAGGCTTTGGGAGCCCCAGACCTGGGACGCACCAGCCCATAGGTTTTGGGAGCCCGAGGCCACCGGCGCCCCAGCCCTTAGGCTTTGGAACACCAGGCATGGGGCGCCCCAGCCCTTAGGCTTTGGGAGCCCTAGGTCTGGGGCGCCCCAGCCCTTAGCCTTAGGGAGCCCTAGGCCTAGGGCGCCCCAGCCCTTAGGCTTAGGGTGCCCCAGGCCTGGGACGCCTCAGCGCTTGGGCTTTTGGAGCCCCAGGCCTGGGGCGCCCCAGCCCTTAGGCTTTGGGAGTCCCTGGCCTGGTGAGCCCCAGCTCTTAGACTTAGGGAGCCCCTGGCCTGACGCGCCCCAGCACTTAGGCTTAGGGAGCCCCAGGCCTGGGGCGCCATAGCCCTTAGACTTATAGAGCCCCAGACATGCGGCGCCCCAGCAATTAGGCTTAGGGATTCCCAACTTGGGGCGCCCCAGCCATTAGACTTAGGGAGCCCGAGGCCTGGGGCGCCCCAGCCTTTAGGCTTTGGGAGCCCCAGGCCTGGGACTCCTCATTCCTTGGGCTTTGGGAGCCCCAGGCCTGGGGCGCCCCAGCCCTTAGGCTTAGAGAGCCCTAGGCCTGGGGTGCCCCAGCCCTTAGGCTTAGAGAGCCCCAGGCCTGGGGTGCCCCAGCCCTTAGGCTTTGGGATCCCCAGGCCGGGGGCGCCCCAGCCCTTAGGCTTAGGGAGCCCCAGGCCAGGGTCGACCAAGCCTTAGGCTTAGAGAGCCCCAGACCGGGGGTGCCCCAGCAATTAGGCTTTGGGAGCGCCAGGCCTGGGTCGCCCCAGCCCTTAGGC
The DNA here is from genome assembly GCF_050624435.1 of Tenrec ecaudatus. NCBI lineage: Eukaryota > Metazoa > Chordata > Mammalia > Afrosoricida > Tenrecidae > Tenrec > Tenrec ecaudatus. The sequence goes on from NW_027459474.1 coordinate 460,812, forward strand.
TTAGAGAGCCCCAGACTTGGGGCACCCCAGCAATTAGGCTTAGGGAGCCCCAGGCCTGGGGTGCCCCAGCCCTTAGGATTAAGGATGCCCAGGCCTGGAGCGCCCCAGCCTTTAGGCTTTGGGAACCCCAGGCCTGGGGCGCCCCAGCCCTTAGGATTAGGGATGCCCAGGCCTGGGGCGCCCCAGCCCTTAGGCTTAGGGAAACCCAGGCCTGGGGCGCCCCAGCCCTTAGTTTTAGGGAGCCCCAGGCCTGGGTCGCCCCAGCCCTTAGGCTTTGGGAGCCCCAAGCCTGGGGTGCCCCAGCCCTTAGGCTTTGGGAACCCCAGGCCTGGAGAACCCCAGCCCTTGGGCTTAGAGATCCCCAGGCCTGGGGCGCCCAAACAATTAGGCTTTGGGAGCCCCAAACCTGGGGTGCCTCAGCCCTTAGGCTTTGGGAGCCCCAGGTCTGGGGCACCCCAGCCCTAATGCTTAAGGAGCCCCAGACCTGGGGCGCCCCAGCCCTTAGGCTTAGGGAGCCCCTGGCCTGGGGTTCCCTAGCTCTTTGGCTTGGGAGCCCCAGGCCTGTGTCGCCCTAGTCCTTAGAGTTTGGGAGCCCGAGACCGGGTCGCCCCAGACCTTAGTCTGTGGGAGCCCCAGACCTGGTGCGCCCCAACCCTTAGGCTTTGTGAGCCCCAGGCCAGGGGCGCCTCAGCCCTTAGTATTTGGGAGGCCCAGGCCTGGGACGCCCCTGACCATAGGTTTTGGGAGCCCCAGGCCTGCGGCGCGCCAACCCTTAAGCTTATGGAGCCCCAGGTCTGGGGCGCCCCAGCCCTTAAGCTTAGGGAGCCCCAGGCCTGGGGCGCCTCAGCCATTAGGCTTTGGGAGCCCCAGGCCAGGGACGCCCAAGCCCATAGGTTTTGGGAGTGCCAGGCCTGGGGCGCCCCAGCCCTTAGGCTTAGGGAACCCCAGGCCTGTGGCGCTCCAGCCCTTAGGCTGAGGGAGACCCAGGCCTGGGTCTCCCCAGCCCTTAGGTTTTGGGAGCCCCAGGCCTGTGGCGCCCCCACTCTTAGGCTTAGGGAGCCCCAGGCCTGGGGCGCCCCAGCTCTGCGGCTTAGGGTGCCCCAGTCCTGGGTCGCCCCAGCCCTTAGACTTTGGGAGCCCCAGGCCTGGGGAGCCCCAGCCCTTAGGCTTTGGGAGCCCCAGGACAGGGAAACCCGCCCTTAGGCTTAGGGACCCCCAGGCTAGGGTCTACCCAACCATTAGGCTTAGAGAGCCCCAGACCTGGGGCGCCCCAGCAATTAGGCTTAGGGAGCCCCAAGCCTGGGGTGCCCCAGCCCTTAGGATTAAGGATGCCCAGGCCTGGAGCGCCCCAGCCCTTAGGCTTTGGGAACCCCAGTCCTGGGGCGCCCCAGCGCTTAGGCTTAGGGAACCCCAGGCCTGTGGCGCTCCAGCCCTTAGGCTGAGGGAGACCCAGGCCTGGGTCTCCCCAGCCCTTAGGTTTTGGGAGCCCCAGGCCTGGGGCGCCCCCACCCTTAGGCTTAGGGTGCCCCAGGCCTGGGGCGCCCCAGCTCTGCGGCTTAGGGTGCCCCAGGCCTGGGTCGCCCCAGCCTTTAGACTTTGGGCGCCCCAGGCCTGTGTCGCCCCAGCCCTTAGGCTTAGGGAGCCCCAGGCCCGTCGCCCCAGCCCTTTGGCTTTGGGAGCCGCAAGCCTGGGGCGCCCCAGCCCTTAGGCTTAGGGAGCCCTAGGCCTGGGGTGCCCCAGCCCTTAGGCTTTGGGATCCCCAGGCAGGGGCCCCCCAGCCCTTAGGCTTAGGGAGCCCCAGGCCAGGGTCGACCAAGCCTTAGGCTTAGAGAGCCCCAGACCGGGGGTGCCCCAGCAATTAGGCTTTGGGAGCGCCAGGCCTGGGTCGCCCCAGCCCTTAGGCTTAGAGAGCCCCAGACTTGGGGTGCCCCAGCCCTTAGGATTAAGGATGCCCAGGCCTGGAGCGCCCCAGCCTTTAGGCTTTGGGAACCCCAGGCCTGGGGCGCCCCAGCCCTTAGGATTAGGGATGCCCAGGCCTGGGGCGCCCCAGCGCTTAGGCTTAGGGATCCCCAGGCCTGGGGCGCCCCAGCCCTTAGTTTTAGGGAGCCCCAGGCCTGGGTCGCCCCAGCCCTTAGGCTTTGGGAGCCCCAAGCCTGGGGTGCCCCAGCCCTTAGGCTTTGGGAGCCCCAGGCCTGGAGAACCCCAGCCCTTGGGCTTAGAGATCCCCAGGCTTGGGGCGCCCCAGCAATTAGGCTTTGGGAGCCCCAAGCCTGGGGTGCCTCAGCCCTTAGGCTTTGGAAGCCCCAGGTCTGGGGCGCCCCAGCCCTAACGCTTAGGGAGCCCCAGACCTGGGGCGCCCCAGCCCTTAGGCTTAGGGAGCCCCTGGCCTGGGGTTCCCTAGCCCTTTGGCTGGGGAGCCCCAGGCCTGTGTCGCCCTAGTCCTTAGATTTTGGGAGCCCGAGCCCGGGTCGCCCCAGACCTTAGTCTGTGGGAGCCCCAGACCTGGTGCGCCCCAGCCCTTAGGCTTTGGGAGGCCCAGGCCTGGGACGCCCCTGACCATAGGTTTTGGGAGCCCCAGGCCTGCGGCGCCCCAACCCTTAGGCTTTGGAACCCCAGGCATGGGGCGCCCCAGCCCTTAAGCTTTGGGAGGCCCCGGCCTCTTGCACCCAGCCCTTAGACTTAGGGAGAACCAGGGCTGGGACGCCCCAGCCCTTATGCTTAGGGAGCCTCAGGCCTGGGGCACCCCAGCCCTTAGGCTTTGGGAGCCCCAGACCTGGGGCGCCCCAGCCCGTAGGCTTTGGGAGCGCCAGGCCTGTGGCGCCCCAGGCCTTAGGATTTGGGAGCCCCAGGCCTGCGGCGTGCCAACCCTTAAGCTTTTGGAGCCCCAGGCCTAGGGCGTCCCAACCCTTAGGCTTAGGGAGCCCCAGGCCTGGGGAGCCCCAGCCCTTAGTCTTTGAGAACCCCAGTCCTGGAGCGCCCCAGGCCTTAAGCTTTGGGAGCGCCAGGCCTGTGGCGCCCCAGCCCTTTGGATTTGGGAGCCCCAGGCCTGTGGCGCGCCAACCCTTAAGCTTATGGAGCCCCAGGCCTGGGGCGCCCCAGCCCTTAGGCTTAGGAAGCCCCAGGCCTGGGGCGCCCCAGCCATTAGGCTTTGGGAGCCCCAGGCCAGGGACGCCCAAGCCCATAGGTTTTGGGAGTGCCAGGCCTGGGGCGCCCCAGCCCTTAGGCTTAGGGAACCCCAGGCCTGTGGCGCTCCAGCCCTTAGGCTGTGCCTGGGTCTCCCCAGCCCTTAGGTTTTGGGAGCCCCAGGCCTGGGGCGCCCCCACCCTTAGGCTTAGGGAGCCCCAGGCCTGGGGCGCGCCAGCTCTGCGGCTTAGGGTGCCCCAGGCCTGGGTCGCCCCAGCCCTTAGACTTTGGGCGCCCCAGGCCTGTGTGCCCCAGCCCTTAGGCTTAGGGAGCCCCAGGCCCGTCGCCCCAGCCCTTTGGCTTTGGGAGCCGCAAGCCTGGGGCGCCCCAGCCCTTAGGCTTAGGGAGCCTTAGGCCTGAGGCGCCCCAACCTTTAGGCTTTGGGAGCTCCAGGCCTGGGGCGCCCCAGTCCTTAGGATTTGGGAGCCCCAGGCCGGGGGCGCCCGAGTCCTTACGCTTAGGGAACCCCAGGCCAGGGTCGCCCATGCCCTTAGGCTTAGAGAGCCCCCGACCTGGGGTGCCCCAGCAATTAGGCTTAGGGAACCCCAGGCCTGGGTCGCCCCAGCCCTTAGTCTTTGGGAGCCCCTAGCCTGGGGCGCCCCAGCCTTTAGGCTTTGGGAGCCCCAGACCTGGGGCGCCCCAGCCCTTAGGCTTAGAGATCCCCAGACCTGGGGCGCCCCAGCAAGTAGGCTTAGGGAGCGCCAGGCCAGGGTCGCCCCGGCCCTTAGGCTTAGGGAGCCCCAGGCCTGGGGCGCCCCAGCATTTAGGCTTAGGGAGCCCCAGGCCATGTTAGCCCCAGCTCTTAGACTTTGGGATCCCCAGGCCTGGGGCGCCCCACCCTTGGCCTTAGGGAGCCCCAGGCCTGGGACGCCTCAGTCCTTCGGCTTTGGGAGCCCCAGGACTGGGGTGCCCCAGCTCTTGGGCTTATAGAGCCCTAGGCCTGGGGAACCCCAGCACTTAGGCTTTGGGAGCCCAGGGCCTAGGACGCCCCAGCCCTTTGCCTTAAGAAGCTCAAAGCCTGGGGCGCCCCCACACTTAGGCTTAGGGAGCCCCTGGTCTGGGGCGCCCAAACCGTTAGGTTTAGAGAGGCCAAGCCTGAGGCGCCCCAGCCCTTAGGTTTAGATAACCCCAGACCTGGGTCGCCCCAGCCCTTAGGCTTAGGGATCCCCAGGCCTGGGGCGCCCCAGCCCTTAGGCTTAGGGAGCCCCAGGCCTGGTGATCCCCAGCTATTAGACTTTGGGAACCCCAGGCCTGGGACGCCCAGCCCTTAGGCTTTGGGAGACCCAGGCATGGGGCTCCCCAGCCCTTAGGCTTTGGGTGCGCCAGGTCTAGGGTGTCCCAGCCCTTAGGCTTAGGGTACCCCAGGCCTGGTGATCCCCAGCTCTTAGACTTAGGAAGCCCCTGGCCTGGGGCTCACCAGTCCAAGGCTTTAGGAGCCCCAGGCCTGTGGCGCCCCAACCCTTAGCCTTAGGGAGCCACAGGCCTGGGGCACCCAGCCCTTAGGCTTTGGGAGACCCAGGCTTGGGTCGCCCCAGCTCTTAGTCTTGGGTGCCCCTGAACTTGGGCGCCCCTGCCCTTTTGCTTAGGGAGCCCCAGGCTTGGGGCTCCCCAGCCCTTAGACTTAAGAAGCCCAAGGCCTGGGACGCCCAAGCCCTTAGGCTTTGATAGCCCCCGGTCTTGGGAGCCCCAGCCCTTAGGCTTAGTTAGCCCCAGGAATGGGTCGGCCTAGCCCTTAGACTTTGGGAGGCCGAGGTCGGGTCACCCCAGCCCTTAGTCTTTGGGAGCCCCGACCTGGGGCGCCCCAGCCCTTAGACTTTGGGAGCTCCAGGCCTGGGGCGCCTCAGCGCTTAGGCTTTGGGAGCCCCAGGCCTGGGACGCCCCAGCCCTTAGGCTTTGTTACACCAGGCATGGGGCGCCCCAGCCCTTAGGCTTTGGGAGCCCTAGGTCTGGGGCGCCCCAGCCCTTAGCCTTAGGGAGCCCTAGGCCTCGGGCGCCCCAGCCCTTAGGCTTAGGGTGCCCCAGGCCTGGGACGCCTCAGCGCTTGGGCTTTTGGAGCCCCAGGCCTGGGGCGCCCCAGCCCTTAGGCTTTGGGTGTCCCTGGCCTGGTGAGCCCCAGCTCTTAGACTTAGGGAGCCCCTGGCCTGAGTCACCCCAGCACTTAGGCATAGGGAGCCCCAGGCCTGGGGCGCCCCAGCCCTTAGACTTATAGTGCCCCAGACATGCGGGGCCCCAACAATTAGGCTTAGGGATTCCCAACCTGGGGCGCCCCAGCCATTAGACTTAGGGAGCCCCAGGCCTGGGGCGCACCAGCCCTTAGGCTTTGGGAGCCCCAGGCCTGGGACGCCCCCGCCCTTACGCTTTGGGAGCCCCTGGCCTGGGGCGCCCCAGCCCTTGGGCTTTGGTAGCCCCTGGCCTGTGGGGACCCAGCCCTTAGGCTTTGGGAGCCCCAGGCCGGGGGCGCCCAAGCCCTTAGGCTTTGGGAGCCCCAGGCCAGGGTCGCCCAAGCCTTAGGCTTAGAGAGCCCCAGACCGGGGGTGCCCCAGTAATTAGGCTTTGGGAGCCCCAGGACTGGGTCGCCCCAGCCCTTAGGCTTAGAGAGCCCCAGACTTGGGGCACCCCAGCAATTAGGCTTAGGGAGCCCCAGGCCTAGGGCACCCCAGCCCTTAGGATTAGGGATGCCCAGGCCTGGGGCGCCCCAGCCCTTAGGTTTAGGGATCCCCAGGCCTGGGGCCCCCCAGCCCTTAATTTTAGGGAGCCCCAGGCCTGGGTCGCCCCAGCCCTTAGGTTTTGGGAGCCCCAAGCCTGGGGTGCCCCAGCCCTTAGGCTTTAGGAGCCCCAGGCCTGGAGAACCCCATCCCTTGCGCTTAGAGATCCCCAGGCCTGGGGCGCCCCAGCCCTTAGGATTTGGGAGCCCCAGGCCTGCGGCGCGCCAACCCTTAAGCTTTTGGAGCCCCAGGCCTGGGGCGCCCCAGCCCTTAGGCCTAGGGAGCCCCAGGCCTAGGGCGCCCCAGCCATTAGGCTTTGGGAGCCCCAGGCCAGGGACGCCCAAGCCCATAGGTTTTGGGAGCACCAGGCCTGGGGCGCCCCCACCATTCGGCGTAGGGAGCCCCAGGCCTGGTGAGCCGCAGCTCTTTGACTTAGGGAGACCCAGGCCAGGGTCGCCCCAACCCTTAGGCTTAGAAAGCCCCAGACCTGGGTCGCCCCAGCAATTAGGCTTAGGGAGCCCCAGGCCTGGGGTGCCCCAGCCCTTAGGATTAGGGATGCCCAGGCCTGGGGTGCCCCAGCCCTTAGGCTTTGGGAACCCCATTCCTGGGGCGCCCCAGCGCTTAGGCTTAAGGAACCCCAGGCCTGTGGCGCTAAAGCCCTTAGGCTGAGGAAGACCCAGGCCTGGGTCTCCCCAGCCCTTAGGTTTTGGGAGCCCCAGGCCTGGCGCGCCCCCACCCTTAGGCTTAGGGAGCCCCAGGCCTAGGGTGCCCCAGCTCTGCGGCTTAGGGTGCCCCAGGCCTGGGTCGCCCTAGCCCTTAGACTTTGGGAGGCCGAGGTCGGGTCACCCCAGCCCTTAGTCTTTGGGAGCCCCGACCTGGGGCGCCCCAGCCCTTAGACTTTGGGAGCTCCAGGCCTGGGGCGCCTCAGCGATAAGGCTTTGGGAGCCCCAGGCCTGGGACGCACCAGCACATAGGTTTTGGGAGCCCCAGGCTTGCGGCGCCCCAGCCCTTAGGCTTTGTTACACCAGGCATGGGGCGCCCCAGCCCTTAGCCTTAGGGAGCCCTAGGCCTCGGGCGCCCCAGCCCTTAGGCTTAGGGTGCCCCAGGCCTGGGACGCCTCAGCGCTTGGGCTTTTGGAGCCCCAGGCCTGGGGCGCCCCAGCCCTTAGGCTTTGGGAGTCCCTGGCCTGGTGAGCCCCAGCTCTTAGACTTAGGGAGCCCCTGGCCTGAGTCACCCCAGCACTTAGGCATAGGGAGCCCCAGGCCTGGGGCGCCCCAGCCCTTAGACTTATAGTGCCCTAGACATGCGGGGCCCCAGCAATTAGGCTAAGGAATTCCCAACCTGGGGCGCCCCAGCCATTAGACTTAGGGAGCCCCAGGCCTGGGGCGCACCAGCCCTTAGGCTTTGGGAGCCCCAGGCCTGGGACGCCCCCGCCCTTACGCTTTGGGAGCCCCTGGCCTGGGGCGCCCCAGCCCTTGGGCTTTGGTAGCCCCTGGCCTGTGGGGACCCAGCCCTTAGGCTTTGGGAGCCCCAGGCCGGGGGCTCCCCAGCCCTTAGGCTTAGGGAGCCCCAGGCCAGGGTCGCCCAAGCCTTAGGCTTAGAGAGCCCCAGACCGGGGGTGCCCCAGCAATTAGGCTTTGAGAGCCCCAGGCCTGGGTCGCCCCAGCCCTTAGGCTTAGAGGGCCCCAGACTTGGGGCACCCCAGCAATTAGGCTTAGGGAGCCCCAGGCCTGGGGCACCCCAGCCCTTAGGATTAGGGATGCCCAGGCCTGGGGCGCCCCAGCCCTTAGGTTTAGGGATCCCCAGGCCTGGGGCCCCCCAGCCCTTAATTTTAGGGAGCCCCAGGCCTGGGTCGCCCCATCCCTTAGGTTTTGGGAGCCCCAAGCCTGGGGTGCCCCAGCCCTTAGGCTTTAGGAACCCCAGGCCTGGAGAACCCCAGCCCTTGCGCTTAGAGATCCCCAGGCCTGGGGCGCCCCAGCCCTTAGGATTTGGGAGCCCCAGGCCTGCGGCGCGCCAACCCTTAAGCTTTTGGAGCCCCAGGCCTGGGGCGCCCCAGCCCTTAGGCTTAGGGAGCCCCAGGCCTGGGGCGCCCCAGCCATTAGGCTTTGGGAGCCCCAGGCCAGGGACGCCCAAGCCCATAGGTTTTGGGAGCACCAGGCCTGGGGCGCCCCCACCATTCGGCGTAGGGAGCCCCAGGCCTGGTGAGCCGCAGCTCTTTGACTTAGGGAGACCCAGGCCAGGGTCGCCCCAACCCTTAGGCTTAGAAAGCCCCAGACCTGGGTCGCCCCAGCAATTAGGCTTAGGGAGCCCCAGGCCTGGGGTGCCCCAGCCCTTAGGATTAGGGATGCCCAGGCCTGGGGTGCCCCAGCCCTTAGGCTTTGGGAACCCCAGTCTTGGGGCGCCCCAGCGCTTAGGCTTAGGGAACCCCAGGCCTGTGGCGCTAAAGCCCTTAGGCTGAGGGAGACCCAGGCCAGGGTCTCCCCAGCCCTTAGGTTTTGGGAGCCCCAGGCCTGGCGCGCCCCCACCCTTAGGCTTAGGGAGCCCCAGGCCTAAGGTGCCCCAGCTCTGCAGCTTAGGGTGCCCCAGGCCTGGGTCGCCCCAGCCCTTAGACTTTGGGAGCCCCAGGCCTGGGGCTCCCCATCCCTTAGGCTTTTGGAGCCCCAGGACAGGGAACCCCGCCCTTAGGCTTAGGGAGCCCCAGGCTAGGGTCTACCCAACTATTAGGCTTAGAGAGCCCCAGACCTGGGGCGCCCCAGCAATTAGGCTTAGGGAGCCCCATGACTGGGGCGCCCCAGCCCTTAGGATTAGGGATGCCCAGGCCTGGGGCGCCCAAGCCCTTAGGCTTAGGGAGACCCAGGCCTGTGTCGCCCCACTCCTTAGGCTTAGGGAGCCCAAGGCCCGTCGCCCCAGCCCTTTGGCTTTGGGAGCCGCAAGCCTGGGGCGCCGCAGCCCTTAGGCTTAGGGAGCCCTAGGCCTGAGGCGCCCCAGCCTTTAGGCTTTGGGAGCTCCAGGCCTGGGGCGCCCCAGCACTTAGGCTTAGGGAGCCCCAGGCCTGAGGCGCCCCAGCCTTTAGGCTTTGGGAGCCCCTGGCCAGGGGCGCCCCAGTCCTTAGGCTTTGGGAGCCCCAGGCCGGGGGCGCCCGAGTCCTTAGGCTTAGGGAACCCCAGGCCAGGGTCGCCCAAGCCCTTAGGCTTAGAGAGCCCCAGACCTGGGGTGCCCCAGCAATTAGGCTTAGGGAGCCCCAGGCCTGGGTCGCCCCAGCCCTTAGTCTTTGGGAGCCCCTAGCCTGGGGCGCCCCAGCCTTTAGGCTTTGGGAGTCCCAGACCTGGGGCGCCCCAGCCCTTAGGCTTAGAGATCCCCAGACCTGGGGCACCCAAGCAAGTAGGCTTAGGGAGCGCCAGGCAAGGTTAGCCCCAGCTCTTAGACTTTGGGAGCCCCAGGCCTGGGGCGCCCCACCCATGGCCTTAGGGAGCCCCAGGCCTGGGACGCCTCAGTCCTTTGGCTTTGGGAGCCCCAGGACTGGGGTGCCCCAGCCCTTGGGCTTACAAAGCCCTAGGCCTGGGGCACCCCAGCACTTAGGCTTTGGGAGCCCAGGGCCTGGGACGCCCCAGCCCTTCGGCTTAGGGAGCTCCAAGCCTGGGGCGCCCCCACACTTAGGCTTAGGGAGCCCCTGGTCGGGGGCACCCAAACCCTTAGGCTTAGAGTGACCCAGGCCTGAGGCACCCCATCCCTTAGGCTTAGATAGCCCCAGACCTGGGTCGCCCCAGCCCTTAGGCTTAGGGATCCCCAGGCCTGGGGCGCCCCAGCCCTTAGGCTTAGGGAGCCCCAGGCCTGGTGATCCCCAGCTATTAGACTTTGGGAACCCCAGGCCTGGGACGCCCAGCCCTTAGGCTTTGGGATAACCAGGCCTGGGGCTCCCCAGCCCTTAGGCTTTGGGTGCGCCAGGTCTAGGGTGCCCCAGCCCTTAGGCTTTGGGAGCCCCAGGCCTGGTGATCCCCAGCTCTTAGACTTAGGGAGCCGCTGGCCTGGGGATCCCCAGCCCTTAGGCTTTGGGAGCCCCAGGCCTGTGGCGCCCCAACCCTTAGCCTTAGGGAGCCACAGGCCTGGGGCACCCAGCCCTTAGGCTTTGGGAGACCCAGGCTTGGGTCGCCCCAGCTCTTAGTCTTGGGCGCCCCTGAACTTGGGCGCCCCAGCCCTTAGACTTAAGAAGCCCAAGGCCTGGGACGCCCCAGCCCTTAGGCTTTGATAGCCCCAGGTCTTGGGAGCCCCAGCCCTTAGGCTTAGTTTGCCCCAGGCCTGGGTCGCCCTAGCCCATAGATTTTGGGAGGCCGAGGTCGGGGCACCCCAGCTCTTAGTCTTTGGGAGCCCCGATCTGGGGCGCCCCAGCCCTTAGACTTTGGGAACTCCAGGCCTGGGGCGCCTCAGCACTTAGGCTTTGGGAGCCGATGCCTGGGACGCACCAGCCCATAGGTTTTGGGAGCCCCAGGCCTACGGCTCCCCAGCCCTTAGGCTTTGGAACACCAGGCATGGGGCGCCCCAGCCCTTAGGCTTTGGGAGCCCTAGGTCTGGGGCGCCCCAGCCCTTAGCCTTAGGGAGCCCTAGGCCTCGGGTGGCCCAGCCCTTAGGCTTAGGGTTGCCCCAGGCCTGGGACGCCTCAGTGCTTGGGCTTTTGGAGCCCCAGGCCTGGGGCGCCCCAGCCCTTAGGCTTTGGGAGTCCCTGGCCTGGTGAGCCCCAGCTCTTAGACTTAGGGAGCCCCTGGCCTGAGTCACCCCAGCACTTAGGCATAGGGAGCCCCAGGCCTGGGGCGTCCTAGCCCTTAGACTTATAGTGCCCCAGACATGCGGGGCCCCAGCAATTAGGCTTAGGGATTCCCAACCTGGGGCGCCCCAGCCATTAGACTTAGGGAGCCCCAGGCCTGGGGCGCACCAGCCCTTAGGCTTTGGGAGCCCCAGGCCTGGGACGCCCCCGCCCTTACGCTTTGGGAGCCCCTGGCCTGGGGCGCCCCAGCCCTTGGGCTTTGGTAGCCCCTGGCCTGTGGGGACCCAGCCCTTAGGCTTTTGGAGCCCCAGGCCGGGGGCGCCCCAGCCCTTAGGCTTAGGGAGCCCCAGGCCAGGGTCGCCCAAGCCTTAGGCTTAGAGAGCCCCAGACCGGGGGAGCCCCAGCAATTAGGCTTTGGGAGCCCCAGGCCTGGGTCGCTCCAGCCATTAGGCTTAGAGAGCCCCAGACTTGGGGCACCCCAGCAATTAGGCTTAGGGAGCCCCAGGCCTGGGGCACCCCAGCCCTTAAGATTAGGGATGCCCAGGCCTGGGGCGCCCCAGCCCTTAGGTTTAGGGATCCCCAGGCCTGGGGCCCCCCAGCCCTTAGTTTTAGGGAGCCCCAGGCCTGGGTCGCCCCAGCCCTTAGGTTTTGGGAGCCCCAAGCCTGGGGTGCCCCAGCCCATAGGCTTTAGGAACCCCAGGCCTGGAGAACCCCAGCCCTTGCGCTTAGAGATCCCCAGGCCTGGGGCGCCCCAGCCCTTAGGCTTTGGGAGCCCCAGGCCAGGGACGCCCAAGCCCATAGGTTTTGGGAGCACCAGGCCTGGGGTGCCCCCACCATTCGGCGTAGGGAGCCCCAGGCCTGGTGAGCCGCAGCTCTTTGACTTAGGGAGACCCAGGCCAGGGTCGCCCCAACCCTTAGGCTTAGAAAGCCCCAGACCTGGGTCGCCCCAGCAATTAGGCTTAGGGAGCCCCAGGCCTGGGGTGCCCCAGCCCTTAGGATTAGGGATGCCCAGGCCTGGGGCGCCCCAGCCCTTAGGCTTTGGGAACCCCAGTCCTGGGGCGCCCCAGCGCTTAGGCTTAGGGAACCCTAGGCCTGTGGCACTAAAGCCCTTAGGCTGAGGGAGACCCAGGCCTGGGTCTCCCCAGCCCTTAGGTTTTGGGAGCCCCAGGCCTGGGGCGCCCCCACCCTTAGGCTTAGGGAGCCCCAGGCCTGGGGTGCCCCAGCTCTGCGGCTTAGGGTGCCCCAGGCCTGGGTCGCCCCAGCCCTTACACTTTGGGAGCCCCAGGCCTGGGGCTCCCCAGCCCTTAGGCTTTTGGAGCCCCAGGACAGGGAACCCCGCCCATAGGCTTAGGGAGCCCCAGGCTAGGGTCTACCCAACTATTAGGCTTAGAGAGCCCCAGAACTGGGGCGCCCCAGCAATTAGGCTTAGGGAGCCCCATGACTGGGGCGCCCCAGCCCTTAGGATTAGGGATGCCCATGCCTGGGGCGCCCAAGCCCTTAGGCTTTGGGAACCCCAGTCCTGGGGCGCCCCAGTCCTTAGGCTTAGGGAGCCCCAGGCCTGTGTCGCCCTACTCCTTAGGCTTAGGGAGCCCCAGGCCCGTCGCCCCAGCCCTTTGGCTTTGGGAGCCGCAAGCCTGGGGCGCCCCAGCCCTTAGGCTTAGGTAGCCCTAGGCCTGAGGCGCCCCAGCCTTTAGGCTTTGGGAGCCCCTGGCCTGGGGCGCCCCAGTCCTTAGGCTTTGGGAGCCCCAGGCCTACGGCGCCCCAGCCCTTAGGCTTTGGAACACCAGGCATGGGGCGCCCCAGCCCTTAGGCTTTGGGAGCCCTAGGTCTGGGGCGCCCCAGCCCTTAGCCTTAGGGAGCCCTAGGCCTCGGGTGGCCTAGCCCTTAGGCTTAGGGTGCCCCAGGCCTGGGACGCCTCAGCGCTTGGGCTTTTGGAGCCCCAGGCCTGGGGCGCCCCAGCCCTTAGGCTTTGGGAGTCCCTGGCCTGGTGAGCCCCAGCTCTTAGACTTAGGGAGCCCCTGGGGTGAGTCAACCCAGCACTTAGGCTTAGGGAGCCCCAGGCCTGGGGCGCCCCAGCCTTTAGACTTATAGAGCCCCAGGCATGCGGCGCCCCAGCAATTAGGCTTAGGGATTCCCAACTTGGGGGGCCCCAGCCATTAGACTTAGGGAGCCCCAGGCCTGGGGCGCCCCAGCCCTTAGGCTTTGGGAGCCCCAGGCCTGGGACTCCTCATTCCTTGGGCTTTGGGAGCCCCGGGCCTGGGGCGACCCAGCCCTTAGGCTTAGACAGCCCCAGGCCTGGGGAGCCCCAGTCCTTGGGCTTAGACAGCCCCAGGCCTGGGGTGCCCCAGCCCTTAGGCTTTGGGATCCCCAGGCCTGGGGCGCCCCCGCCCTTACGCTTTGGGAGCCCCTGGCCTGGGGCGCCCCATCCCTTGGGCTTTGGGAGCCCCTGGCCTAGGGGGACCCAGCCCTTAGGCTTTGGGAGCCCCAGGCCGGGGGCGCCCCAGCCCTTAGGCTTAGGGAGCCCCAGGCCAGGGTCGCCCAAGCCTTAGGCTTAGAGAGCCCCAGAACGGGGCTGCCCCAGCAATTAGGCTTTGGGAGCCCCAGGCCTGGGTCGCCCCAGCCCTTAGGCTTAGAGAGCCCCAGACTTGGGGCACCCCAGCAATTAGGCTTAGGGAGCCCCAGGGCTGGGGCGCCCCAGCCCTTAGGATTAGGGATGCCCAGGCCTGGGGCGCCACAGCCCTTAGGCTTAGGGATCCCCAGGCTTGGGGCCCCCCAGCCCTTAGTTTTAGGGAGCCCCAGGCCTGGGTCGCCCCAGCCATTAGGCTTTGGGAACCCCAAGCCTGGGTGCCCCAGCCCTTAGGCTTTAGGAGCCCCAGGCCTGGAGATCCCCAGCCGTTGCGCTTAGAGGTCCCCAGGCCTGGGGTGCCCCAGCCCTTAGGCTTTGGGAGCCCCAGGCATGGAGAACCCCAGCCCTTGGACTTACAGATCCCCAGGCTGGGGCGCCCCAGCAATTACGCTTTGGGAGCCCCAAGCCTGGGGTGCCCCAGCCCTTAGGATTTGGGAGCCCCAGGTCTGGGGCGCCCCAGCCCTAACGCTTAGGGAGCCCCAGACCTGGGGCGCCCCAGCCCTTAGTCTTTGGGAGCCCCAGACCTGGTGCGCCCCAGCCTATAGGCTTTGGGAGCCCCAGGCCTGGGGCGCCTCAGCCCTTAGGCTTTGGGAGACCCAGGCTTGGGACGCCCCTGACCATAGGTCTTAGGAGCTCCAGGCTTGCGGCACCCCAACCCTTAGGCTTTGGAACCCCAGGCATGGGGCGCCCCAGCCCTTAAGCTTTGGAAGGCCCCGGCCTCTTGCACCCAGCCCTTAGACTTAGGGAGAACCAGGGCTGGGACGCCCCAGCCCTTATGCTTAGGGAGCCTCAGGCCTGGGGCGCCCCAGCCCTTAGGCTTTGGGAGCGCCAGGCCTGTGGCGCCCCAGGCCTTAGGATTTGGGAGCCCCAGGCCTGCGGCGCGCCAACCCTTAAGCATTTGGAGCCCCAGGCCTGGGGCGCCCCAGCCCTTAGGCTTTGGGAACCCAAGTCCTGGGGCGCCCCAGGGTTAGGCTTTGGGAGCGCCAGGCATGTGGCGCCCCAGCCCTTAGGATTTGGGAGCCCCAGGCCTGCGGCGCCCCAGCCATTAGGCTTTGGGAGCCCCAGGCCTGGGGCGCCCCAGCCATTAGGCTTTGGGAGCCCCAGGCCAGGGACACCCAAGCCCATAGGTTTTGGGAGCACCAGGCCTGGGGCGCCCCCGCCATTCGGCGTAGGGAGCTCCAGGCCTGGTGAGCCGCAGCTCTTTGACTTAGGGAGACCCAGGCCAGGGTCGTCCCAGTCCTTAGGTTTATTGAGCCCCAGACCTGGGGCGCCCCAGCAATTAGGCTTAGGGAGCCCCAGGCCTGGGTCGCCCCAACCCTTAGGCTTAGAAACCCCAGACCTGGGTCGCCCCAGCAATTAGGCTTAGGGAGCCGCAGGCCTGGGGTGCCCCAGCCCTTAGGATTAGGGATGCCCAGGCCTGGGGCGCCTCAGTCCTTAGGCTTTGGGAACCCCAGTCCTGGGGCGCCCCAGCCCTTAGGCTTAGGGAACCCCAGGCCTGTGGCGCTCCAGCCCTTAGGCTGAGGGAGACCCAGGCCTGTGTCTCCCCAGCCCTTAGGTTTTGGGAGCCCCAGGCCTGGGGCGCCCCCACCCTTAGGCTTAGGGAGCCCCAGGCCTGGGGTGCCCCAGCTCTGCGGCTTAGGGTGCCCCAGGCCTGGGTCGCCCCAGCCCTTAGACTTTGAGAGCCCCAGGCCTGGGGCGCCCCAGCCCTTAGGCTTTGGGAGCCCCAGGACAGGGAATCCCGCCCTTAGGCTTAGGGAGCCCCAGGCTAGGGTCTACCCAGCCATTAGGCTTAGAGAGCCCCAGGCCTGGGGCGCCCCAACAATTAGGCTTAGGGAGCCCCATGACCGGGGCGCCCCAGCCCTTAGGATTAGGGATGCCCAGGCCTGGGGCGCCCCAGCCCTTAGGCTTTGGGAACCCTAGTCCTGGGGCGCACCAGTCCTTAGGCTTAGGGAGCCCCAGGCCTGTGTCGCCCCATCCCTTAGGCTTAGGGAGCCCGTGGCCCGTCGCCCCAGCCCTTTGGCTTTGGGAGCCGCAAGCCTGGGGCGCCCCAGCCCTTAGGCTTAGGGAGCCCTAGGCCTGAGGCGCCCCAGCCTTTAGGCTTTGGGAGCTCCAGGCCTGGGGCGCCCCAGCACTTAGGCTTAGGGAGCCCCAGGCCTGAGGCGCCCCAGCCTTTAGGCTTTGGGAGCCCCTGGCCTGGGGCGCCCCAGTCCTTAGGCTTTGGGAGCCCCAGGCCAGGGGCGCCCGAGTCCTTAGGCTTAGGGAACCCCAGGCCAGGGTCGCCCAAGCCCTTAGACTTAGAGAGCCCCAGACCTGGGTCGCCCCAGCCCTTAATCTTTGGGAGCCCCTAGCCTGGGGCGCCCCAGCCTTTAGGCTTTGGGAGCCCCAGACCTGGGGCGCCCCAGCCCTTAGGCTTAGAGATCCCCAGACCTGGGGCGCCCCAGCAAGTAGGCTTAGGGAGCGCCAGGCCAGGGTCGCCCCGGCCCTTAGGCTTAGGGAGCCCCAGGCCTGGGGCGCCCCAGCATTTAGGCTTAGGGAGCCCCAGGCCAGGTTAGCCCCAGCTCTTAGACTTTGGGAGCCCCAGGCCTGAGGCGCCCCACCCATGGCCTTAGGGAGCCCCAGGCCTGGGACGCCTCAGTCCTTTGGCTTTGGGAGCCCCAGGACTGGGGTGCCCCAGCTCTTGGGCTTACAGAGCCCTAGGCCTGGGGCACCCCAGCACTTAGGCTTTGGGAGCCCATGGCCTGGGACGCCCCAGCCCTTCGGCTTAGGGAGCTCCAAGCCTGGGGCGCCCCCACACTTAGGCTTAGGGAGCCCCTGGTCTGGGGCGCCCAAACGCTTAGGCTTAGAGAGCCCCAGGCCTGAGGCGCCCCATCCCTTAGGCTTAGATAGCCCCAGACCTGGGTCGCCCCAGCCCTTAGGCTTAGGGATCCCCAGGCCTGGGGCGCCCCAGCCCTTAGGCTTAGGGAGCCCCAGGCCTGGTGATCCCCAGCTATTAGACTTTGGGAACCCCAGGCCTAGGACGCCCAGCCCTTAGGCTATGGGAGAACCAGGCCTGGGGCTCCCCAGCCCTTAGGCTTTGGGTGCGCCAGGTCTAGGGTGCCCCAGCCCTTAGGCTTTGGGAGCCCCAGGCCTGGTGATCCCCAGCTCTTAGACTTAGGGAGCCGCTGGCCTGGGGATCCCCAGCCCTTAGGCTTTGGGAGCCCCAGGCCTGTGGCGCCCCAACCCTTAGCCTTGGGGAGCCACAGGCCTGGGGCACCCAGCCCTTAGGCTTTGGGAGACCCAGGCTTGGGTCGCCCCAGCTCTTAGTCTTGGGCGCCCCTGAACTTGGGCGCCCCTGCCCTTAGGCTTAGGGAGCCCCAGGTCTGGGGCTCCCCAGCCCTTAGACTTAAGAAGCCCAAGGCCTGGGACGCCCCAGCCCTTAGGCTTTGAGAGCCCCAGTTCTTGGGAGCCCCAGCCCTTAGGCTTAGTTAGCCCCAGGCCTGGGTCGCCCTAGCCCATAGATTTTGGGAGGCCGAGGTCGGGGCACCCCAGCCCTTAGTCTTTGGGAGCCCCGATCTGGGGCGCCCCAGCCCATAGATTTTGGGAGCTCCAGGCCTGGGGCGCCTCAGCGCTTAGGCTTTGGGAGCCGATGCCTGGGACGCACCAGCCCATAGGTTTTGGGAGCCCCAGGCCTATGGCGCCCCAGCCCTTAGGCTTTGGAACCCCAGGCATGGGGCGCCCCAGCCCTTAGGCTTTGGGAGCCCTAGGTCTGGGGCGCCCCAGCCCTTAGCCTTAGGGAGCCCTAGGCCTCGGGTGGCCCAGCCCTTAGGCTTAGGGTACCCCAGGCCTGGGACGCCTCAGCGCTTGGGCTTTTGGAGCCCCAGGCCTGGGGCACCCCAGCCCTTAGGCTTTGGGAGTCCCTGGCCTGGTGAGCCCCAGCTCTTAGACTTAGGGAGCCCCTGGCCTGAGGTGCCCCAGCACTTAGGCTTAGGGAGCCCCAGGCCTGGGGCGCCCCAGTCCTTAGACTTATAGAGCCCCAGACATGCGGCGCCCCAGCAATTAGGCTTAGGGATTCCCAACTTGGGGCGCCCCAGCCATTAGACTTAGGGAGCCCCAGGCCTGGGGCGTCCCAGCCCTTAGGCTTTGGGAGCCCCAGGCCTGGGACTCCTCATTCCTTGGGCTTTGGGAGCCCCAGGCCTGGGGCGCCCCAGCCCTTAGGCTTAGACAGC
Organism: Tenrec ecaudatus; assembly: GCF_050624435.1. NCBI lineage: Eukaryota > Metazoa > Chordata > Mammalia > Afrosoricida > Tenrecidae > Tenrec > Tenrec ecaudatus. Next base: position 478,290 of record NW_027459474.1, read on the forward strand.
CCCAGGCCTGGGGCACCCCAGCCCTTGGGCTTAGACAGCCCCAGGCCTGGGGTGCCCCAGCCCTTAGGCTTAGACAGCCCCAGGCCTGGGGCACCCCAGCCCTTAGGCTTAGACAGCCCCAGGCCTGGGGCACCCCAGCCCTTGGACTTAGACAGCCCCAGGCCTGGGGTGCCCCAGCCCTTAGGCTTTGGGATCCCCAGGCCTGGGGCGCCCCCGCCCTTACGCTTTGGGAGCCCCTGGCCTGGGGCGTCCCATCCCTTGGGCTTTGGGAGCCCCTGGCCTAGGGGGACCCAGCCCTTAGGCTTTGGGAGCCCCAGGCCGGGGGCGCCCCAGCCCTTAGGCTTAGGGAGCCCCAGGCCAGGGTCGCCCAAGCCTTAGGCTTAGAGAGCCCCAGACCGGGGGTGCCCCAGCAATTAGGCTTTGGGAGCCCCAGGCCTGGGTCGCCCCAGCCCTTAGGCTTAGAGAGCCCCAGACTTGGGGCACCCCAGCAATTAGGCTTAGGGAGCCCCTGGCCTGGGGCGCCCCAGCCCTTAGGATTAGGGATGCCGAGGCCTGGGGCGCCCCAGCCCTTAGGCTTAGGGATCCCCAGGCTTGGGGCCCCCCAGCCCTTAGTTTTAGGGAGCCCCAGGCCTGGGTCGCCCCAGCCCTTAGGCTCTGGGAGCCCCAAGCCTGGGGTGCCCCAGCCCTTAGGCTTTAGGAGCCCCAGGCCTGGTGAACCCCAGCCGTTGCGCTTAGAGGTCCCCAGGCCTGGGGCGCCCCAGCAATTAGGCTTTGGGAGCCCCAAGCCTGGGGTGCCCCAGCCCTTAGGCTTTGGGAGCCCCAGGCCTGGAGAACCCCAGCCCTTGGACTTAGAGATCCCCAGGCCTGGGGCGCCCCAGCAATTAGGCTTTGGGAGCCCCAAGCCTGGGGTGCCCCAGCCTTTAGGATTTGGGAGCCCCAGGTCTGGGTCGCCCCAGCCCTTAGGCTTTGGGAGCCCCAGGCCTGGGGTGCCTCAGCCCTTAGGCTTTGGGAGGCCCAGGCCTGGGACGACCCTGACCATAGGTCTTAGGAGCCCCAGTCTTGCGGCGCCCCAACCCTTAGGCTTTGGAACCCCAGGCATGGGGCGCCCCAGCCCTTAAGCTTTGGGAGGCCCCGGCCTCTTGCACCCAGCCCTTAGACTTAGGGAGAACCAGGGCTGGGACGCCCCAGCCCTTATGCTTAGGGAGCCTCAGGCCTGGGGCGCCCCAGCCCTTAGGCTTTGGGAGCGCCAGGCCTGTGGCGCCCCAGGCCTTAGGATTTGGGAGCCCCAGGCCTGCGGCGCGCCAACCCTTAAGCATTTGGAGCCCCAGGCCTGGGGCGCCCCAGCCCTTAGGCTTAGGGAGCCCCAGGCCTGGGGCGCCCCAGCCCTTAGGCTTAGGGAGCCCCAGGCCTGGGGCGCCCCAGCCCTTAGGCTTTTGGAACCCCAGTCCTGGGGCGCCCCAGGCCTTAGGCTTTGGGAGCGCCAGGCATATGGCGCCCCAGCCCTTAGGATTTGGGAGCCCCAGGCCTGCGGCGCGCCAACCCTTAAGCTTTTGGAGCCCCAGGCCTGGGGCGCCCCAGCCCTTAGGCTTAGGGAGCCCCAGGCCTGGGGCGCCCCAGCCATTAGGCTTTGGGAGCCCCAGGCCAGGGACGCCCAAGCCCATAGGTTTTGGGAGCACCAGGCCTGGGGCGCCCCCGCCATTCGGCGTAGGGAGCTCCAGGCCTGGTGAGCCGCAGCTCTTTGACTTAGGGAGACCCAGGCCAGGGTCGTCCCAGCCCTTAGGTTTATTGAGCCCCAGACCTGGGGCACCCCAGCAATTAGGCTTAGGGAGCCCCAGGCCTGGGTCGCCCCAACCCTTAGGCTTAGAAAGCCCCAGACCTGGGTCGCCCCAGCAATTAGGCTTAGGGAGCCGCAGGCCTGGGGTGCCCCAGCCCTTAGGATTAGGGATGCCCAGGCCTGGGGCGCCCCAGTCCTTAGGCTTTGGGAACCCCAGTCCTGGGGCGCCCCAAACCTTAGGCTTAGGGAACCCCAGGCCTGTGGCGCTCCAGCCCTTAGGCTGAGGGAGACCCAGGCCTGTGTCTCCCCAGCCCTTAGGTTTTGGGAGCCCCAGGCCTGGGGCGCCCCCACCCTTAGGCTTAGGGAGCCCCAGGCCTGGGGTGCCCCAGCTCTGCGGCTTAGGGTGCCCCAGGCCTGGGTCGCCCCAGCCCTTAGACTTTGAGAGCCCCAGGCCTGGGGCGCCCCAGCCCTTAGGCTTTGGGAGCCCCAGGACAGGGAATCCCGCCCTTAGGCTTAGGGAGCCCCAGGCTAGGGTCTACCCAGCCATTAGGCTTAGAGAGCCCCAGACCTGGGGCGCCCCAACAATTAGGCTTAGGGAGCCCCATGACCGGGGCGATCCAGCCCTTAGGATTAGGGATGCCCAGGCCTGGGGCGCCCCAGCCCTTAGGCTTTGGGAACCCTAGTCCTGGGGCGCCCCAGTCCTTAGGCTTAGGGAGCCCCAGGCCTGTGTCGCCCCATCCCTTAGGCTTAGGGAGCCCCAGGCCCGTCGCCCCAGCCCTTTGGCTTTGGGAGCCGCAAGCCTGGGGCGCCCCAGCCCTTAGGCTTAGGGAGCCCTAGGCCTGAGGCGCCCCAGCCTTTAGGCTTTGGGAGCTCCAGGCCTGGGGCGCCCCAGCACTTAGGCTTATGGAGCCCCAGGCCTGAGGCGCCCCAGCCTTTAGGCTTTGGGAGCCCCTGGCCTGGGGTGCCCCAGTCCTTAGGCTTTGGGAGCCCCAGGCCATGGGCGCCCGAGTCCTTAGGCTTAGGGAACCCCAGGCCAGGGTCGCCCAAGCCCTTAGGCTTAGAGAGCCCCAGACCTGGGGTGCCCCAGCAATTAGGCTTAGGGAGCCCCAGGCCTGGGTCGCCCAAGACCTTAGGCTTAGGGAGCCCCAGGCCTGGGGCGCCCCAGCCCTTAGGCTTAGGGAGCCCCAGGCCTGGTGATCCCCAGCTCTTAGAATTAGGGAGCCCCTGGCCTGGGGCGCCGCAACCCTTAGCCTTAGGGAGCCACAGGCCTGGGGTACCCAGCCCTTAGGCTTTGGGAGACCCAGGCTTGGGTCGCCCCAGCTCTTAGTCTTGGGCGCCCCGGAACTTGGGCGCCACTGCCCTTAGGCTTAGGGAGCCCCAGGCCTGGGGCTCCCCTGCCCTTAGACTTAAGAAGCCCAAGGCCTGGGACGCCCCAGCCTTTAGGCTTTGATAGCCCCAGGTCTTGGGAGCCCCAGCCCTTAGGCTTAGTTAGCCCCAGGCCTGGGTCGCCCTAGCCCTTAGATTTTGGGAGGCCGAGGTCGGGGCACCATAGCCCTTAGTCTTTGGGAGCCCCGACCTGGGGCGCCCCAGCCCTTCGACTTTGGGAGCTCCAGGCCTGGGGCGCCTCAGCGCTTAGGCTTTGGGAGCCCCAGGCTGGGACGCACCAGCCCATAGGTTTTGGGAGCCCCAGGCCTGCGGCGCCCCAGCCCTTAGGCTTTGTTACACCAGGCATGGGGCACCCCAGCCCTTAGGCTTTGGGAGCCCTAGGTCTGGGGCGCCCCAGCCGTTAGCCTTAGGGAGCCCTAGGCCTCGGGTGGCCCAGCCCTTAGGCTTAGGGTGCCCCAGGCCTGGGACGCCTCAGCGCTTGGGCTTTTGGAGCCCCAGGCCTGGGGCGCCCCAGCCCTAAGGCTTTGGGAGTCCCTGGCCTGGTGAGCCCCAGCTCTTAGACTTAGGGAGCCCCTGGCCTGAGGCGCCCCAGCACTTAGGCTTAGGGAGCCCCAGGCCTGGGGCGCCCCAGCCCTTAGACTTATAGAGCTCCAGACATGCGGCGCCCCAGCAATTAGGCTTAGGGATTCCCAACTTGGGGCGCCCCAACCAATAGATTTAGGGAGCCCCAGGCCTGGGGCGCCCCAGCCCTTAGGCTTTGGGAGCCCCAGGCCTGGGACTCCTCATTCCTTGGGCTTTGGGAGCCCCAGTCCTTGGGCGCCCCATCCCTTGGGCTTAGAGAGCCCCAGGCCTGGGGTGCCCCAGCCCTTAAGCTTTGGGATCCCCAGGCCTGGGGTGCCCCCGCCCTTACGCTTTGGGAGCCCCTGGCCTGGGGCACCCCAGCCTTTGGGCTTTGGGAGCCCCTTGCCTGGGGGGACCCAGCCCTTTGTGTTTGGGAGGCCCAGGCCGTGGGCGCCCCAGCCCTTAGGCTTAGGGAGCCCCAGGCCAGGGTCGCCCAAGCCTTAGGCTTAGAGAGCCCCAGACCGGGGGTGCCCCAGCAATTAGGCTTTGGGAGCCCCAGGCCTGGGTCGCCCCAGCCCTTGGGCTTAGAGAGCCCCAGACTTGGGGCACCCCAGCAATTAGGCTTAGGGAGCCCCAGGCCTGGGGCACCCCAGCCCTTAGGATTAGGGATGCCCAGGCCTGGGGCGCCCCAGCCCTTAGGCTTAGGGATCCCCAGGCCTGGGGCCCCCCAGCCCTTAGTTTTAGGGAGCCCCAGGCCTGGGTCGCCCCAGCCCTTAGGCTTTGGGAGCCCCAAGCCTGCGGTGCCCCAGCCCTTAGGCTTTGGGAGCCCCAGGCCTGGAGAACCCCAGCCCTTGGGCTTAGAGATCCCCAGGCCTGGGGCGCCCCAGCAATTAGGCTTAGGGAGTGCCAGGCCAGGGTCTCCCCGGCCCTTAGGCTTAGGGAGCCCCAGGTCTGGGGCGCCCCAGCCCTTAGTTTTAGGGAGCCCCAGGCCTGGGTCGCCCCAGCCCTTAGGCTGTGGGAGCCCCAAACCTGGGGTGCCCCAGCCCTAAGGCTTCGGGAGCCCCAGGCCTGGAGAACCCCAGCCCTTAGGCTTAGAGATCCCCAGACCTGGGGCGCCCTAGCAATTAGGCTTAGCGAGCGCCAGGCCAGGGTCTCGCCAGCCCTTAGGCTTAGGGATCCCCAGGTCTGGAGCGCCCCAATCCTTAGGCTTAGGGAGCCCAAGGCCTGGTGAGCCCCAGTTCTTAGTCTTTGGAAGCCCAGCCTGGGGCGCCTAGCCCTTAGGCTTTGGGAGCCCCAGGCTTGGGGCACTCCAGCCCTCAGTATTTTGTATGCCCAGACCTGGGGCGCTCCAGCCATTAGGCTTTGGGAGCCCCAGGCCTGCGGTGCCCCAGCCCTTAGGCTTTGATAGCCCCAGGTCTGGGGCGCCCCAGCCATTAGGCTTAGTTAGCCCCAGGCCTCGTTCGCCCTAGCCCTTATACTTTGGGAGCCCGAGGCCGGGTCACCCCAGCCCTTAGTCTTTGGGAGCCCCAGACCTGGGGCTCACCAGCCCATAGGCTTTGGGAGCCCCAGGCCTGGGGCGCCTCAGCCCTTATTCTTAGTTAGCCCCAGGCCTAGGGCGCCCCAGCCCTTAGGATTTTGGAACCCCAGGCATGGGGCGCCCCAGCCCTAAGGCTTAGGGAGCCCCTGGCATGGGGCACCCCAGCCCTTAGGCTGTGGGAGCTCAAGGCCTGGGGCGCCCCAGCTCTTAGGCTTAGGGAGCCCAAGGCCTGGGGCGCCCCAGCCCTTAAGCTTGGGAGCCCCAGGCCTGGGGCGCCCCAGCCCTTAGGCTTTGGGAGCCCCAGGCAAGGGACGCCCAAGCCCATAGGTTTTGGGAGCGCCAGGCCTGGGGTGCCCCCGCCATTAGGCGTAGTGAGCCCCAGGCCTGGTGAGCCCCAACTCTTAGACTTAGGGAGCCCCAGGCCAGAGTCGCCCCAGCTCTTAGGCTTAGGGAGTCCAAGGCCTGGGGCGCCCCAGCCCTTAAGCTTGGGAGCCCCAGGCCTGGGGCGCCCCAGCCCTTAAGCTTTGGGAGCCCCAGGCCTACGGCGCCCCAGCCCTTAGGCTTTGGGAGCACCAGGACTGGCACACCCCAGCCCATAGATTTTGGGAGCCCCAGGCCTGGGGTGCGATAGCCTTTAGGCTTAAGTAGCCCCAGACCTGGGGCACCCCAGCTCTTAGGCTTTGGAACCCCAGACCTGGGGCCCCCCAGCCTTAAGACTTCGGGAGCCCCAGGCCTGGGGCGCCCCAACCCTTAGGCTTAGGGAGCCCCAGGCCTGGGGCGCCCCAGCCCTTAGGCTTTGGGAGCGCCAGGCCTGTGGCGCCGCAGCCCTTAGGCTTTGGGAGCCCCACGCAAGGGACACCCAAGCCCATAGGTTTTGGGAGCGCCAGGCCTGGGGTGCTCCCGCCATTAGGCGTAGTGAGCCCCAGGCCTGGTGAGCCCCAACTCTTAGACTTAGGGAGCCCCAGGCCAGAGTCGCCCCAGCACTTAGGCTTAGGGAGCCCCAGGCCTGGGGCGCCTCAGCCCTTAGGCTTTGGGAGCCCCAGGCATCAGGCGACTCAAACCTTAGGCTTTGGGAGCCCCAGGCCTGGGGCGCCCCAGCCCTTAGGATTTGGGAACCCCAGGCCTGGGGTGCCCCAGCCCTTAGGCTTAGGGAGCCTCAGGCCAGGGTCGCCCCAGCAATTAGGCTTAGGGAGCCCTGGCCTGGGGAGCCCCAGCCCTTAGGCTTTGGGAACCCCAGTCCTGGGGCGCCCCAGTCTTAGATTTAGGGAGCCTCAGGCCTGTGTCGCCCCAGCCCTTAGGCTTAGGGAGCCCCAGGCCTGTGGCGCTCCAGCCCTTAGGCTTAGGGAGCCCCAAGCCTGGGTTGCCCCAGCCCTTAGGCTTTGGTAGCCCCAGGCCTGGGCGCCCCATCCCTTAGGCTTAGGGAGGCCCAGGCCTGGGGCGCCCCAGCTCTGCGGCTTAGGTTGCCCCAGGCCTGGGGTTCCCCAGCCCGTAGACTTTGGGAGCCCAGGCCTGGGGCGCCCCAGCCCTTAGGCTTTTGGAGCCCCAGGCCAGGGCGCCCCCGCCCTTAGGCGTAGGGAGCCCCAGGCCTGGTGAGCCATAGCTCTTAGACTTAGGTAGCCCCTGGCACCGGGTGCCCCAGCACTTAGGCTTAGGGAGCCCCATGCCTGGGGCGCCCCAGCACTTAGGCTTAGGGAGCCCCAGGCCTGGGGCGCCTCAGCCCTTAGGCTTTGGGAGCCCCAGGCATCAGGCGCCTCAGCCCTTAGGCTTTGGGAGCCCCAGGCCTGGGGCGCCCCAGCCCTTAAGATTTGGGAGCCCCAGGCCTGGGGCGCCCCAGCCCTTAGGCTTAGGGAGCCTCAGGCCAGGGTCGCCCCAGCATTTAGGCTTAGGGAGCCCTAGCCTGGGGAGCCCCAGCCCTTAGGCTTTGGGAACCCCAGTCCTGGGGCGCCCCAGTCTTAGACTTAGGGAGCCTCAGGCCTGTGTCGCCCCAGCCCTTAGGCTTAGGGAGCCCCAGGCCCGTCGCCCCAGCCCTTAGGCTTTGGGAGCCCCAAGCCTGGGGCGCCCCAACCCTTAGGCTTAGGGAGCGCCAGGACTGAGGTGCCCCAGCCTTTAGGCTTTGGGAGCTCCAGGCCTGGGGCGCCCCAGCACTTAGGCTTAGGGATCCCGAGGCCTGAGGCGCCCCAGCCCTTAGGCTTAGGGAGGCCCAGGCCTAGGCCGCCCAATCCCTTAGGCTTTGGGAACCCCAGGGCTGGGGCGACCCAACCCTTAGGCTTAGGGAGCCTCAGGCCAGGGTCGCCCCAGCAATTAGGCTTAGGGAGCCCTGGCCTTTGGAGCCCCAGCCCTTAGGCTTTGGGAACCCCAGTCCTGGGGCGCCCCAGTCTTAGACTTAGGGAGCCTCAGGCCTGTGTCGCCCCAGCCCTTAGGCTTAGGGAGCCCCAGGCCTTTGGCGCTCCAGCCCTTAGGCTTAGGAAGCCCCAAGCCTGGGTTGCCCCAGCCCTTAGGCTTTGGTAGCCCCAGGCCTGGGCGCCCCAACCCTTAGGCTTAGGGAGCCCCAGGCCTGGGGCGCCCCAGCTCTGCGGCTTAGGTTGCCCCAGGCCTGGGGTGCCCCAGCCCGTAGACTTTGGGAGCCCCAGGCCTGGGGCGCCCCAGCCCTTAGGCTTTTGGAGCCCCAGGCCAAGGCGCCCCCGCCCTTAGGCATAGGGAGCCCCAGGCCTGGTGAGCCATAGCACTTAGACTTAGGTAGCCCCTGGCACCGGGTGCCCCAGCACTTAGGCTTAGGGAGCCCCATGCCTGGGGCGCCCCAGCACTTAGGCTTAGGGAGCCCCAGGCGTGGGGCGCCTCAGCCCTTAGGCTTTGGGAGCCCCAGGCATCAGGCGCCTCAGCCCTTAGGCTTTGGGAGCCCCAGGCCTGGGGCGCCCCAGCCCTTAGGATTTGGGAGCCCTAGCCTGGGGAACCCCAGCCCTTAGGCTTTGGGAACCCCAGTCCTGGGGCGCCCCAGTCTTAGACTTAGGGAGCCTCAGGCCTGTGTCGCCCCAGCCCTTAGGCTTAGGGAGCCCCAGGCCCGTCGCCCCAGCCCTTAGGCTTTGGGAGCCCCAAGCCTGGGGCGCCCCAACCCTTAGGCTTAGGGAGCAGCAGGACTGAGGTGCCCCAGCCCTTAGGCTTTTGGAGCCCCAGGCCAAGGCGCCCCCGCCCTTAGGCGTAGGGAGCCCCAGGCCTGGTGAGCCATAGCTCTTAGACTTAGGTAGCCCCTGGCACCGGGTGCCCCAGCACTTAGGCTTAGGGAGCCCCATGCCTGGGGCGCCCCAGCACTTAGGCTTAGGGAGCCCCAGGCCTGGGGCGCCTCAGCCCTTAGGCTTTGGGAGCCCCAGGCATCAGGCGCCTCAGCCCTTAGGCTTTGGGAGCCCCAGGCCTGGGGCGCCCCAGCCCTTAGGATTTGGGAGCCCCAGGCCTGGGGCGCCCCAGCCCTTAGGCTTAGGGAGCCTCAGGCCAGGGTCGCCCCAGCAATTAGGCTTAGGGAGCCCTAGCCTGGGGAACCCCAGCCCTTAGTCTTTTGGAACCCCAGTCCTGGGGCGCCCCAGTCTTAGACTTAGGGAGCCTCAGGCCTGTGTCGCCCCAGCCCTTAGGCTTAGGGAGCCCCAGGCCCGTCGCCCCAGCCCTTAGGCTTTGGGAGCCCCAAGCCTGGGGCGCCCCAACCCTTAGGCTTAGGGAGCAGCAGGACTGAGGTGCTCCAGCCTTTAGGCTTTGGGAGCTCCAGGCCTGGGGCGCCCCAGCACTTAGGCTTATGGATCCCGAGGCCTGAGGCGCCCCAGCCCTTAGCCTTAGGGAGCCCCAGGCCTGGGGCGCCCAATCACTTAGGCTTTGGGAACCCCACGGCTGGGGCGAACCAACCCTTAGTCTTTGGGATCTCCTGGCCTGGGGCGCCCCAGCCCTTAGGCTTTGGGAGACCCAGGCCTAGGGCGCCCCAGCCCTTAGGTTTAGGGAGCCTCAGGCCTGGGGCTTCCCAGCCCTAAGGCTTAGGGAGCCCCTGGCATGGGGCACCCCAACCCTTAGGCTGTGGGAGCCCAAGGCCTGGGGCGCCCCAGCCATAAGGCTTAGGGAGCCCCAGGCCTGGGGTGCCCCAGCCCTTAAGCTTGGGAGCCCCAGGCCTGGGGCGCCCCAGCCCTTAGGCTTTGGGAGCCCCAGACCTGGGGCGCCCCAGCCCTTAGGCTTAGGGAGCCCCAGTCTTGGGGCGCCCCAGCTCTTAAGCTTGGGAGCCCCAGGCCTGGGGCGCCCCAGCCCTTAGGCTTTGGGAGCCCCTGGCATGGGGCACCCCAGCCCTTAGGCTGTGGGAGCCCAAGGCCTGGGGCGCCCCAGCCCTTAGGCTTAGGGAGCCCCAGGCCTTGGGCGCCCCAGCTCTTAAGCTTGGGAGCCCCAGGCCTGGGGCGCCCCAGCCCTTAGGCTTTGAGAGCCGAAGGCCTGGGGCACCCCAGCGATTTGGCTTTGGGAGCCCCAGACGTGGGGCGCGCCAGCCCTTAGGCTTAAGTAGCCCCAGACCTGGGGGCCCCCAGCCCTTAGGCTTTGGAACCCCAGGCCTGTGGCGCTCCAGCCCTTAGGCTTAGGGAGACCCAGGCCTGGGGCGCCCCAGCTCTGCGGCTTAGGGTGCCCCAGGCCTGGGTCGCCCCAGCCCTTAAACTTTGGGAGCCCCAGGCCTGGGGCGCTCCAGTCCTTAGGCTTTGGGAGCTCCAGGCCGGGGGCGCCCGAGTCCTTAGGCTTAGAGAGCCCCAGGCCAGGGTCGCCCAAGCCCTTAGGCTTAGAGAGCCCCAGATCTGGGGTGCCCCAGCAATTAGGCTTAGGGAGGCCCAGGCCTGGGTCGCCCCAACCCTTAGGCTGAGAAAACCCCAGATTGGGGCACCCCAGCAATTAGGCTTGGGGAGCACCAGGCCTGGGGCGCCCCAGCCCTTAGGATTACGGATGCCCAGACCTGGGGCGCCCCAGCCCTTAGGCATTGGGAACCCCAGTGCTGGGGCGCCCCAGCCCTTAGGCTTATGGAGCCCCAAGCCTGGGGCGCCCCAGCCCTTAATTTTAGGGAGCCCCAGGCATGGGTCGCCCCAACCCTTATTCTTTGGGAGTCCCTAGCCTGGGGAGCCCCAGCCCTTAGGCTTTCGGAGCCCCAGATTGGGGCACCGCAGCCCTTAGGCTTAGAGATCCCCAGACCTGGGGCGCCCCAGCAATTAGGCTTAGGGAGCGCCAGGCCAGGGGCGCCCCGGCCCTTAGGCTTAGGGAGCCCCAGGCCTGGGGCGCCCCAGCATTTAGGCTTAGGGAGCCCCAGGCCAGGTTAGCCCCAGCTCTTAGACTTTGGGAGCCCCAGGCCTGGGGCACCCCACCCTTGGCCTTAGGGAGCCCCAGGCCTGGGACGCCTCAGTCCTTCGGATTTGGGAGCCCCAGGACTGGGGCGCCCCAGCTCTTGGGCTTATAGAGCCCTAGGCCTGGGGCACCCCAGCACTTAGGCTTTGGGAGCCCAGGGCCTGGGACGCCCCAGCCCTTAGGCTTAGGGAGCTCCAAGCCTGGGGCGCCCCCACACTTAGGCTTAGGGAGCCCCTGGTCTGGGGCGCCCAAACCCTTAGGCTTACGGAGCCCCAGGCTTGAGGCGCCCCAGCCCTTAGGGTTAGATAGCCCCAGACCTGGGTCGCCCAAACCCTTAGGCTTAGGGATCCCCAGGCTTGGGGCGCCCCAGCCCTTAGGCTTAGGGAGCCCCAGGCCTGGTGATCCCCAGCTCTTAGACTTTGGGAACCCCAGGCCTGGGACGCCCAGCCCTTAGGTTTTGGGAGACCCAGGCCTGGGGCTCCCCAGCCCTTAGGCTTAGGGAGCCCCAGGCCTGGTGATCCCCAGCTTTAGATTTAGGGAGCCCCAGACCTGGGGCGCCCCAGCCATTAGGCTTAGGGCGCCTCCTGGTCTGGTCGCCCCAGCCCTTAAGCTTAGGGAGCCCCAGGCCTGGGGCGCCACATCTCTTAGGCTTTGGTAGACCCAGGCCTGGGGCGCCCCAGCCCTTAGGCTTTGGGTGCGCCAGGTCTAGGGTGCCCCAGCACTTAGGCTTAGGGAGCCCCAGGCCTGGTGATCCCCAGCTCTTAGACTTAGGGAGCCCCTGGCCTGGGGCACCCCAGCCATTAGGCTTAGGGCGCCCCAGGCCTGGGTCGCCCCAGCCCTTAAGCTTAGGGAGCCACAGGCCTGGGGAACCCAGCCCTTAGGCTTTGGGAGACCCAGGCTTGGGTCGCCCCAGCACTTAGTCTTGGGCGCCCCTGGCCTTGGGTAACATACATAATCCAAGTGCCCGCTAGCTAACCTACATAGTGCAAGGGCCCGCTAGTTAACCTAGATCGTCCAAGTGTCCGTTAGTTAACCTACATAATCCAAATGCCCGTTAGCTAACCTAGATAGTCCAAGGGCCCGCTAGTTGACCTATATAGTCCAAGTGCCCGCTAGGTAACCTAGATAGTTCTAGTGCCCGTTAGTTAACCTAGACAGTCCAAGTGCCCGCTAGGTTACCTGCATAATAAAAGTGCCCGTTAGGTAACCTAGATAGTCCAAGTGCCCGCTAGTTAACCTACATAGTCAAAGTGCCCGCTAGGTAACCTAGATAGTCCAAGTGCCCGTTACCTAACCTAGATAGTCCAAGTGCCCGCTAGGGAACCCACATAGACCAAGTGCCCGCTAGGGAACTTACATAGTCCAAGGGCCGCTAGGGAACCTACATAGTCCAAGTGCCCATTCGTTAACCTAGAAGTCCAAGTGCCCGCTATGTAACCTAGACAGTCCAAGTGCTGGCTAGGTTACCTGAATATTCCAAGTGCCCGTTCGTTAACCTAGATAGTCCAAGTGCCCGCTAGGGAACCTATATAGTCCAAGTGCTATCTAGGTAACCTAGATAGTCCAAGGGCCCGCTAGTTGACCTACATAGTCCAAGGGCTCGCTTGTTAACTTTGATAGTCCAAGTGCCCGCTAGTTAACCTAGATCGTCCAAGTGACGGCTAGTTAATCTACATAGTCCAAGGGCCCACTTGTTACCCTAGATCGTCCAAGTGTCCTCTAGTTAACCTACATAGTCCAAGTGCCCGCTAGGTAACCTACATAGTCCAAGTGCCCGCAAGGTAACCTATATAGTCCAAATGCCCGCTAGAGAACCTACATAGTCCAAGTTCCCGCTAGGTAACCTAGATAGTCCAAGTGCCCGCTAGTTAACCAGGATCGTCCAAGTGCCCTCTAGTTAACTTCCATAGTCCAAGGGCCTGCTAGTTAACCTACATAGACCAAGTGCTCGCTAGTTAACCTACATAGTCCAAGTGCCCGCTAGGTAACCTAGAAAGTCAAAGTGACCACTAGGTTACCTACATAGTCCAAGTGCCCGCTAGGGAACCTACATAGTCCAAGTGCCCGCTAGGTAACCTAGATAGTCAAAGTGCACGCTAGTTAACCTACATAATCCAAGTGCCTGCTAGGTAAACTACATAGTCCAAGTGCCCACTAGGTAACCTAGACAGTGCAATTGCCCGCTAGTTAACCTAGACAGTCCAAGTACCCGCTAGGGAACCTACATAGTCCAAGTGCTCGCTAAGCAACCTACATAGTCCAAGTGCCCGATAGTTAACCTAGATAGTCAAAGTGCCTGCTAGGTAACCTAGATAGTCCAATTGCCCATTAGCTAACCTAGATAGTCGAAGTGTCCGCTAGTTAACCTACATAGTCCAAGTGCCCGTTCCTTAACCTAGATAGTCAAAGTGCCCGCTAGGTAACCTAGATAGTCCAAGTGCCCGCTAGGTTACCTACATAGTCCAAGTGCACGTTCGTTAACCTAGATAGTCCAAGTGTCCGCTGGTAACCTACATAGTCCAAGAACCTGCTAGGCATCCTTGATAGTCCAAGTGCCTTCTAGTTAACCTACATAGTCCAAGTGCCCGTTAGGTAACCTAGATAGCCCAAGTGCCCGCTAGGTAACCTACATAGTCCAAGTGCCCGCTAGGTAACCTAAATTATCCAAATGCCCGCTAGGGAAACTACATAGTCCAAGTGCCCGCTAGTTAACCTAGATAGTCCAAAGGCCCGCTAGTAAACCTAGATAGTCCAAGGGCCCGCTAGTAAACCTAGATAGTCCAAGGGCCCTCTAGTTAACCTAGATCGTCCAAGTGTCCGCTAGGTAACTTACATAGTCCAAGTGCCTTCTAGGCAACCTAGATAGTCCAAGTGCCTGTTAGCTAACCTACATAGTCCAAGTGCCCGTTCGTTAACCTAGATAGTCCAAGTGCCCGCTATGTAACTTAGACAGTCCAAGTGCCCGCTAGGTTACCTACATAGTCCAAGTGTCCGTTCGTTAACCTAGATAGTCCAAGTGCCCGTTTGGTAACCTACATAATCCAAGTGCCCGCTTCGTAACCTGGATAGTCTAAGTGCCCGCTAGATAACCAACATAGTCAAAGTGCGCGATAGGTAACCTACATAGTCCAAGTGCCTTCTAGGGAGACTACATAGTCCACGTGACCGCTAGGGAACCTACATTGTCCAAGTACCCATTAGGGAACCTACATAGTCCAAATGCTCGCTAGGTAACCTACATACTCCAAATGCCCGCAAGGAAACCTACATAGTCTACGTGCCCGCTAGGGAACCTACATAATCCAAGTGCCCGTTAGGTAACCTAGATTGTCCAAGTGCCCGTTAGCTAACCTAGATAGTCCAAGTGCCCGCTAGTTAACCTACATAGTCCAAGTGCCCGCTAGGTAACCTAGATAGTCCAAGTACCTGTTAGTTACCCTAGATAGTCCAAGTGCCCACTAGGTAACCTACATAGTCAAAGTGCACGCTAGGTAACCTAGATAGTCCAAGTTCCTGTTAGCTAACCTAGATAGTCCAAGTGTCCGCTAGGTAACCTACATAGTCCAAGGGCCCGCTCGTTAACCTAGTTCGTCCATGTGTCCGCTAATTAACCTACATAGTCCAAGTGACCGCTAGGTAACCAAGATAGTCCACGTGGCCGCTAGGTAACCTACATAGTCCAAGTTCCCACTAGATAACCTAGTTAGTCCAAGTGCCCGTTACCTAACCTAGATAGTCCAAGTGCCCGCTACGTAACCTAAATAGTCCAAATGCCCGCTAGGGAAACTACATAGTCCAAGTGCCCGCTAGTTAACCTAGATAGTCCAAGTGCCCCCTAGTAAACCTACATAGTGCAAGGGACCGCTAGTTAACCTAGCCTTGCAAGTGTCCGCTAGTTAACCTACATAGTCCAAGTGCCAGCTGGGTAACGTAGATAGTCCAATTGCCCGCTAGGGATCCTTCATAATCCAAATGCCTGCTAGGTAACCTAGATAGTCCAAGTGCCCGCTAGTTAACCTAGATAGTCCAAGTGTCCTCTAGTTAACCTACATAGTCCAAGTGCCCGCTAGGTAACCTACATAGTGCAAGTGCCCGCTAGTTAACATAGATAGTCCAAGTGCCCGTTAGGGAAGGTACATAGTCCAAGTGCCCGCAAGGTAACCTAGAGAGTGCAAGTGCCCGCTAGTTAACCTACATATTCCAAGTGCCTGCTAGGTAACCCAGATAGTCCAAGGGCCTGCTAGTTAACCTACATAGTCCAAGTGCCCGCTAGGTAACCTACATAGTGCAAGTGTTCGCTAGTTAACCTACGTAGTCCAAGGGACCCCTAGTTAACCTAGATAGTCCAAGTACCCGCTAGTTAACCTATATCATCTAATTGTCCGCTAGTTAACCTACATAGTCCAAGTGCCCTTTAGGGAACCTAGATAGTCCAAGTGCCCGCTAGGGAACCTACATAGTCCAATTGTCCGCTTGGAACATACATAGTCCAAGTGCCTGTTAGTTAACCTAGATAATCCAAATGCCCGCTAGTTAACCTACATAATCCAAGTGCCCGCTAGGTAACCTACATTATCCAAGTGCCTGCTAGGTAACCTATATAGTCCAAATGCCCGCTAGGGAACCTACATAGTCCAAGTGCCCGCTAGTTAACCTAGATAGTCCAAGTGCCCGCTAGTTAACCTAGATGGTCCAAGTGCCCGCTAGGTAACCTACATAGTGCAAGTATTCGCTAGTTAATCTACATAGTCCAAGTGCACGCTAGTTAACCTAGATAGTCCAAGTGGCCGCTAGGTAACCTACATAGTGCAAGTGTTCGCTAGTTAACCTACGTAGTCCAAGGGACCCCTAGTTAACCTAGATAGTCCAAGTACCCGCTAGTTAACCTATATCATCCAATTGTCCGCTAGTTAACCTACATAGTCCAAGTGCCCTTTAGGGAACCTAGATAGTCCAAGTGCCCGCTAGGGAACCTACATAGTCCAATTGTCCGCTTGGAACATACATAGTCCAAGTGCCTGTTAGTTAACCTAGATAATCCAAATGCCCGCTAGTTAACCTACATAATCCAAGTGCCCGCTAGGTAACCTACATTATCCAAGTGCCTGCTAGGTAACCTATATAGTCCAAATGTCCGCTAGGGAACCTACATAGTCCAAGTGCCCGCTAGTTAACCTAGATAGTCCAAGTGCCCGCTAGTTAACCTAGATGGTCCAAGTGCCCGCTAGTTAGCCTACATAGTCCAAGTGCCCGCTAGGTAACCTAGACAGTCCAAGTGACCACTAGGTTACCGACATAGTCCAAGTGCCCGTTCGTTAACCTACATTGTCCAAGTGCCCGCTAGGTAACGTAGATAGCCCAAGTGCCCGCTAGGGAACTTACATAGTCCAAGTGCCCGCTATGGTAACCTAGATAGTCCAAGTGCCCGCTAGGTAACCTAGATAGTCCAAGTGCCCGCTAGGTAACCTACAAAGTCCAAGTGCCCGCTAGGTAATCTATATAGTCCAAATGCCCGCTAGGGAACCTACATAGTCCAAGTACCCGCTAATTAACCTACATAGTCCAAGTGACCGTTAGCTAACCTAGATAGTCTAAGGGCCCACTAGTTAACCTACATAGTTCAAGTGCCCGCCAGGTAACATAGATAATCCAAGTGCCCGCTAGTTAACCTACATAGTCCAAAGGCCGGCTAGTTAACCTACATAGTGCAAGGGCCCGCTAGTTAACCTGGATCGTCCAAGTGTCTGCTAGTTAACCTACATAATCCAAATGCCCGTTAGCTAACCTAGATAGTCCAAGGGCCCGGTAGTTGACCTATATAGTCCAAGTGCCCGCTAGGTAACCTAGATAGTTCTAGTGCCCGTTAGTTAACCTAGACAGTCCAAGTGCCCGCTAGGTTACCTGCATAATCCAAGTGCCCGTTAGGTAACCTAGATAGTCCAAGTGCCCGCTAGTTAACCTACATAGTCAAACTGCCCGCTAGGTAACCTAGATAGTCAAAGTGTCCTTTTGGTAACCTAGATAATCCAAGTGCCCGTTTGGTAACCTACATTGTCCAAGTTCCCGCAAGGTAACCTAGATAGTTCAAGTGCCCGTTACCTAACTTAGATAGTCCAAATGCCCGCTAGGGAACCCACATAGACCAAGTGCCCGCTAGGGAACTTACATAGTCCAAGGGCCGCTAGGGAACCTACATAGTCCAAGTGCCCATTCGTTATCCTAGAAGTCCAAGTGCCCGCTATGTAACCTAGACAGTCCAAGTGCCGGCTAGGTTACCTGCATAGTCCAAGTGCCCGTTCGTTAACCTAGATAGTCCAAGTGCCCGCTAAGGAACCTATATAGTCCAAGTGCTATCTAGGTAACCTAGATAGTCCAAGGGCCCGCTAGTTGACCTACATAGTCCAAGGGCTCGCTTGTTAACTTTGATAGTCCAAGTGCCCGCCTGTTAACCTAGATCGTCCAAGTGTCCTCTAGTTAACCTACATAGTCCAAGTGCCCGCTAGGTAACCTACATAGTCCAAGTGCCCGCAAGGTAACCTATATAGTCCAAATGCCCGCTAGAGAACCTACATAGTCCAAGTTCCCGCTAGGTAACCTAGATAGTCCAAGTGCCCGCTAGTTAACCAGGATCGTCCAAGTGCCCTCTAGTAACTTCCATAGTCCAAGGGCCTGCTAGTTAACCTACATAGACCAAGTGCTCGCTAGTTAACCTACATAGTCCAAGTGCCCGCTAGGTAACCTAGACAGTCCAAGTGACCACTAGGTTACCTACATAGTCCAAGTGCCCGCTAGGGAACCTACATAGTCCAAGTGCCCGCTAGGTAACCTAGATAGTCAAAGTGCACGCTAGTTAACCTACATAATCCAAGTGCCTGCTAGGTAAACTACATAGTCCAAGTGCCCACTAGGTAACCTAGACAGTGCAATTGCCCGCTAGTTAACCTAGACAGTCCAAGTACCCGCTAGGGAACCTACATAGTCCAAGTGCTCGCTAAGCAACCTACATAGTCCAAGTGCCCGATAGTTAACCTAGAGAGTCAAAGTGCCTGCTAGGTAACCTAGATAGTCCAATTGCCCATTAGCTAACCTAGATAGTCGAAGTGTCCGCTAGTTAACCTACATAGTCCAAGTGCCAATTCCTTAACCTAGATAGTTCAAGTGCCCGCTAGGTAACCTAGATAGTCCAAGTGCCCGCTAGGTTACCTACATAGTCCAAGTGCACGTTCGTTAACCTAGATAGTCCAAGTGTCCGCTGGTAACCTACATAGTCCAAGAGCCTGCTAGGCATCCTTGATAGTCCAAGTGCCTTCTAGTTAACCTACATAGTCCAACTGCCCGCTAGGTAACCTAGATAGCCCAAGTGCCCGCTAGGTAACCTACATAGTCCAAGTGCCCGCTAGGTAACCTAAATTATCCAAATGCCCGCTAGGGAAACTACATAGTCCAAGTGCCGGCTAGTTAACCTAGATAGTCCAAAGGCCCGCTAGTAAACCTAGATAGTCCAAGGGCCCGCTAGTAAACCTAGATAGTCCAAGGGCCCTCTAGTTAACCTAGATCGTCCAAGTGTCCGCTAGGTAACCTACATAGTCCAAATGCCTTCTAGGCAACCTAGATAGTCCAAGTGCCTGTTAGCTAACCTACATAGTCCAAGTGCCCGTTCGTTAACCTAGATAGTCCAAGTGCCCGCTATGTAACTTAGACAGTCCAAGTGCCCGCTAGGTTACCTACATAATCCAAGTGTCCGTTCGTTAACCTAGATAGTCCAAGTGCCCGTTTGGTAAAGTACATAATCCAAGTGCCCGCTTCGTAACCTGGATAGTCTAAGTGCCCGCTAGATAACCAACATAGTCAAAGTGCGCGATAGGTAACCTACATAGTCCAAGTGCCTTCTAGGGAGACTACATAGTCCACGTGACCGCTAGGGAACCTACATAGTCCAAGTACCCATTAGGGAACCTACATATTCCAAATGCTCGCTAGGTAACCTACATACTCCAAATGCCCGCAAGGAAACCTACATAGTCTAAGTGCCCGCTAGGGAACCTACATAATCCAAGTGCCCGTTAGGTAACCTAGATTGTCCAAGTGCCCGTTAGCTAACCTAGATAGTCCAAGTGCCCGCTAGTTAACCTACATAGTCCAAGTGCCCGCTAGGTAACCTAGATAGTCCAAGTACCTGTTAGTTACCCTAGATAGTCCAAGTGCCCACTAGGTAACCTACATAGTCAAAGTGCACGCTAGGTAACCTAGATAGTCCAAGTTCCTGTTAGCTAACCTAGATAGTCCAAGTGTCCGCTAGGTAACCTACATAGTCCAAGGGCCCGCTCGTTAACCTAGTTCGTCCATGTGTCCGCTAATTAACCTACATAGTCCAAGTGACCGCTAGGTAACCAAGATAGTCCACGTGGCCGCTAGGTAACCTACATAGTCCAAGTTCCCACTAGGTAACCTAGTTAGTCCAAGTGCCCGTTACCTAACCTAGATAGTCCAAGTGCCCGCTACGTAACCTAAATAGTCCAAATGCCCGCTAGGGAAACTACATAGTCCAAGTGCCCGCTAGTTAACCTAGATAGTCCAAGTGCCCCCTAGTAAACCTACATAGTGCAAGGGCCCGCTAGTTAACCTAGATCGTGCAAGTGTCCCCTAGTTAACGTACATAGTCCAAGTGCCCGCTAGGTAACCTAAATAGTCCAAATGCCCGCTAGGGAAACTACATAGTCCAAGTGCCCGCTAGTTAACCTAGATAGTCCAAGTGCCCCCTAGTAAACCTACATAGTGCAAGGGCCCGCTAGTTAACCTAGATCGTGCAAGTGTCCGCTAGTTAACCTACATAGTCCAAGTGCCAGCTAGGTAACGTAGATAGTCCAATTGCCCGCTAGGGATCCTTCATAATCCAAATGCCTGCTAGGTAACCTAGATAGTCCAAGTGCCCGCTAGTTAACCTAGATAGTCCAAGTGTCCTCTAGTTAAACTACATAGTCCAAGTGCCCGTTAGGTAACCTACATAGTGTAAGTGCCCGCTAGTTAACATAGATAGTCCAAGTGCCCGTTAGGGAAGGTACATAGTCCAAGTGCCCGCAAGGTAACCTAGAGAGTGCAAGTGCCCGCTAGTTAACCTACATATTCCAAGTGCCTGCTAGGTAACCTAGATAGTCCAAGGGCCTGCTAGTTAACCTACATAGTCCAAGTGCCCGCTAGGTAACCTACATAGTGCAAGTATTCGCTAGTTAATCTACATAGTCCAAGTGCACGCTAGTTAACCTAGATAGTCCAAGTGGCCGCTAGGTAACCTACATAGTGCAAGTGTTCGCTAGTTAACCTACGTAGTCCAAGGGACCCCTAGTTAACCTAGATAGTCCAAGTACCCGCTAGTTAACCTATATCATCCAATTGTCCGCTAGTTAACCTACATAGTCCAAGTGCCCTTTAGGGAACCTAGATAGTCCAAGTGCCCGCTAGGGAACCTACATAGTCCAATTGTCCGCTTGGAACATACATAGTCCAAGTGCCTGTTAGTTAACCTAGATAATCCAAATGCCCGCTAGTTAACCTACATAATCCAAGTGCCCGCTAGGTAACCTACATTATCCAAGTGCCTGCTAGGTAACCTATATAGTCCAAATGTCCGCTAGGGAACCTACATAGTCCAAGTGCCCGCTAGTTAACCTAGATAGTCCAAGTGCCCGCTAGTTAACCTAGATGGTCCAAGTGCCCGCTAGTTAGCCTACATAGTCCAAGTGCCCGCTAGGTAACCTAGACAGTCCAAGTGACCACTAGGTTACCGACATAGTCCAAGTGCCCGTTCGTTAACCTACATTGTCCAAGTGCCCGCTAGGTAACGTAGATAGCCCAAGTGCCCGCTAGGGAACTTACATAGTCCAAGTGCCCGCTATGGTAACCTAGATAGTCCAAGTGCCCGCTAGGTAACCTAGATAGTCCAAGTGCCCGCTAGGTAACCTACAAAGTCCAAGTGCCCGCTAGGTAATCTATATAGTCCAAATGCCCGCTAGGGAACCTACATAGTCCAAGTACCCGCTAATTAACCTACATAGTCCAAGTGACCGTTAGCTAACCTAGATAGTCTAAGGGCCCACTAGTTAACCTACATAGTTCAAGTGCCCGCCAGGTAACTTAGATAATCCAAGTGCCCGCTAGTTAACCTACATAGTCCAAAGGCCCGCTAGTTAACCTACATAGTGCAAGGGCCCGCTAGTTAACCTGGATCGTCCAAGTGTCCGCTAATTAACCTACATAATCCAAATGCCCGTTAGCTAACCTAGATAGTCCAAGGGCCCGGTAGTT
Organism: Tenrec ecaudatus; assembly: GCF_050624435.1. Classification (NCBI taxonomy): domain Eukaryota; kingdom Metazoa; phylum Chordata; class Mammalia; order Afrosoricida; family Tenrecidae; genus Tenrec; species Tenrec ecaudatus. The sequence goes on from NW_027459474.1 coordinate 499,190, forward strand.
GACCTATATAGTCCAAGTGCCCGCTAGGTAACCTAGATAGTTCTAGTGCCCGTTAGTTAACCTAGACAGTCCAAGTGCCCGCTAGGTTACCTGCATAATCCAAGTGCCCGTTAGGTAACCTAGATAGTCCAAGTGCCCGCTAGTTAACCTACATAGTCAAACTGCCCGCTAGGTAACCTAGATAGTCAAAGTGTCCTTTTGGTAACCTAGATAGTCCAAGTGCCCGTTTGGTAACCTACATTGTCCAAGTTCCCGCAAGGTAACCTAAATAGTTCAAGTGCCCGTTACCTAACTTAGATAGTCCAAATGCCCGCTAGGGAACCCACATAGACCAAGTGCCCGCTAGGGAACTTACATAGTCCAAGGGCCGCTAGGGAACCTACATAGTCCAAGTGCCCATTCGTTATCCTAGAAGTCCAAGTGCCCGCTATGTAACCTAGACAGTCCAAGTGCCGGCTAGGTTACCTGCATAGTCCAAGTGCCCGTTCGTTAACCTAGATAGTCCAAGTGCCCGCTAAGGAACCTATATAGTCCAAGTGCTATCTAGGTAACCTAGATAGTCCAAGGGCCCGCTAGTTGACCTACATAGTCCAAGGGCTCGCTTGTTAACTTTGATAGTCCAAGTGCCCGCTTGTTAACCTAGATCGTCCAAGTGTCCTCTAGTTAACCTACATAGTCCAAGTGCCCGCTAGGTAACCTACATAGTCCAAGTGCCCTCTAGGTAACTTATATAGTCCAAATGCCCGCTAGAGAACCTACATAGTCCAAGTTCCCGCTAGGTAACCTAGATAATCCAAGTGTACGCTAGTTAACCTAGATAGTCCAAGTGCCCGCTAGTTACCCAGGATCGTCCAAGTGCCCTCTAGTTAACTTACATAGTCCAAGGGCCTGCTAGTTAACCTACATAGACCAAGTGCTCGCTAGTTAACCTACATAGTCCAAGTGCCCGCTAGGTAACCTAGACAGTCCAAGTGACCACTAGGTTACCTACATAGTCCAAGTGCCCGCTAGGGAACCTACATAGTCCAAGTGCCCGCTAGGTAACCTAGATAGTCAAAGTGCACGCTAGTTAACCTATATAATCCAAGTGCCTGCTAGGTAAACTACATAGTCCAAGTGCCCACTAGGTAACCTAGACAGTGCAATTGCCCGCTAGTTAACCTAGACAGTCCAAGTACCCGCTAGGGAACCTACATAGTCCAAGTGCTCGCTAAGCAACCTATATAGTCCAAGTGCCCATTAGTTAACCTAGATAGTCGAAGTGCCTGCTAGGTAACCTAGATAGAACAAGTGCCCGCTAGGTAACCTACATAGTCCAAGTAAGCGCTAAGTAACCTAGATAGTCCAATTGCCCGTTAGCTAACCTAGATAGTCGAAGTGTCCGCTAGTTAACCTACATAGTCCAAGTGCCCGTTCGTAAACCTAGATAGTCAAAGTGCCCGCTAGGTAACCTAGATAGTCCAAGTGCCCGCTAGGTTACCTACATAGTCCAAGTGCACGTTCGTTAACCTAGATAGTCCAAGTTCCGCTGGTAACCTACATAGTCCAAGAGCCTGCTAGGCATCCTTGATAGTCCAAGTGCCTTCTAGTTAACCTACATAGTCCAAGTGCCCGCTAGGTAACCTAGATAGCCAGATTGCCCGCTAGGTAACCTACATAGTCCAAGTGCCCGCTAGGTAACCTAAATTATCCAAATGCCCGCTAGGGAAACTACATAGTCCAAGTGCCCGCTAGTAAACCTAGATAGTCCAATGGCCCTCTAGTTAACCTAGATAGTCCAAGTGCCAGCTAGTTAACCTAGATAGTCCAAGTGCCTGTTAGCTAACCTACATAGTCCAAGTGCCCGTTCGTTAACCTAGATAGTCCAAGTGCCCGCTATGTAACTTAGACAGTCCAAATGCCCGCTAGGTTACCTACATAGTCCAAGTGTCCGTTCGTTAACCTAGATAGTCCAAGTGCCCGTTTGGTAACCTACATAATCCAAGTGCCCGCTTCGTAACCTGGATAGTCTAAGTGCCCGCTAGATAACCAACATAGTCAAAGTGCGCGATAGGTAACCTACATAGTCCAAGTGCCTTCTAGGGAGCCTACATAGTCCACGTGACCGCTAGGGAACCTCCATAGTCCAAGTGCCCATTAGGGAACCTACATAGTCCAAGTGCTCGCTAGGTAACCTACATACTCCAAATGCCCGCAAGGAAACCTACATAGTCTAAGTGCCCGCTAGGGAACCTACATAATCCAAGTGCCCGTTAGGTAACCTAGATAGTCCAAGTGCCCGTTAGCTAACCTAGATAGTCCAAGTGCCCGCTAGTTAACCTACATAGTCCAAGTGCCCGCTAGGTAACCTAGATAGTCCAAGTGCCCTTTCGCTAGCCTAGACAGTCCAAGTGCCCGCTAGGGAAACCACATAGTCCAGTGCCCACTAGGGAATTTACATAGTCTAAGTGCCTGCTAGTTAACCTAGATAGTCCAAGTGCCCGTCTGTTAACCTAGACAGTCCAAGTGCCCGCTAGGGAAACCACATATTCCAGTGCCCGCTAGGGAATTTACATAGTCCAAGTGCCTGCTAGTTAACCTAGATAGTCCAAGTGCCCGTTCGTAAACCTAGATAGTCAAAGTGCCCGCTAGGTAACCTAGATAGTCCAAGTGCCCGCTAGGTTACCTACATAGTCCAAGTTCACGTTCGTTAACCTAGATAGTCCAAGTTCCGCTGGTAACCTACATAGTCCAAGAGCCTGCTAGGCATCCTTGATAGTCCAAGTGCCTTCTAGTTAACCTACATAGTCCAAGTGCCCGCTAGGTAACCTAGATAGCCAGATTGCCCGCTAGGTAACCTACATAGTCCAAGTGCCCGCTAGGTAACCTAAATTATCCAAATGCCCGCTAGGGAAACTACATAGTCCAAGTGCCCGCTAGTAAACCTAGATAGTCCAATGGCCCTCTAGTTAACCTAGATAGTCCAAGTGCCAGCTAGTTAACCTAGATAGTCCAAGTGCCTGTTAGCTAACCTACATAGTCCAAGTGCCCGTTCGTTAACCTAGATAGTCCAAGTGCCCGCTATGTAACTTAGACAGTCCAAATGCCCGCTAGGTTACCTACATAGTCCAAGTGTCCGTTCGTTAACCTAGATAGTCCAAGTGCCCGTTTGGTAACCTACATAATCCAAGTGCCCGCTTCGTAACCTGGATAGTCTAAGTGCCCGCTAGATAACCAACATAGTCAAAGTGCACGATAGGTAACCTACATAGTCCAAGTGCCTTCTAGGGAGCCTACATAGTCCACGTGACCGCTAGGGAACCTCCATAGTCCAAGTGCCCGTTAGGGAACCTACATAGTCCAAGTGCTCGCTAGGTAACCTACATACTCCAAATGCCCGCAAGGAAACCTACATAGTCTAAGTGCCCGCTAGGGAACCTACATAATCCAAGTGCCCGTTAGGTAACCTAGATAGTCCAAGTGCCCGTTAGCTAACCTAGATAGTCCAAGTGCCCGCTAGTTAACCTACATAGTCCAAGTGCCCGCTAGGTAACCTAGATAGTCCAAGTGCCCTTTCGCTAGCCTAGACAGTCCAAGTGCCCGCTAGGGAAACCACATAGTCCAGTGCCCACTAGGGAATTTACATAGTCTAAGTGCCTGCTAGTTAACCTAGATAGTCCAAGTGCCCGTCTGTTAACCTAGACAGTCCAAGTGCCCGCTAGGGAAACCACATATACCAGTGCCCGCTAGGGAATTTACATAGTCCAAGTGCCTGCTAGTTAACCTAGATAGTCCAAGTGCCCGTCTGTTAACCTAGACAGTCCAAGTGCCCACTAGGGAAACCACATAGTCCAGTGCCCATTAGGGAACTTACATAGTCCAAGTGCCCGCTAGTTGACCTAGATAGTCCAAGTGCCCGTTCGTTAACCTAGACTGTACAAGTGCCCGCTAGGGAACCCACATAGTCCAAGTGCCCGCTAGGGAACTTACATAGTCCAAGTGCCCGTTAGTAAACTATATAGTCCTAGTACCCGCTAGGTAACGTAGATAGTCCAAGTGCCCGCTAGGGTATGTACATAGACCAAGTGCCCGCTAGGTAACCTACATAGTCCAAGTGCCCGTTAGGGAGCCTAGATAGTCCAAGTGCCCGCTAGGGAACCTGCATCGTGCAAGTGCTGCTAGGTAACCTAGATAATCCAAGTGCCCGCTAGTTAACCTAGATAGTCCAAGTGCCTGCAAGTTAACCTAGAACCTCCAAGTGTCCGCTAGTTAACCTACATAGTCCAAGGGCCCGCTAGTTAACCTACATAGTCCAAGAACCCGCTAGTTAACCTAGATAGTCCAAGTTCCCGCTATGTTACCTACATAGTCCTAGTGCCCGCTAGGTAACCTAGATAGTCCAAGTTCCTTTTAGCTAACCTAGATAGTCCAAGTGTCCGCTAGGTAACCTAGATAGTCAAAGTGCCCGTTAGCTAACCTAGATAGTCCAAGTGCCCGCTATGTAACCTACATAGTCCAAGTTCCCGCTAGGTAACCTAGATAATACAAGTGCCCGTTACCTAACCTAGATCGTCCAAATGCCCGCTAGGCGACCTACATAGTCCAAGAGCCCGTTCGTTAACCTAGAAGTCCTATTGCCCGTTATGAAACCTAGACAGTCCAAGTGCCCGCTAGGTTACCTGCATAATCCAAGTGCCCGTTAGGTAACCTAGATAGTCCAAGTGCCCGCTAGTTAACCTACTTAGTCCAAGTGCCCGCTAGGTAACCTAGATAGTCAAAGTGCCCGTTTGGTAACCTAGATAGTCCAAGTGCCCGCTAGGTAACCTACATTGTCCAAGTTCCCGCAAGGTAACCTAGATAGTCCAAGTGCCTGTTACCTAACCTAGATAGTCCAAGTGCCCCCTAGGGAACCCACATAGACCAAGTACCCGCTAGGGAACTTACATAGTCCAAGGGCCGCTAGGGAACCTACATAGTCCAAGTGCCCGTTCGTTAACCTAGATAGTCCAAGTGCCCGCTAAGGAACCTATATAGTCCAAGTGCTATCTAGGTAACCTAGATAGTCCAAGGACCCGCTAGTGGACCTACATAGTCCAAGGGCTCGCTTGTTAACTTTGATAGTCCAAGTGCCCGCCTGTTAACCTAGATCGTCCAAGTGCCCGCTAGTTAACCTAGATCATCCAAGTGCCGGCTAGTTAATCTACATAGTCCAAGGGCCCACTTGTTAACCTAGATCGTCCAAGTGCCCTCTAGTTAACTTACATAGTCCAAGGGCCTGCTATTTAACCTACATAGACCAAGTGCTCGCTAGTTAACCTACATAGTCCAAGTGCCCGCTAGGTAACCTAGACAGTCCAAGTGACCACTAGGTTACCTACATAGTCCAAGTGCCCGCTAGGGAACCTACATAGTCCAAGTGCCCGCTAGGTAACCTATATAGTCCAAGTGCACGCTAGTTAACCTAGATAGTCCAAGTGCCCGCTAGTTAACCAGGATCGTCCAAGTGCCCTCTAGTTAACTTACATAGTCCAAGGGCCTGCTAGTTAACCTACATAGACCAAGTGCTCGCTAGTTAACCTACATAGTCCAAGTGCCCGCTAGGTAACCTAGACAGTCCAAGTGACCACTAGGTTACCTACATAGTCCAAGTGCCCGCTAGGGAACCTACATAGTCCAAGTGCCCGCTAGGTAACCTAGATAGTCAAAGTGCACGCTAGTTAACCTACATAATCCAAGTGCCTGCTAGAATCTACATAGTCCAAGTGCCCGCTAGTTAACCTAGATAATCCAAGTGCCCCCTAGTAAACCTACATAATCCATGGGCCCGCTAGTTAACCTACATAGTGCAAGGGCCCGCTAGTTAACCTAGATAGTCCAAGTGCCCGCTAGGTAACCTACATAGTGCAGGTGTCCGCTAGATAACCTACATAGTCCAAGTGCCCGCTAGTTAACATAGATAGTCCAAGTGCCCGCTAGGGAACCTACATAGTCCAACTGCCCGCTAGGTAACCTAGAGAGTGCAAATGCCCGATAGTTAACCTACATAGTCCAAGTGCCTGCTAGGTAACCTAGATAGCCAAGGGCCTGCTAGTTAACCTAGATAGTCCAAGTGCCCGCTAGGTAACCTACATTGTGCAAGTGTCCGCTAGTTAACCTACGATAGTCCAACTGAACCCCTAGTTAACCTAGATAGTCCAAGTACCCGCTAGTTAACCTAGATCATCCAATTGTCCGCTAGTTAACCTACATAGTCCAAGTGTCCTTTAGGTAACCTAGATAATCCAAGTGCCCGCTAAGGAACCTACATAGTCCAAGTGCCCGCTAGGTAACCTAAATTATCCAAATGCCTGCTAGGGAAACTACATAGTCCAAGTGCCGGCTAGTTAACCTAGATAGTCCAAGGGCCCGCTAGTAAACCTAGATAGTCCAAGGGCCCGCTAATAAACCTAGATAGTCCAAGGGCCCTCTAGTTAACCTAGATCGTCCAAGTGTCCGCTAGGTAACCTACATAGTCCAAGTGCCTTCTAGGTAACCTAGATGTTCCAAGTGCCTGTTAGCTAACCTACATAGTCCAAGTGCCCGTTCGTTAACCTAGATAGTCCAAGTGCCCGCTATGTAACTTAGACAGTCCAAGTGCCCGCTAGGTTACCTACATAGTCCAAGTGTCCGTTCGTTAACCTAGATAGTCCAAGTGCCCGTTTGGTAACCTACATAATCCAAGTGCCCGCTTCGTAACCTGGATAGTCTAAGTGCCCGCTAGATAACCAACATAGTCAAAGTGCGCGATAGGTAACCTACATAGTCCAAGTGCCTTCTAGGGAGACTACATAGTCCACGTGACCGCTAGGGAACCTACATAGTCCAAGTACCCATTAGGGAACCTACATATTCCAAATGCTCGCTAGGTAACCTACATACTCCAAATGCCCGCAAGGAAACCTACATAGTCTAAGTGCCCGCTAGGGAACCTACATAATCCAAGTGCCCGTTAGGTCACCTAGATTGTCCAAGTGCCCGTTAGCTAACCTAGATAGTCCAAGTGCCCGCTAGTTAACCTACATAGTCCAAGTGCCCGCTAGGTAACCTAGATAGTCCAAGTACCTGTTAGTTACCCTAGATAGTCCAAGTGCCCACTAGGTAACCTACATAGTCAAAGTGCACGCTAGGTAACCTAGATAGTCCAAGTTCCTGTTAGCTAACCTAGATAGTCCAAGTGTCCGCTAGGTAACCTACATAGTCCAAGGTCCCGCTCGTTAACCTAGTTCGTCCATGTGTCCGCTAATTAACCTACATAGTCCAAGTGACCGCTAGGTAACCAAGATAGTCCACGTGGCCGCTAGGTAACCTACATAGTCCAAGTTCCCACTAGGTAACCTAGTTAGTCCAAGTGCCCGTTACCTAACCTAGATAGTCCAAGTGCCCGCTACGTAACCTAAATAGTCCAAATGCCCGCTAGGGAAACTACATAGTCCAAGTGCCCGCTAGTTAACCTAGATAGTCCAAGTGCCCCCTAGTAAACCTACATAGTGCAAGGGCCCGCTAGTTAACCTAGATCGTGCAAGTGTCCGCTAGTTAACGTACATAGTCCAAGTGCCCGCTAGGTAACCTAAATAGTCCAAATGCCCGCTAGGGAAACTACATAGTCCAAGTGCCCGCTAGTTAACCTAGATAGTCCAAGTGCCCCCTAGTAAACCTACATAGTGCAAGGGCCCGCTAGTTAACCTAGATCGTGCAAGTGTCCGCTAGTTAACCTACATAGTCCAAGTGCCAGCTAGGTAACGTAGATAGTCCAATTGCCCGCTAGGGATCCTTCATAATCCAAATGCCTGCTAGGTAACCTAGATAGTCCAAGTGCCCGCTAGTTAACCTAGATAGTCCAAGTGTCCTCTAGTTAAACTACATAGTCCAAGTGCCCGCTAGGTAACCTACATAGTGTAAGTGCCCGCTAGTTAACATAGATAGTCCAAGTGCCCGTTAGGGAAGGTACATAGTCCAAGTGCCCGCAAGGTAACCTAGAGAGTGCAAGTGCCCGCTAGTTAACCTACATATTCCAAGTGCCTGCTAGGTAACCTAGATAGTCCAAGGGCCTGCTAGTTAACCTACATAGTCCAAGTGCCCGCTAGGTAACCTACATAGTGCAAGTATTCGCTAGTTAATCTACATAGTCCAAGTGCACGCTAGTTAACCTAGATAGTCCAAGTGGCCGCTAGGTAACCACATAGTGCAAGTGTTCGCTAGTTAACCTACGTAGTCCAAGGGACCCCTAGTTAACCTAGATAGTCCAAGTACCCGCTAGTTAACCTATATCATCCAATTGTCCGCTAGTTAACCTACATAGTCCAAGTGCCCTTTAGGGAACCTAGATAGTCCAAGTGCCCGCTAGGGAACCTACATAGTCCAATTGTCCGCTTGGAACATACATAGTCCAAGTGCCTGTTAGTTAACCTAGATAATCCAAATGCCCGCTAGTTAACCTACATAATCCAAGTGCCCGCTAGGTAACCTACATTATCCAAGTGCCTGCTAGGTAACCTATATAGTCCAAATGTCCGCTAGGGAACCTACATAGTCCAAGTGCCCGCTAGTTAACCTAGATAGTCCAAGTGCCCGCTAGTTAACCTAGATGGTCCAAGTGCCCGCTAGTTAGCCTACATAGTCCAAGTGCCCGCTAGGTAACCTAGACAGTCCAAGTGACCACTAGGTTACCGACATAGTCCAAGTGCCCGTTCGTTAACCTACATTGTCCAAGTGCCCGCTAGGTAACGTAGATAGCCCAAGTGCCCGCTAGGGAACTTACATAGTCCAAGTGCCCGCTATGGTAACCTAGATAGTCCAAGTGCCCGCTAGGTAACCTAGATAGTCCAAGTGCCCGCTAGGTAACCTACAAAGTCCAAGTGCCCGCTAGGTAATCTATATAGTCCAAATGCCCGCTAGGGAACCTACATAGTCCAAGTACCCGCTAATTAACCTACATAGTCCAAGTGACCGTTAGCTAACCTAGATAGTCTAAGGGCCCACTAGTTAACCTACATAGTTCAAGTGCCCGCCAGGTAACTTAGATAATCCAAGTGCCCGCTAGTTAACCTACATAGTCCAAAGGCCCGCTAGTTAACCTACATAGTGCAAGGGCCCGCTAGTTAACCTGGATCGTCCAAGTGTCCGCTAGTTAACCTACATAATCCAAATGCCCGTTAGCTAACCTAGATAGTCCAAGGGCCCGGTAGTTGACCTATATAGTCCAAGTGCCCGCTAGGTAACCTAGATAGTTCTAGTGCCCGTTAGTTAACCTAGACAGTCCAAGTGCCCGCTAGGTTACCTGCATAATCCAAGTGCCCGTTAGGTAACCTAGATAGTCCAAGTGCCCGCTAGTTAACCTACATAGTCAAACTGCCCGCTAGGTAACCTAGATAGTCAAAGTGTCCTTTTGGTAACCTAGATAGTCCAAGTGCCCGTTTGGTAACCTACATTGTCCAAGTTCCCGCAAGGTAACCTAGATAGTTCAAGTGCCCGTTACCTAACTTAGATAGTCCAAATGCCCGCTAGGGAACCCACATAGACCAAGTGCCCGCTAGGGAACTTACATAGTCCAAGGGCCGCTAGGGAACCTACATAGTCCAAGTGCCCATTCGTTATCCTAGAAGTCCAAGTGCCCGCTATGTAACCTAGACAGTCCAAGTGCCGGCTAGGTTCCTTGCATAGTCCAAGTGCCCGTTCGTTAACCTAGATAGTCCAAGTGCCCGCTAAGGAACCTATATAGTCCAAGTGCTATCTAGGTAACCTAGATAGTCCAAGGGCCCGCTAGTTGACCTACATAGTCCAAGGGCTCGCTTGTTAACTTTGATAGTCCAAGTGCCCGCCTGTTAACCTAGATCGTCCAAGTGTCCTCTAGTTAACCTACATAGTCCAAGTGCCCGCTAGGTAACCTACATACTCCAAGTGCCCTCTAGGTAACTTATATAGTCCAAATGCCCGCTAGAGAACCTACATAGTCCAAGTTCCCGCTAGGTAACCTAGATAATCCAAGTGTACGCTAGTTAACCTAGATAGTCCAAGTGCCCGCTAGTTACCCAGGATCGTCCAAGTGCCCTCTAGTTAACTTACATAGTCCAAGGGCCTGCTAGTTAACCTACATAGACCAAGTGCTCGCTAGTTAACCTACATAGTCCAAGTGCCCGCTAGGTAACCTAGACAGTCCAAGTGACCACTAGGTTACCTACATAGTCCAAGTGCCCGCTAGGGAACCTACATAGTCCAAGTGCCCGCTAGGTAACCTAGATAGTCAAAGTGCACGCTAGTTAACCTATATAATCCAAGTGCCTGCTAGGTAAACTACATAGTCCAAGTGCCCACTAGGTAACCTAGACAGTGCAATTGCCCGCTAGTTAACCTAGACAGTCCAAGTACCCGCTAGGGAACCTACATAGTCCAAGTGCTCGCTAAGCAACCTATATAGTCCAAGTGCCCATTAGTTAACCTAGATAGTCGAAGTGCCTGCTAGGTAACCTAGATAGAACAAGTGCCCGCTAGGTAACCTACATAGTCCAAGTAAGCGCTAAGTAACCTAGATAGTCCAATTGCCCGTTAGCTAACCTAGATAGTCGAAGTGTCCGCTAGTTAACCTACATAGTCCAAGTGCCCGTTCGTAAACCTAGATAGTCAAAGTGCCCGCTAGGTAACCTAGATAGTCCAAGTGCCCGCTAGGTTACCTACATAGTCCAAGTGCACGTTCGTTAACCTAGATAGTCCAAGTTCCGCTGGTAACCTACATAGTCCAAGAGCCTGCTAGGCATCCTTGATAGTCCAAGTGCCTTCTAGTTAACCTACATAGTCCAAGTGCCCGCTAGGTAACCTAGATAGCCAGATTGCCCGCTAGGTAACCTACATAGTCCAAGTGCCCGCTAGGTAACCTAAATTATCCAAATGCCCGCTAGGGAAACTACATAGTCCAAGTGCCCGCTAGTAAACCTAGATAGTCCAATGGCCCTCTAGTTAACCTAGATAGTCCAAGTGCCAGCTAGTAAACCTAGATAGTCCAAGTGCCTGTTAGCTAACCTACATAGTCCAAGTGCCCGTTCGTTAACCTAGATAGTCCAAGTGCCCGCTATGTAACTTAGACAGTCCAAATGCCCGCTAGGTTACCTACATAGTCCAAGTGTCCGTTCGTTAACCTAGATAGTCCAAGTGCCCGTTTGGTAACCTACATAATCCAAGTGCCCGCTTCGTAACCTGGATAGTCTAAGTGCCCGCTAGATAACCAACATAGTCAAAGTGCGCGATAGGTAACCTACATAGTCCAAGTGCCTTCTAGGGAGCCTACATAGTCCACGTGACCGCTAGGGAACCTCCATAGTCCAAGTGCCCGTTAGGGAACCTACATAGTCCAAGTGCTCGCTAGGTAACCTACATACTCCAAATGCCCGCAAGGAAACCTACATAGTCTAAGTGCCCGCTAGGGAACCTACATAATCCAAGTGCCCGTTAGGTAACCTAGATAGTCCAAGTGCCCGTTAGCTAACCTAGATAGTCCAAGTGCCCGCTAGTTAACCTACATAGTCCAAGTGCCCGCTAGGTAACCTAGATAGTCCAAGTGCCCTTTCGCTAGCCTAGACAGTCCAAGTGCCCGCTAGGGAAACCACATAGTCCAGTGCCCACTAGGGAATGTACATAGTCTAAGTGCCTGCTAGTTAACCTAGATAGTCCAAGTGCCCGTCTGTTAACCTAGACAGTCCAAGTGCCCGCTAGGGAAACCACATATACCAGTGCCCGCTAGGGAATTTACATAGTCCAAGTGCCTGCTAGTTAACCTAGATAGTCCAAGTGCCCGTCTGTTAACCTAGACAGTCCAAGTGCCCACTAGGGAAACCACATAGTCCAGTGCCCATTAGGGAACTTACATAGTCCAAGTGCCCGCTAGTTGACCTAGATAGTCCAAGTGCCCGTTCGTTAACCTAGACTGTACAAGTGCCAGCTAGGGAACCCACATAGTCCAAGTGCCCGCTAGGGAACTTACATAGTCCAAGTGCCCGTTAGTAAACTATATAGTCCTGGTACCCGCTAGGTAACGTAGATAGTCCAAGTGCCCGCTAGGGTATGTACATAGACCAAGTGCCCGCTAGGTAACCTACATAGTCCAAGTGCCCGTTTGGGAGCCTAGATAGTCCAAGTGCCCGCTAGGGAACCTGCATCGTGCAAGTGCTGCTAGGTAACCTAGATAATCCAAGTGCCCGCTAGTTAACCTAGATAGTCCAAGTGCCCGCAAGTTAACCTAGAACCTCCAAGTGTCCGCTAGTTAACCTACATAGTCCAAGGGCCCGCTAGTTAACCTACATAGTCCAAGAACCCGCTAGTTAACCTAGATAGTCCAAGTTCCCGCTATGTTACCTACATAGTCCTAGTGCCCGCTAGGTAACCTAGATAGTCCAAGTTCCTTTTAGCTAACCTAGATAGTCCAAGTGTCCGCTAGGTAACCTAGATAGTCAAAGTGCCCGTTAGCTAACCTAGATAGTCCAAGGGCCCGCTATGTAACCTACATAGTCCAAGTTCCCGCTAGGTAACCTAGATAATACAAGTGCCCGTTACCTAACCTAGATCGTCCAAATGCCCGCTAGGCGACCTACATAGACCAAGAGCCCATTCGTTAACCTAGAAGTCCTATTGCCCGTTATGAAACCTAGACAGTCCAAGTGCCCGCTAGGTTACCGGCATAATCCAAGTGCCCGTTAGGTAACCTAGATAGTCCAAGTGCCCGCTAGTTAACCTACTTAGTCCAAGTGCCCGCTAGGTAACCTAGATAGTCAAAGTGCCCGTTTGGTAACCTAGATAGTCCAAGTGCCCGCTAGGTAACCTACATTGTCCAAGTTCCCGCAAGGTAACCTAGATAGTCCAAGTGCCTGTTACCTAACCTAGATAGTCCAAGTGCCCCCTAGGGAACCCACATAGACCAAGTACCCGCTAGGGAACTTACATAGTCCAAGGGCCGCTAGGGAACCTACATAGTCCAAGTGCCCGTTCGTTAACCTAGATAGTCCAAGTGCCCGCTAAGGAACCTATATAGTCCAAGTGCTATCTAGGTAACCTAGATAGTCCAAGGACCCGCTAGTGGACCTACATAGTCCAAGGGCTCGCTTGTTAACTTTGATAGTCCAAGTGCCCGCCTGTTAACCTAGATCGTCCAAGTGCCCGCTAGTTAACCTAGATCATCCAAGTGCCGGCTAGTTAATCTACATAGTCCAAGGGCCCACTTGTTAACCTAGATCGTCCAAGTGCCCTCTAGTTAACTTACATAGTCCAAGGGCCTGCTATTTAACCTACATAGACCAAGTGCTCGCTAGTTAACCTACATAGTCCAAGTGCCCGCTAGGTAACCTAGACAGTCCAAGTGACCACTAGGTTACCTACATAGTCCAAGTGCCCGCTAGGGAACCTACATAGTCCAAGTTCCCGCTAGGTAACCTAGATAGTCCAAGTGCACGCTAGTTAACCTAGATAGTCCAAGTGCCCGCTAGTTAACCAGGATCGTCCAAGTGCCCTCTAGTTAACTTACATAGTCCAAGGGCCTGCTAGTTAACCTACATAGACCAAGTGCTCGCTAGTTAACCTACATAGTCCAAGTACCCGCTAGGTAACCTAGACAGTCCAAGTGACCACTAGGTTACCTACATAGTCCAAGTGCCCGCTAGGGAACCTACATAGTCCAAGTGCCCGCTAGGTAACCTAGATAGTCAAAGTGCACGCTAGTTAACCTACATAATCCAAGTGCCTGCTAGGTAAACTACATAGTCCAAGTGCCCACTAGGTAACCTAGACAGTGCAATTGCCCGCTAGTTAACCTAGACAGTCCAAGTACCCGCTAGGGAACCTACATAGTCCAAGTGCTCGCTAAGCAACCTACATAGTCCAAGTGCCCGATAGTTAACCTAGATAGTCAAAGTGCCTGCTAGGTAACCTAGATAGTCCAATTGCCCATTAGCTAACCTAGATAGTCGAAGTGTCCGCTAGTTAACCTACATAGTCCAAGTGCCCGTTCGTTAACCTAGATAGTCAAAGTGCCCGCTAGGTAACCTAGATAGTCCAAGTGCCCGCTAGGTTTCCTACATAGTCCAAGTGCACGTTCGTTAACCTAGATAGTCCAAGTGTCCGCTGGTAACCTACATAGTCCAAGAGCCTGCTAGGTATCCTTGATAGTCCAAGTGCCTTCTAGTTAACCTACATAGTCCAAGTGCCCTCTAGGTAACCTAGATAGCCCAAGTGCCTGATAAGTAACCTACATAGTCCAAGTGCCCGCTAGGTAACCTAAATTATCCAAATGCCCGCTAGGGAAACTACATAGTCCAAGTGCCCGCTAGTTAACCTAGATAGTCCAAGGGCCCGCTAGTAAACCTAGATAGTCCAAGGGCCCGCTAATAAACCTAGATAGTCCAAGGGCCCTCTAGTTAACCTAGATCGTCCAAGTGTCCGCTAGGTAACCTACATAGTCCAAGTGCCTTCTAGGTAACCTAGATGTTCCAAGTGCCTGTTAGCTAACCTACATAGTCCAAGTGCCCGTTCGTTAACCTAGATAGTCCAAGTGCCCGCTATGTAACTTAGACAGTCCAAGTGCCCGCTAGGTTACCTACATAGTCCAAGTGTCCGTTCGTTAACCTAGATAGTCCAAGTGCCCGTTTGGTAACCTACATAATCCAAGTGCCCGCTTCGTAACCTGGATAGTCTAAGTGCCCGCTAGATAACCAACATAGTCAAAGTGCGCGATAGGTAACCTACATAGTCCAAGTGCCTTCTAGGGAGACTACATAGTCCACGTGACCGCTAGGGAACCTACATAGTCCAAATGCACGCTAGGTAACCTAAATACTCCAAATGAACGCAAGGAAACCTACATACTCTAAGTGCCTGCTAGGGAACCTACATAATCCAAGTGCCCGTTAGGTAACCTAGATAGTCCAAGTGCCCGTTTGCTAACCTAGATAGTCCAAGTGCCCGCTAGTTAACCTACATAGTCCAAGTGCCCGCTAGGTAACCTAGATAGTCCAAGTGCCCTTTCGTTAGCCTAGACAGTCCAAGTGCCCGCTAGGGAAACCACATAGTCAGTGCCATCTAGGGAATTTACATAGTCCAAGTGCCTGCTAGTTAACCTAGATAGTCCAAGTGCCAGTCTGTTAACCTAGACAGTCCAAGTGCCCGCTAGGGAAACCACATATTCCAGTGCCCGCTAGGGAATTTACATAGTCCAAGTGCCTGCTAGTTAACCTAGATAGTCCAAGTGCCCGTCTGTTAACCTACACAGTCCAAGTTCCCTCTAGGGAAACCACATAGTCCAGTGCCCACTAGGGAACTTACATAGTCCAAGTGCCCGCTAGTTGACCTAGATAGTCCAAGTGCACGTTCGTTAACCTAGATTGTCCAAGTGCCCGCTAGGGAACCCACATAGTCCAAGTGCCAGCTAGGGAACTTACATAGTCCAAGTGCCCGTTAGTAACCTATATAGTCCTAGTACCCGGTGGGTAACGTAGATAGTCCAAGTGCCCGCTAGGGTATGTACATAGACCAAGTGCCCGCTAGGTAACCTACATAGTCCAAGTGCCCGTTAGGGAGCCTAGATAGTCCAAGTGCCCGCTAGGGAACCTGCATCGTGCAAGTGCTGCTAGGTAACCTAGATAATCCAAGTGCCCGCTAGTTAACCTAGATAGTCCAAGTGCCCGCAAGTTAACCTAGAACCTCCAAGTGTCCGCTAGTTAACCTACATAGTCCAAGGGCCCGCTAGTTAACCTACATAGTCCAAGAACCCGCTAGTTAACCTAGATAGTCCAAGTTCCCGCTATGTTACCTACATAGTCCTAGTGCCCGCTAGGTAACCTGGATAGTCCAAGTTCCTTTTAGCTAACCTAGATAGTCCAAGTGCCCGCTAGGTAACCTAGATAGTCAAAGTGCCCGTTAGCTAACCTAGATAGTCCAAGTGCCCGCTATGTAACCTACATAGTCCAAGTTCCCGCTAGGTAACCTAGATAATCCAAGTGCCCGTTACCTAACCTAGATCGTCCAAATGCCCGCTAGGCGACCTACATAGTCCAAGAGCCCGTTCATTAACCTAGAAGTCCTATTGCCCGCTATGAAACCTAGACAGTCCAAGTGCCCGCTAGGTTACCTGCATAATCCAAGTGCCCGTTAGGTAACCTAGATAGTCCAAGTGCCCGCTAGTTAACCTACTAGTCCAATTGCCCGCTAGGTAACTTAGATAGTCAAAGTGCCCGTTTGGTAACCTAGATAGTCCAAGTGCCCGCTAGGTAACCTACATTGTCCAAGTTCCCGCAAGGTAACCTAGATATTCCTAGTGCCCGTTACCTAACCTAGATAGTCCAAGTGCCCCCTAGGGAACCCACATAGACCAAGTGCCCGCTAGGGAACTTACATAGTCCAAGGGCCGCTAGGGAACCTACATAGTCCAAGTGCCCATTCGTTAACCTAGAAGTCCAAGTGCCTGCTATGTATCCTAGACAGTCCAAGTGCCGGCTAGGTTACCTGCATAGTCCAAGTGCCCGTTCGTTAACCTAGATAGTCCAAGTGCCCGCTAGGGAACCTATATAGTCCAAGTGCTATCTAGGTAACCTAGATAGTCCAAGGACCCGCTAGTGGACCTACATAGTCCAAGGGCTCGCTTGTTAACTTTGATTGTCCAAGTGCCCGCCTGTTAACCTAGATCGTCCAAGTGCCCGCTAGTTAACCTAGATCATCCAAGTGCCGGCTAGTTAATCTACATAGTCCAAGGGCCCACTTGTTAACCTAGATCGTCCAAGTGCCCTCTAGTTAACTTACATAGTCCAAGGGCCTGCTAGTTAACCTACATAGACCAAGTGCTCGCTAGTTAACCTACATAGTCCAAGTGCCCGCTAGGTAACCTAGACAGTCCAAGTGACCACTAGGTTACCTACATAGTCCAAGTGCCCGCTAGGGAACCTACATAGTCCAAGTGCCCGCTAGGTAACCTATATAGTCCAAATGCCCGCTAGAGAACCTACATAGTCCAAGTTCCCGCTAGGTAACCTAGATAGTCCAAGTGCACGCTAGTTAACCTAGATAGTCCAAGTGCCCGCTAGTTAACCAGGATCGTCCAAGTGCCCTCTAGTTAACTTACATAGTCCAAGGGCCTGCTAGTTAACCTACATAGACCAAGTGCTCGCTAGTTAACCTACATAGTCCAAGTGCCCGCTAGGTAACCTAGACAGTCCAAGTGACCACTAGGTTACCTACATAGTCGAAGTGCCCGCTAGGGAACCTACATAGTCCAAGTGCCCGCTAGGTAACTTAGATAGTCAAAGTGCACGCTAGTTAACCTACATAATCCAAGTGCCTGCTAGGTAAACTACATAGTCCAAGTGCCCACTAGGTAACCTAGACAGTGCAATTGCCCGCTAGTTAACCTAGACAGTCCAAGTACCCGCTAGGGAACCTACATAGTCCAAGTGCTCGCTAAGCAACCTACATAGTCCAAGTGCCCGATAGTTAACCTAGGTAGTCAAAGTGCCTGCTAGGTAACCTAGATAGTACAAGTGCCCGCTAGGTAACCTACATAGTCCAAGTGCGCGCTAGGTAACCTAGATAGTCCAATTGCCCATTAGGTAACCTAGATAGTCGAAGTGTCCGCTAGTTAACCTACATAGTCCAAGTGCCCGTTCGTTAACCTAGATAATCAAAGTGCCCGCTAGGTAACCTAGATAGTCCAAGTGCCCGCTAGGTTACCTACATAGTCCAAGTGCACGTTCGTTAACTTAGATAGTCCAAGTGTCCGCTGGTAACCTACATAGTCCAAGAGCCTGCTAGGTATCCTTGATAGTCCAAGTGCCTTCTAGTTAACCTACATAGTCCAAGTGCCCTCTAGGTAACCTAGATAGCCCAAGTGCCCGATAGGTAACCTACATAGTCCAAGTGCCCGCTAGGTAACCTAAATTATCCAAATGCCCGCTAGGGAAACTACATAGTCCAAGTGCCCGCTAGTTAACCTAGATAGTCCAAGGGCCCGCTAGTAAACCTAGATAGTCCAAGGGCCCGCTAATAAACCTAGATAGTCCAAGGGCCCTCTAGTTAACCTAGATCGTCCAAGTGTCCGCTAGGTAACCTACATAGTCCAAGTGCCTTCTAGGTAACCTAGATGTTCCAAGTGCCTGTTAGCTAACCTACATAGTCCAAGTGCCCGTTCGTTAACCTAGATAGTCCAAGTGCCCGCTATGTAACTTAGACAGTCCAAGTGCCCGCTAGGTTACCTACATAGTCCAAGTGTCCGTTCGTTAACCTAGATACTCCAAGTGCCCGTTTGGTAACCTACATAATCCAAGTGCCCGCTTCGTAACCTGGATAGTCTAAGTGCCCGCTAGATAACCAACATAGTCAAAGTGCGCGATAGGTAACCTACATAGTCCAAGAGCCTTCTAGGGAGACTACATAGTCCACGTGACCGCTAGGGAACCTACATAGTCCAAGTGCCCGTTAGGGAACCTACATAGTCCAAATGCTCGCTATGTAACCTACATACTCCAAATGCCCGCAAGGAAACCTACATAGTATGAGTGCCCGCTAGGGAACCTACATAATCCAAGTGCCCGTTAGGTAACCTAGATAGTCCAAGTGCCCTTTAGCTAACCTAGATAGTCCAAGTGCCCGCTAGTTAACCTAGATAGTGCAAGTGCCCGCTAGGTAACCTAGATAGTCCAAGTACCCGTTTACTACCCTAGATAGTCCAAGTGCCCACTAGGTAACCTGCATAGTCAAAGTGCACGCTAGGTAACCTAGATAGTCCAAGTTCCTGTTAGCTAACCTAGATAGTCCAAGTGTCCGTTAGGTAACCTACATAGTCCAAGGGCCCGCTCATTAACCTAGTTCGTCCATGTGTCCACTAATTAACCTACATAGTCCAAGTGACCGCTAGGTAACCAAGATAGTCCAAGTGGCCGCTAGGTAACCTACATAGTCCAAGTTCCCAATAGGTAACCTAGATAGTCCAAGTGCCCGTTACCTAACCTAGATAGTCCAAGTGCCCGCTACGTAATCTAAATAGTCCAAATGCCCGCTAGGGAAACTACATAGTCCAAGTGCCCGCTAGTTAACCTAGATAGTCCAAGTGCCCCCTAGTAAACCTACATAGTGCAAGGGCCCGCTAGTTAACCTAGATCGTGCAAGTGTCCGCTAGTTAACGTACATAGTCCAAGTGTCCGCTAGGTAACCTAAATAGTCCAAATGCCCGCTAGGGAAACTACATAGTCCAAATGCCCGCTAGTTAACCTAGATAGTCCAAGTGCCCCCTAGTAAACCTACATAGTGCAAGGGCCCGCTAGTTAACCTAGATCGTGCAAGTGTCCGCTAGTTAACCTACATAGTCCAAGTGCCAGCTAGGTAACGTAGATAGTCCAATAGCCCGCTAGGGATCCTTCATAATCCAAATGCCTGCTAGGTAACCTAGATAGTCCAAGTGCCCGCTAGTTAACCTAGATAGTCCAAGTGTCCTCTAGTTAACCTACATAGTCCAAGTGCCCGCTAGGTAACCTACATAGTGCAAGTGCCCGCTAGTTAACATAGATAGTCCAAGTGGCCGTTAGGGAAGGTACATAGTCCAAGTGCCCGCTAGGTAACCTAGAGAGTGCAAGTGCCCGCTAGTTAACCTACATATTCCAAGTGTCTGCTAGGTAACCTAGATAGTCCAAGGGCCTGCCAGTTAACCTACATAGTCCAAGTGCCCGCTAGGTAACCTACATAGTGCAAGTATTCGCTAGTTAATCTACATAGTCCAAGTGCACGCTAGTTAACCTAGATAGTCCAAGTGCCCGCTAGGTAACCTACATAGTGCAAGTGTCCGCTAGTTAACCTACGTAGTCCAAGGGACCCCTAGTTAACCTAGATTGTCCAAGTACCCGCTAGTTAACCTATATCATCCAATTGTCCGCTAGTTAACCTACATAGTCCAAGTGCCCTTTAGGGAACCTAGATAGTCCAAGTGCCCGCTAGGGAACCTACATAGTCCAATTGTCCGCTTGGAACATACATAGTCCAAGTGCCTGTTAGTTAACCTAGATAATCCAAATGCCCGCTAGTTAACCTACATAATCCAAGTGCCTGCTAGGTAACCTACATTATCCAAGTGCCCGGTAGGTAACCTATATAGTCCAAATGCCCGCTAGGGAACCTACAAAATCCAAGTGCCCGCTAGTTAACCTAGATAGTCCAAGTGCCCGCTAGTTAACCTAGATGGTCCAAGTGCCCGCTAGTTAGCCTACATAGTCCAAGTGCCCGCTAGGTAACCTAGACAGTCCAAGTGACCACTAGGTTACCGACATAGTCCAAGTGCCCGTTCGTTAACCTACATTGTCCAAGTGCCCGCTAGGTAACGTAGATAGCCCAAGTGCCCGCTAGGGAACGTACATAGCCCAAGAGGCCGCTAGGTAACTTAGATAGTCCAAGTGCCCATTAGGTAACCTAGATAGTCCAAGTGCCCGCTAGGTAGCCTACAAAGTTCAAGTGCCCGCTAGGTTATCTATATAGTCCAAATGCCCGCTAGGGAACCTACATAGTCCAAGTACCCGCTAATTAACCTACATAGTCCAAGTGACCGTTAGCTAACCTAGATAGTCTAAGGGCCCACTAGTTAACCTACATAGTTCAAGTGCCCGCCAGGTAACTTAGATAATCCAAGTGCCCGCTAGTTAACCTACATAGTCCAAAGGCCCGCTAGTTAACCTACATAGTGCAAGGGCCCGCTAGTTAACCTGGATCGTCCAAGTGTCCGCTAGTTAACCTACATAATCCAAATGCCCGTTAGCTAACCTAGATAGTCCAAGGGCCCGGTAGTTGACTAATATAGTCCAAGTGCCCGCTAGGTAACCTAGATAGTTCTAGTGACCGTTAGTTAACCTAGACAGTCCAAGTGCCCGTTTACTACCCTAGATAGTCCAAGTGCCCACTAGGTAACCTACATAGTCAAAGTGCACGCTAGGTAACCTATATAGTCCAAGTTCCTGTTAGCTAACCTAGATAGTCCAAGTGTCCGTTAGGTAACCTACATAGTCCAAGGGCCCGCTCGTTAACCTAGTTCGTCCATGTGTCCGCTAATTAACCTACATAGTCCAAGTGACCGCTAGGTAATCAAGATAGTCCAAGTGGCCGCTAGGTAACCTACATAGTCCAAGTTCCCACTAGGTAACCTAGATAGTCCAAGTGCCCGTTACCTAACCTAGATAGTCCAAGTGCCCGCTACGTAACCTAAATAGTCCAAATGCCCGCTAGGGAAACTACATAGTCCAAGTGCCCGCTAGTTAACCTAGATAGTCCAAGTGCCCCCTAGTAAACCTACATAGTGCAAGGGCCCGCTAGTTAACCTAGATCGTGCAAGTGTCCGCTAGTTAACGTACATAGTCCAAGTGCCCGCTAGGTAACCTAAATAGTCCAAATGCCCGCTAGGGAAACTACATAGTCCAAGTGCCCGCTAGTTAACCTAGATAGTCCAAGTGCCCCCTAGTAAACCTACATAGTGCAAGGGCCCGCTAGTTAACCTAGATCGTGCAAGTGTCCGCTAGTTAACCTACATAGTCCAAGTGCCAGCTAGGTAACGTAGATAGTCCAATTGCCCGCTAGGGATCCTTCATAATCCAAATGCCTGCTAGGTAACCTAGATAGTCCAAGTGCCCGCTAGTTAACCTAGATAGTCCAAGTGTCCTCTAGTTAACCTACATAGTCCAAGTGCCCGCTAGGTAACCTACATAGTGTAAGTGCCCGCTAGTTAACATAGATAGTCCAAGTGCCCGTTAGGGAAGGTACATAGTCCAAGTGCCCGCTAGGTAACCTAGAGAGTGCAAGTGCCCGCTAGTTAACCTACATATTCCAAGTGTCTGCTAGGTAACCTAGATAGTCCAAGGGCCTGCCAGTTAACCTACATAGTCCAAGTGCCCGCTAGGTAACCTACATAGTGCAAGTATTCGCTAGTTAATCTACATAGTCCAAGTGCACGCTAGTTAACCTAGATAGTCCAAGTGCCCGCTAGGTAACCTACATAGTGCAAGTGTCCGCTAGTTAACCTACGTAGTCCAAGGGACCCCTAGTTAACCTAGATTGTCCAAGTACCCGCTAGTTAACCTATATCATCCAATTGTCCGCTAGTTAACCTACATAGTCCAAGTGCCCTTTAGGGAACCTAGATAGTCCAAGTGCCCGCTAGGGAACCTACATAGTCCAATTGTCCGCTTGGAACATACATAGTCCAAGTGCCTGTTAGTTAACCTAGATAATCCAAATGCCCGCTAGTTAACCTACATAATCCAAGTGCCTGCTAGGTAACCTACATTATCCAAGTGCCCGGTAGGTAACCTATATAGTCCAAATGCCCGCTAGGGAACCTACAAAATCCAAGTGCCCGCTAGTTAACCTAGATAGTCCAAGTGCCCGCTAGTTAACCTAGATGGTCCAAGTGCCCGCTAGTTAGCCTACATAGTCCAAGTGCCCGCTAGGTAACCTAGACAGTCCAAGTGACCACTAGGTTACCGACATAGTCCAAGTGCCCGTTCGTTAACCTACATTGTCCAAGTGCCCGCTAGGTAACGTAGATAGCCCAAGTGCCCGCTAGGGAACGTACATAGCCCAAGAGGCCGCTAGGTAACTTAGATAGTCCAAGTGCCCATTAGGTAACCTAGATAGTCCAAGTGCCCGCTAGGTAACCTACAAAGTTCAAGTGCCCGCTAGGTTATCTATATAGTCCAAATGCCCGCTAGGGAACCTACATAGTCCAAGTACCCGCTAATTAACCTACATAGTCCAAGTGACCGTTAGCTAACCTAGATAGTCTAAGGGCCCACTAGTTAACCTACATAGTTCAAGTGCCCGCCAGGTAACTTAGATAATCCAAGTGCCCGCTAGTTAACCTACATAGTCCAAAGGCCCGCTAGTTAACCTACATAGTGCAAGGGCCCGCTAGTTAACCTGGATCGTCCAAGTGTCCGCTAGTTAACCTACATAATCCAAATGCCCGTTAGCTAACCTAGATAGTCCAAGGGCCCGGTAGTTGACTAATATAGTCCAAGTGCCCGCTAGGTAACCTAGATAGTTCTAGTGCCCGTTAGTTAACCTAGACAGTCCAAGTGCCCGTTTACTACCCTAGATAGTCCAAGTGCCCACTAGGTAACCTACATAGTCAAAGTGCACGCTAGGTAACCTATATAGTCCAAGTTCCTGTTAGCTAACCTAGATAGTCCAAGTGTCCGTTAGGTAACCTACATAGTCCAAGGGCCCGCTCGTTAACCTAGTTCGTCCATGTGTCCGCTAATTAACCTACATAGTCCAAGTGACCGCTAGGTAACCAAGATAGTCCAAGTGGCCGCTAGGTAACCTACATAGTCCAAGTTCCCACTAGGTAACCTAGATAGTCCAAGTGCCCGTTACCTAACCTAGATAGTCCAAGTGCCCGCTACGTAACCTAAATAGTCCAAATGCCCGCTAGGGAAACTACATAGTCCAAGTGCCCGCTAGTTAACCTAGATAGTCCAAGTGCCCCCTAGTAAACCTACATAGTGCAAGGGCCCGCTAGTTAACCTAGATCGTGCAAGTGTCCGCTAGTTAACGTACATAGTCCAAGTGCCCGCTAGGTAACCTAAATAGTCCAAATGCCCGCTAGGGAAACTACATAGTCCAAGTGCCCGCTAGTTAACCTAGATAGTCCAAGTGCCCCCTAGTAAACCTACATAGTGCAAGGGCCCGCTAGTTAACCTAGATCGTGCAAGTGTCCGCTAGTTAACCTACATAATCCAAGTGCCAGCTAGGTAACGTAGATAGTCCAATTGCCTGCTAGGGATCCTTCATAATCCAAATGCCTGCTAGGTAACCTAGATAGTCCAAGTGCCCGCTAGTTAACCTAGATAGTCCAAGTGTCCTCTAGTTAACCTACATAGTCCAAGTGCCCGCTAGGTAACCTACATAGTGCAAGTGCCCGCTAGTTAACATAGATAGTCCAAGTGCCCGTTAGGGAAGGTACATAGTCCAAGTGCCCGCTAGGTAAATTAGAGAGTGCAAGTGCCCGCTAGTTAACCTACATATTCCAAGTGTCTGCTAGGTAACCTAGATAGTCCAAGGGCCTGCCAGTTAACCTACATAGTCCAAGTGCCCGCTAGGTAACCTACATAGTGCAAGTATTCGCTAGTTAATCTACATAGTCCAAGTGCACGCTAGTTAACCTAGATAGTCCAAGTGCCCGCTAGGTAACCTACATAGTGCAAGTGTCCGCTAGTTAACCTACGTAGTCCAAGGGACCCCTAGTTAACCTAGATTGTCCAAGTACCCGCTAGTTAACCTATATCATCCAATTGTCCGCTAGTTAACCTACATAGTCCAAGTGCCCTTTAGGGAACCTAGATAGTCCAAGTGCCCGCTAGGGAACCTACATAGTCCAATTGTCCGCTTGGAACATACATAGTCCAAGTGCCTGTTAGTTAACCTAGATAATCCAAATGCCCGCTAGTTAACCTACATAATCCAAGTGCCTGCTAGGTAACCTACATTATCCAAGTGCCCGGTAGGTAACCTATATAGTCCAAATGCCCGCTAGGGAACCTACAAAATCCAAGTGCCCGCTAGTTAACCTAGATAGTCCAAGTGCCCGCTAGTTAACCTAGATGGTCCAAGTGCCCGCTAGTTAGCCTACATAGTCCAAGTGCCCGCTAGGTAAC
The DNA here is from genome assembly GCF_050624435.1 of Tenrec ecaudatus. Classification (NCBI taxonomy): domain Eukaryota; kingdom Metazoa; phylum Chordata; class Mammalia; order Afrosoricida; family Tenrecidae; genus Tenrec; species Tenrec ecaudatus. The sequence continues at coordinate 523,858 of NW_027459474.1, forward strand.
CTAGACAGTCCAAGTGACCACTAGGTTACCGACATAGTCCAAGTGCCCGTTCGTTAACCTACATTGTCCAAGTGCCCGCTAGGTAACGTAGATAGCCCAAGTGCCCGCTAGGGAACGTACATAGCCCAAGAGGCCGCTAGGTAACTTAGATAGTCCAAGTGCCCATTAGGTAACCTAGATAGTCCAAGTGCCCGCTAGGTAACCTACAAAGTTCAAGTGCCCGCTAGGTTATCTATATAGTCCAAATGCCCGCTAGGGAACCTACATAGTCCAAGTACCCGCTAATTAACCTACATAGTCCAAGTGACCGTTAGCTAACCTAGATAGTCTAAGGGCCCACTAGTTAACCTACATAGTTCAAGTGCCCGCCAGGTAACTTAGATAATCCAAGTGCCCGCTAGTTAACCTACATAGTCCAAAGGCCCGCTAGTTAACCTACATAGTGCAAGGGCCCGCTAGTTAACCTGGATCGTCCAAGTGTCCGCTAGTTAACCTACATAATCCAAATGCCCGTTAGCTAACCTAGATAGTCCAAGGGCCCGGTAGTTGACTAATATAGTCCAAGTGCCCGCTAGGTAACCTAGATAGTTCTAGTGCCCGTTAGTTAACCTAGACAGTCCAAGTGCCCGTTTACTACCCTAGATAGTCCAAGTGCCCACTAGGTAACCTACATAGTCAAAGTGCACGCTAGGTAACCTATATAGTCCAAGTTCCTGTTAGCTAACCTAGATAGTCCAAGTGTCCGTTAGGTAACCTACATAGTCCAAGGGCCCGCTCGTTAACCTAGTTCGTCCATGTGTCCGCTAATTAACCTACATAGTCCAAGTGACCGCTAGGTAACCAAGATAGTCCAAGTGGCCGCTAGGTAACCTACATAGTCCAAGTTCCCACTAGGTAACCTAGATAGTCCAAGTGCCCGTTACCTAACCTAGATAGTCCAAGTGCCCGCTACGTAACCTAAATAGTCCAAATGCCCGCTAGGGAAACTACATAGTCCAAGTGCCCGCTAGTTAACCTAGATAGTCCAAGTGCCCCCTAGTAAACCTACATAGTGCAAGGGCCCGCTAGTTAACCTAGATCGTGCAAGTGTCCGCTAGTTAACGTACATAGTCCAAGTGCCCGCTAGGTAACCTAAATAGTCCAAATGCCCGCTAGGGAAACTACATAGTCCAAGTGCCCGCTAGTTAACCTAGATAGTCCAAGTGCCCCCTAGTAAACCTACATAGTGCAAGGGCCCGCTAGTTAACCTAGATCGTGCAAGTGTCCGCTAGTTAACCTACATAATCCAAGTGCCAGCTAGGTAACGTAGATAGTCCAATTGCCTGCTAGGGATCCTTCATAATCCAAATGCCTGCTAGGTAACCTAGATAGTCCAAGTGCCCGCTAGTTAACCTAGATAGTCCAAGTGTCCTCTAGTTAACCTACATAGTCCAAGTGCCCGCTAGGTAACCTACATAGTGCAAGTGCCCGCTAGTTAACATAGATAGTCCAAGTGCCCGTTAGGGAAGGTACATAGTCCAAGTGCCCGCTAGGTAAATTAGAGAGTGCAAGTGCCCGCTAGTTAACCTACATATTCCAAGTGTCTGCTAGGTAACCTAGATAGTCCAAGGGCCTGCCAGTTAACCTACATAGTCCAAGTGCCCGCTAGGTAACCTACATAGTGCAAGTATTCGCTAGTTAATCTACATAGTCCAAGTGCACGCTAGTTAACCTAGATAGTCCAAGTGCCCGCTAGGTAACCTACATAGTGCAAGTGTCCGCTAGTTAACCTACGTAGTCCAAGGGACCCCTAGTTAACCTAGATTGTCCAAGTACCCGCTAGTTAACCTATATCATCCAATTGTCCGCTAGTTAACCTACATAGTCCAAGTGCCCTTTAGGGAACCTAGATAGTCCAAGTGCCCGCTAGGGAACCTACATAGTCCAATTGTCCGCTTGGAACATACATAGTCCAAGTGCCTGTTAGTTAACCTAGATAATCCAAATGCCCGCTAGTTAACCTACATAATCCAAGTGCCTGCTAGGTAACCTACATTATCCAAGTGCCCGGTAGGTAACCTATATAGTCCAAATGCCCGCTAGGGAACCTACAAAATCCAAGTGCCCGCTAGTTAACCTAGATAGTCCAAGTGCCCGCTAGTTAACCTAGATGGTCCAAGTGCCCGCTAGTTAGCCTACATAGTCCAAGTGCCCGCTAGGTAACCTAGACAGTCCAAGTGACCACTAGGTTACCGACATAGTCCAAGTGCCCGTTCGTTAACCTACATTGTCCAAGTGCCCGCTAGGTAACGTAGATAGCCCAAGTGCCCGCTAGGGAACGTACATAGCCCAAGAGGCCGCTAGGTAACTTAGATAGTCCAAGTGCCCATTAGGTAACCTAGATAGTCCAAGTGCCCGCTAGGTAACCTACAAAGTTCAAGTGCCCGCTAGGTTATCTATATAGTCCAAATGCCCGCTAGGGAACCTACATAGTCCAAGTACCCGCTAATTAACCTACATAGTCCAAGTGACCGTTAGCTAACCTAGATAGTCTAAGGGCCCACTAGTTAACCTACATAGTTCAAGTGCCCGCCAGGTAACTTAGATAATCCAAGTGCCCGCTAGTTAACCTACATAGTCCAAAGGCCCGCTAGTTAACCTACATAGTGCAAGGGCCCGCTAGTTAACCTGGATCGTCCAAGTGTCCGCTAGTTAACCTACATAATCCAAATGCCCGTTAGCTAACCTAGATAGTCCAAGGGCCCGGTAGTTGACTAATATAGTCCAAGTGCCCGCTAGGTAACCTAGATAGTTCTAGTGCCCGTTAGTTAACCTAGACAGTCCAAGTGCCCGTTTACTACCCTAGATAGTCCAAGTGCCCACTAGGTAACCTACATAGTCAAAGTGCACGCTAGGTAACCTATATAGTCCAAGTTCCTGTTAGCTAACCTAGATAGTCCAAGTGTCCGTTAGGTAACCTACATAGTCCAAGGGCCCGCTCGTTAACCTAGTTCGTCCATGTGTCCGCTAATTAACCTACATAGTCCAAGTGACCGCTAGGTAACCAAGATAGTCCAAGTGGCCGCTAGGTAACCTACATAGTCCAAGTTCCCACTAGGTAACCTAGATAGTCCAAGTGCCCGTTACCTAACCTAGATAGTCCAAGTGCCCGCTACGTAACCTAAATAGTCCAAATGCCCGCTAGGGAAACTACATAGTCCAAGTGCCCGCTAGTTAACCTAGATAGTCCAAGTGCCCCCTAGTAAACCTACATAGTGCAAGGGCCCGCTAGTTAACCTAGATCGTGCAAGTGTCCGCTAGTTAACGTACATAGTCCAAGTGCCCGCTAGGTAACCTAAATAGTCCAAATGCCCGCTAGGGAAACTACATAGTCCAAGTGCCCGCTAGTTAACCTAGATAGTCCAAGTGCCCCCTAGTAAACCTACATAGTGCAAGGGCCCGCTAGTTAACCTAGATCGTGCAAGTGTCCGCTAGTTAACCTACATAATCCAAGTGCCAGCTAGGTAACGTAGATAGTCCAATTGCCTGCTAGGGATCCTTCATAATCCAAATGCCTGCTAGGTAACCTAGATAGTCCAAGTGCCCGCTAGTTAACCTAGATAGTCCAAGTGTCCTCTAGTTAACCTACATAGTCCAAGTGCCCGCTAGGTAACCTACATAGTGCAAGTGCCCGCTAGTTAACATAGATAGTCCAAGTGCCCGTTAGGGAAGGTACATAGTCCAAGTGCCCGCTAGGTAAATTAGAGAGTGCAAGTGCCCGCTAGTTAACCTACATATTCCAAGTGTCTGCTAGGTAACCTAGATAGTCCAAGGGCCTGCCAGTTAACCTACATAGTCCAAGTGCCCGCTAGGTAACCTACATAGTGCAAGTATTCGCTAGTTAATCTACATAGTCCAAGTGCACGCTAGTTAACCTAGATAGTCCAAGTGCCCGCTAGGTAACCTACATAGTGCAAGTGTCCGCTAGTTAACCTACGTAGTCCAAGGGACCCCTAGTTAACCTAGATTGTCCAAGTACCCGCTAGTTAACCTATATCATCCAATTGTCCGCTAGTTAACCTACATAGTCCAAGTGCCCTTTAGGGAACCTAGATAGTCCAAGTGCCCGCTAGGGAACCTACATAGTCCAATTGTCCGCTTGGAACATACATAGTCCAAGTGCCTGTTAGTTAACCTAGATAATCCAAATGCCCGCTAGTTAACCTACATAATCCAAGTGCCTGCTAGGTAACCTACATTATCCAAGTGCCCGGTAGGTAACCTATATAGTCCAAATGCCCGCTAGGGAACCTACAAAATCCAAGTGCCCGCTAGTTAACCTAGATAGTCCAAGTGCCCGCTAGTTAACCTAGATGGTCCAAGTGCCCGCTAGTTAGCCTACATAGTCCAAGTGCCCGCTAGGTAACCTAGACAGTCCAAGTGACCACTAGGTTACCGACATAGTCCAAGTGCCCGTTCGTTAACCTACATTGTCCAAGTGCCCGCTAGGTAACGTAGATAGCCCAAGTGCCCGCTAGGGAACGTACATAGCCCAAGAGGCCGCTAGGTAACTTAGATAGTCCAAGTGCCCATTAGGTAACCTAGATAGTCCAAGTGCCCGCTAGGTAACCTACAAAGTTCAAGTGCCCGCTAGGTTATCTATATAGTCCAAATGCCCGCTAGGGAACCTACATAGTCCAAGTACCCGCTAATTAACCTACATAGTCCAAGTGACCGTTAGCTAACCTAGATAGTCTAAGGGCCCACTAGTTAACCTACATAGTTCAAGTGCCCGCCAGGTAACTTAGATAATCCAAGTGCCCGCTAGTTAACCTACATAGTCCAAAGGCCCGCTAGTTAACCTACATAGTGCAAGGGCCCGCTAGTTAACCTGGATCGTCCAAGTGTCCGCTAGTTAACCTACATAATCCAAATGCCCGTTAGCTAACCTAGATAGTCCAAGGGCCCGGTAGTTGACTAATATAGTCCAAGTGCCCGCTAGGTAACCTAGATAGTTCTAGTGCCCGTTAGTTAACCTAGACAGTCCAAGTGCCCGTTTACTACCCTAGATAGTCCAAGTGCCCACTAGGTAACCTACATAGTCAAAGTGCACGCTAGGTAACCTATATAGTCCAAGTTCCTGTTAGCTAACCTAGATAGTCCAAGTGTCCGTTAGGTAACCTACATAGTCCAAGGGCCCGCTCGTTAACCTAGTTCGTCCATGTGTCCGCTAATTAACCTACATAGTCCAAGTGACCGCTAGGTAACCAAGATAGTCCAAGTGGCCGCTAGGTAACCTACATAGTCCAAGTTCCCACTAGGTAACCTAGATAGTCCAAGTGCCCGTTACCTAACCTAGATAGTCCAAGTGCCCGCTACGTAACCTAAATAGTCCAAATGCCCGCTAGGGAAACTACATAGTCCAAGTGCCCGCTAGTTAACCTAGATAGTCCAAGTGCCCCCTAGTAAACCTACATAGTGCAAGGGCCCGCTAGTTAACCTAGATCGTGCAAGTGTCCGCTAGTTAACGTACATAGTCCAAGTGCCCGCTAGGTAACCTAAATAGTCCAAATGCCCGCTAGGGAAACTACATAGTCCAAGTGCCCGCTAGTTAACCTAGATAGTCCAAGTGCCCCCTAGTAAACCTACATAGTGCAAGGGCCCGCTAGTTAACCTAGATCGTGCAAGTGTCCGCTAGTTAACCTACATAATCCAAGTGCCAGCTAGGTAACGTAGATAGTCCAATTGCCTGCTAGGGATCCTTCATAATCCAAATGCCTGCTAGGTAACCTAGATAGTCCAAGTGCCCGCTAGTTAACCTAGATAGTCCAAGTGTCCTCTAGTTAACCTACATAGTCCAAGTGCCCGCTAGGTAACCTACATAGTGCAAGTGCCCGCTAGTTAACATAGATAGTCCAAGTGCCCGTTAGGGAAGGTACATAGTCCAAGTGCCCGCTAGGTAAATTAGAGAGTGCAAGTGCCCGCTAGTTAACCTACATATTCCAAGTGTCTGCTAGGTAACCTAGATAGTCCAAGGGCCTGCCAGTTAACCTACATAGTCCAAGTGCCCGCTAGGTAACCTACATAGTGCAAGTATTCGCTAGTTAATCTACATAGTCCAAGTGCACGCTAGTTAACCTAGATAGTCCAAGTGCCCGCTAGGTAACCTACATAGTGCAAGTGTCCGCTAGTTAACCTACGTAGTCCAAGGGACCCCTAGTTAACCTAGATTGTCCAAGTACCCGCTAGTTAACCTATATCATCCAATTGTCCGCTAGTTAACCTACATAGTCCAAGTGCCCTTTAGGGAACCTAGATAGTCCAAGTGCCCGCTAGGGAACCTACATAGTCCAATTGTCCGCTTGGAACATACATAGTCCAAGTGCCTGTTAGTTAACCTAGATAATCCAAATGCCCGCTAGTTAACCTACATAATCCAAGTGCCTGCTAGGTAACCTACATTATCCAAGTGCCCGGTAGGTAACCTATATAGTCCAAATGCCCGCTAGGGAACCTACAAAATCCAAGTGCCCGCTAGTTAACCTAGATAGTCCAAGTGCCCGCTAGTTAACCTAGATGGTCCAAGTGCCCGCTAGTTAGCCTACATAGTCCAAGTGCCCGCTAGGTAACCTAGACAGTCCAAGTGACCACTAGGTTACCGACATAGTCCAAGTGCCCGTTCGTTAACCTACATTGTCCAAGTGCCCGCTAGGTAACGTAGATAGCCCAAGTGCCCGCTAGGGAACGTACATAGCCCAAGAGGCCGCTAGGTAACTTAGATAGTCCAAGTGCCCATTAGGTAACCTAGATAGTCCAAGTGCCCGCTAGGTAACCTACAAAGTTCAAGTGCCCGCTAGGTTATCTATATAGTCCAAATGCCCGCTAGGGAACCTACATAGTCCAAGTACCCGCTAATTAACCTACATAGTCCAAGTGACCGTTAGCTAACCTAGATAGTCTAAGGGCCCACTAGTTAACCTACATAGTTCAAGTGCCCGCCAGGTAACTTAGATAATCCAAGTGCCCGCTAGTTAACCTACATAGTCCAAAGGCCCGCTAGTTAACCTACATAGTGCAAGGGCCCGCTAGTTAACCTGGATCGTCCAAGTGTCCGCTAGTTAACCTACATAATCCAAATGCCCGTTAGCTAACCTAGATAGTCCAAGGGCCCGGTAGTTGACCTATATAGTCCAAGTGCCCGCTAGGTAACCTAGATAGTTCTAGTGCCCGTTAGTTAACCTAGACAGTCCAAGTGCCCGCTAGGTTACCTGCATAATCCAAGTGCCCGTTAGGTAACCTAGATAGTCCAAGTGCCCGCTAGTTAACCTACATAGTCAAACTGCCCGCTAGGTAACCTAGATAGTCAAAGTGTCCTTTTGGTAACCTAGATAGTCCAAGTGCCCGTTTGGTAACCTACATTGTCCAAGTTCCCGCAAGGTAACCTAGATAGTTCAAGTGCCCGTTACCTAACTTAGATAGTCCAAATGCCCGCTAGGGAACCCACATAGACCAAGTGCCCGCTAGGGAACTTACATAGTCCAAGGGCCGCTAGGGAACCTACATAGTCCAAGTGCCCATTCGTTATCCTAGAAGTCCAAGTGCCCGCTATGTAACCTAGACAGTCCAAGTGCCGGCTAGGTTCCTTGCATAGTCCAAGTGCCCGTTCGTTAACCTAGATAGTCCAAGTGCCCGCTAAGGAACCTATATAGTCCAAGTGCTATCTAGGTAACCTAGATAGTCCAAGGGCCCGCTAGTTGACCTACATAGTCCAAGGGCTCGCTTGTTAACTTTGATAGTCCAAGTGCCCGCCTGTTAACCTAGATCGTCCAAGTGTCCTCTAGTTAACCTACATAGTCCAAGTGCCCGCTAGGTAACCTACATAGTCCAAGTGCCCTCTAGGTAACTTATATAGTCCAAATGCCCGCTAGAGAACCTACATAGTCCAAGTTCCCGCTAGGTAACCTAGATAATCCAAGTGTACGCTAGTTAACCTAGATAGTCCAAGTGCCCGCTAGTTAACCAGGATCGTCCAAGTGCCCTCTAGTTAACTTACATAGTCCAAGGGCCTGCTAGTTAACCTACATAGACCAAGTGCTCGCTAGTTAATCTACATAGTCCAAGTGCCCGCTAGGTAACCTAGACAGTCCAAGTGACCACTAGGTTACCTACATAGTCCAAGTGCCCGCTAGGGAACCTACATAGTCCAAGTGCCCGCTAGGTAACCTAGATAGTCAAAGTGCACGCTAGTTAACCTATATAATCCAAGTGCCTGCTAGGTAAACTACATAGTCCAAGTGCCCACTAGGTAACCTAGACAGTGCAATTGCCCGCTAGTTAACCTAGACAGTCCAAGTACCCGCTAGGGAACCTACATAGTCCAAGTGCTCGCTAAGCAACCTATATAGTCCAAGTGCCCATTAGTTAACCTAGATAGTCGAAGTGCCTGCTAGGTAACCTAGATAGAACAAGTGCCCGCTAGGTAACCTACATAGTCCAAGTAAGCGCTAAGTAACCTAGATAGTCCAATTGCCCGTTAGCTAACCTAGATAGTCGAAGTGTCCGCTAGTTAACCTACATAGTCCAAGTGCCCGTTCGTAAACCTAGATAGTCAAAGTGCCCGCTAGGTAACCTAGATAGTCCAAGTGCCCGCTAGGTTACCTACATAGTCCAAGTGCACGTTCGTTAACCTAGATAGTCCAAGTTCCGCTGGTAACCTACATAGTCCAAGAGCCTGCTAGGCATCCTAGATAGTCCAAGTGCCTTCTAGTTAACCTACATAGTCCAAGTGCCCGCTAGGTAACCTAGATAGCCAGATTGCCCGCTAGGTAACCTACATAGTCCAAGTGCCCGCTAGGTAACCTAAATTATCCAAATGCCCGCTAGGGAAACTACATAGTCCAAGTGCCCGCTAGTAAACCTAGATAGTCCAATGGCCCTCTAGTTAACCTAGATAGTCCAAGTGCCAGCTAGTTAACCTAGATAGTCCAAGTGCCTGTTAGCTAACCTACATAGTCCAAGTGCCCGTTCGTTAACCTAGATAGTCCAAGTGCCCGCTATGTAACTTAGACAGTCCAAATGCCCGCTAGGTTACCTACATAGTCCAAGTGTCCGTTCGTTAACCTAGATAGTCCAAGTGCCCGTTTGGTAACCTACATAATCCAAGTGCCCGCTTCGTAACCTGGATAGTCTAAGTGCCCGCTAGATAACCAACATAGTCAAAGTGCGCGATAGGTAACCTACATAGTCCAAGTGCCTTCTAGGGAGCCTACATAGTCCACGTGACCGCTAGGGAACCTCCATAGTCCAAGTGCCCGTTAGGGAACCTACATAGTCCAAGTGCTCGCTAGGTAACCTACATACTCCAAATGCCCGCAAGGAAACCTACATAGTCTAAGTGCCCGCTAGGGAACCTACATAATCCAAGTGCCCGTTAGGTAACCTAGATAGTCCAAGTGCCCGTTAGCTAACCTAGATAGTCCAAGTGCCCGCTAGTTAACCTACATAGTCCAAGTGCCCGCTAGGTAACCTAGATAGTCCAAGTGCCCTTTCGCTAGCCTAGACAGTCCAAGTGCCCGCTAGGGAAACCACATAGTCCAGTGCCCACTAGGGAATGTACATAGTCTAAGTGCCTGCTAGTTAACCTAGATAGTCCAAGTGCCCGTCTGTTAACCTAGACAGTCCAAGTGCCCGCTAGGGAAACCACATATACCAGTGCCCGCTAGGGAATTTACATAGTCCAAGTGCCTGCTAGTTAACCTAGATAGTCCAAGTGCCCGTCTGTTAACCTAGACAGTCCAAGTGCCCACTAGGGAAACCACATAGTCCAGTGCCCATTAGGGAACTTACATAGTCCAAGTGCCCGCTAGTTGACCTAGATAGTCCAAGTGCCCGTTCGTTAACCTAGACTGTACAAGTGCCCGCTAGGGAACCCACATAGTCCAAGTGCCCGCTAGGGAACTTACATAGTCCAAGTGCCCGTTAGTAAACTATATAGTCCTAGTACCCGCTAGGTAACGTAGATAGTCCAAGTGCCCGCTAGGGTATGTACATAGACCAAGTGCCCGCTAGGTAACCTACATAGTCCAAGTGCCCGTTTGGGAGCCTAGATAGTCCAAGTGCCCGCTAGGGAACCTGCATCGTGCAAGTGCTGCTAGGTAACCTAGATAATCCAAGTGCCCGCTAGTTAACCTAGATAGTCCAAGTGCCCGCAAGTTAACCTAGAACCTCCAAGTGTCCGCTAGTTAACCTACATAGTCCAAGGGCCCGCTAGTTAACCTACATAGTCCAAGAACCCGCTAGTTAACCTAGATAGTCCAAGTTCCCGCTATGTTACCTACATAGTCCTAGTGCCCGCTAGGTAACCTAGATAGTCCAAGTTCCTTTTAGCTAACCTAGATAGGCCAAGTGTCCGCTAGGTAACCTAGATAGTCAAAGTGCCCGTTAGCTAACCTAGATAGTCCAAGGGCCCGCTATGTAACCTACATAGTCCAAGTTCCCGCTAGGTAACCTAGATAATACAAGTGCCCGTTACCTAACCTAGATCGTCCAAATGCCCGCTAGGCGACCTACATAGACCAAGAGCCCATTCGTTAACCTAGAAGTCCTATTGCCCGTTATGAAACCTAGACAGTCCAAGTGCCCGCTAGGTTACCTGCATAATCCAAGTGCCCGTTAGGTAACCTAGATAGTCCAAGTGCCCGCTAGTTAACCTACTTAGTCCAAGTGCCCGCTAGGTAACCTAGATAGTCAAAGTGCCCGTTTGGTAACCTAGATAGTCCAAGTGCCCGCTAGGTAACCTACATTGTCCAAGTTCCCGCAAGGTAACCTAGATAGTCCAAGTGCCTGTTACCTAACCTAGATAGTCCAAGTGCCCCCTAGGGAACCCACATAGACCAAGTACCCGCTAGGGAACTTACATAGTCCAAGGGCCGCTAGGGAACCTACATAGTCCAAGTGCCCGTTCGTTAACCTAGATAGTCCAAGTGCCCGCTAAGGAACCTATATAGTCCAAGTGCTATCTAGGTAACCTAGATAGTCCAAGGACCCGCTAGTGGACCTACATAGTCCAAGGGCTCGCTTGTTAACTTTGATAGTCCAAGTGCCCGCCTGTTAACCTAGATCGTCCAAGTGCCCGCTAGTTAACCTAGATCATCCAAGTGCCGGCTAGTTAATCTACATAGTCCAAGGGCCCACTTGTTAACCTAGATCGTCCAAGTGCCCTCTAGTTAACTTACATAGTCCAAGGGCCTGCTATTTAACCTACATAGACCAAGTGCTCGCTAGTTAACCTACATAGTCCAAGTGCCCGCTAGGTAACCTAGACAGTCCAAGTGACCACTAGGTTACCTACATAGTCCAAGTGCCCGCTAGGGAACCTACATAGTCCAAGTTCCCGCTAGGTAACCTAGATAGTCCAAGTGCACGCTAGTTAACCTAGATAGTCCAAGTGCCCGCTAGTTAACCAGGATCGTCCAAGTGCCCTCTAGTTAACTTACATAGTCCAAGGGCCTGCTAGTTAACCTACATAGACCAAGTGCTCGCTAGTTAACCTACATAGTCCAAGTACCCGCTAGGTAACCTAGACAGTCCAAGTGACCACTAGGTTACCTACATAGTCCAAGTGCCCGCTAGGGAACCTACATAGTCCAAGTGCCCGCTAGGTAACCTAGATAGTCAAAGTGCACGCTAGTTAACCTACATAATCCAAGTGCCTGCTAGGTAAACTACATAGTCCAAGTGCCCACTAGGTAACCTAGACAGTGCAATTGCCCGCTAGTTAACCTAGACAGTCCAAGTACCCGCTAGGGAACCTACATAGTCCAAGTGCTCGCTAAGCAACCTACATAGTCCAAGTGCCCGATAGTTAACCTAGATAGTCAAAGTGCCTGCTAGGTAACCTAGATAGTCCAATTGCCCATTAGCTAACCTAGATAGTCGAAGTGTCCGCTAGTTAACCTACATAGTCCAAGTGCCCGTTCGTTAACCTAGATAGTCAAAGTGCCCGCTAGGTAACCTAGATAGTCCAAGTGCCCGCTAGGTTTCCTACATAGTCCAAGTGCACGTTCGTTAACCTAGATAGTCCAACTGTCCGCTGGTAACCTACATAGTCCAAGAGCCTGCTAGGTATCCTTGATAGTCCAAGTGCCTTCTAGTTAACCTACATAGTCCAAGTGCCCTCTAGGTAACCTAGATAGCCCAAGTGCCTGATAAGTAACCTACATAGTCCAAGTGCCCGCTAGGTAACCTAAATTATCCAAATGCCCGCTAGGGAAACTATATAGTCCAAGTGCCCGCTAGTTAACCTAGATAGTCCAAGGGCCCGCTAGTAAACCTAGATAGTCCAAGGGCCCGCTAATAAACCTAGATAGTCCAAGGGCCCTCTAGTTAACCTAGATCGTCCAAGTGTCCGCTAGGTAACCTACATAGTCCAAGTGCCTTCTAGGTAACCTAGATAGTCCAAGTGCCTGTTAGCTAACCTACATAGTCCAAGTGCCCGTTCGTTAACCTAGATAGTCCAAGTGCCCGCTATGTAACTTAGACAGTCCAAGTGCCCGCTAGGTTACCTACATAGTCCAAGTGTCCGTTCGTTAACCTAGATAGTCCAAGTGCCCGTTTGGTAACCTACATAATCCAAGTGCCCGCTTCGTAACCTGGATAGTCTAAGTGCCCGCTAGATAACCAACATAGTCAAAGTGCGCGATAGGTAACCTACATAGTCCAAGTGCCTTCTAGGGAGACTACATAGTCCACGTGACCGCTAGGGAACCTACATAGTCCAAATGCACGCTAGGTAACCTAAATACTCCAAATGAACGCAAGGAAAACTACATACTCTAAGTGCCTGCTAGGGAACCTACATAATCCAAGTGCCCGTTAGGTAACCTAGATAGTCCAAGTGCCCGTTTGCTAACCTAGATAGTCCAAGTGCCCGCTAGTTAACCTACATAGTCCAAGTGCCCGCTAGGTAACCTAGATAGTCCAAGTGCCCTTTCGTTAGCCTAGACAGTCCAAGTGCCCTCTAGGGAAACCACATAGTCAGTGCCATCTAGGGAATTTACATAGTCCAAGTGCCTGCTAGTTAACCTAGATAGTCCAAGTGCCAGTCTGTTAACCTAGACAGTCCAAGTGCCCGCTAGGGAAACTACACATTCCAGTGCCCGCTAGGGAATTTACATAGTCCAAGTGCCTGCTAGTTAACCTAGATAGTCCAAGTGCCCGTCTGTTAACCTACACAGTCCAAGTTCCCTCTAGGGAAACCACATAGTCCAGTGCCCACTAGGGAACTTACATAGTCCAAGTGCCCGCTAGTTGACCTAGATAGTCCAAGTGCACGTTCGTTAACCTAGATTGTCCAAGTGCCCGCTAGGGAACCCACATAGTCCAAGTGCCAGCTAGGGAACTTACATAGTCCAAGTGCCCGTTAGTAACCTATATAGTCCTAGTACCCGGTGGGTAACGTAGATAGTCCAAGTGCCCGCTAGGGTATGTACATAGACCAAGTGCCCGCTAGGTAACCTACATAGTCCAAGTACCCGTTAGGGAGCCTAGATAGTCCAAGTGCCCGCTAGGGAACCTGCATCGTGCAAGTGCTGCTAGGTAACCTAGATAATCCAAGTGCCCGCTAGTTAACCTAGATAGTCCAAGTGCCCGCAAGTTAACCTAGAACCTCCAAGTGTCCGCTAGTTAACCTACATAGTCCAAGGGCCCGCTAGTTAACCTACATAGTCCAAGAACCCGCTAGTTAACCTAGATAGTCCAAGTTCCCGCTATGTTACCTACATAGTCCTAGTGCCCGCTAGGTAACCTAGATAGTCCAAGTTCCTTTTAGCTAACCTAGATAGTCCAAGTGCCCGCTAGGTAACCTAGATAGTCAAAGTGCCCGTTAGCTAACCTAGATAGTCCAAGTGCCCGCTATGTAACCTACATAGTCCAAGTTCCCGCTAGGTAACCTAGATAATCCAAGTGCCCGTTACCTAACCTAGATCGTCCAAATGCCCGCTAGGCGACCTACATAGTCCAAGAGCCCGTTCATTAACCTAGAAGTCCTATTGCCCGCTATGAAACCTAGACAGTCCAAGTGCCCGCTAGGTTACCTGCATAATCCAAGTGCCCGTTAGGTAACCTAGATAGTCCAAGTGCCCGCTAGTTAACCTACTAGTCCAATTGCCCGCTAGGTAACTTAGATAGTCAAAGTGCCCGTTTGGTAACCTAGATAGTCCAAGTGCCCGCTAGGTAACCTACATTGTCCAAGTTCCCGCAAGGTAACCTAGATATTCCTAGTGCCCGTTACCTAACCTAGATAGTCCAAGTGCCCCCTAGGGAACCCACATAGACCAAGTGCCCGCTAGGGAACTTACATAGTCCAAGGGCCGCTAGGGAACCTACATAGTCCAAGTGCCCATTCGTTAACCTAGAAGTCCAAGTGCCTGCTATGTATCCTAGACAGTCCAAGTGCCGGCTAGGTTACCTGCATAGTCCAAGTGCCCGTTCGTTAACCTAGATAGTCCAAGTGCCCGCTAGGGAACCTATATAGTCCAAGTGCTATCTAGGTAACCTAGATAGTCCAAGGACCCGCTAGTGGACCTACATAGTCCAAGGGCTCGCTTGTTAACTTTGATAGTCCAAGTGCCCGCCTGTTAACCTAGATCGTCCAAGTGCCCGCTAGTTAACCTAGATCATCCAAGTGCCGGCTAGTTAATCTACATAGTCCAAGGGCCCACTTGTTAACCTAGATCGTCCAAGTGCCCTCTAGTTAACTTACATAGTCCAAGGGCCTGCTAGTTAACCTACATAGACCAAGTGCTCGCTAGTTAACCTACATAGTCCAAGTGCCCGCTAGGTAACCTAGACAGTCCAAGTGACCACTAGGTTACCTACATAGTCCAAGTGCCCTCTAGGGAACCTACATAGTCCAAGTGCCCGCTAGGTAACCTATATAGTCCAAATGCCCGCTAGAGAACCTACATAGTCCAAGTTCCCGCTAGGTAACCTAGATAGTCCAAGTGCACGCTAGTTAACCTAGATAGTCCAAGTGCCCGCTAGTTAACCAGGATCGTCCAAGTGCCCTCTAGTTAACTTACATAGTCCAAGGGCCTGCTAGTTAACCTACATAGACCAAGTGCTCGCTAGTTAACCTACATAGTCCAAGTGCCCGCTAGGTAACCTAGACAGTCCAAGTGACCACTAGGTTACCTACATAGTCGAAGTGCCCGCTAGGGAACCTACATAGTCCAAGTGCCCGCTAGGTAACTTAGATAGTCAAAGTGCACGCTAGTTAACCTACATAATCCAAGTGCCTGCTAGGTAAACTACATAGTCCAAGTGCCCACTAGGTAACCTAGACAGTGCAATTGCCCGCTAGTTAACCTAGACAGTCCAAGTACCCGCTAGGGAACCTACATAGTCCAAGTGCTCGCTAAGCAACCTACATAGTCCAAGTGCCCGATAGTTAACCTAGGTAGTCAAAGTGCCTGCTAGGTAACCTAGATAGTACAAGTGCCCGCTAGGTAACCTACATAGTCCAAGTGCGCGCTAGGTAACCTAGATAGTCCAATTGCCCATTAGGTAACCTAGATAGTCGAAGTGTCCGCTAGTTAACCTACATAGTCCAAGTGCCCGTTCGTTAACCTAGATAATCAAAGTGCCCGCTAGGTAACCTAGATAGTCCAAGTGCCCGCTAGGTTACCTACATAGTCCAAGTGCACGTTCGTTAACTTAGATAGTCCAAGTGTCCGCTGGTAACCTACATAGTCCAAGAGCCTGCTAGGTATCCTTGATAGTCCAAGTGCCTTCTAGTTAACCTACATAGTCCAAGTGCCCTCTAGGTAACCTAGATAGCCCAAGTGCCCGATAGGTAACCTACATAGTCCAAGTGCCCGCTAGGTAACCTAAATTATCCAAATGCCCGCTAGGGAAACTACATAGTCCAAGTGCCCGCTAGTTAACCTAGATAGTCCAAGGGCCCGCTAGTAAACCTAGATAGTCCAAGGGCCCGCTAATAAACCTAGATAGTCCAAGGGCCCTCTAGTTAACCTAGATCGTCCAAGTGTCCGCTAGGTAACCTACATAGTCCAAGTGCCTTCTAGGTAACCTAGATGTTCCAAGTGCCTGTTAGCTAACCTACATAGTCCAAGTGCCCGTTCGTTAACCTAGATAGTCCAAGTGCCCGCTATGTAACTTAGACAGTCCAAGTGCCCGCTAGGTTACCTACATAGTCCAAGTGTCCGTTCGTTTACCTAGATACTCCAAGTGCCCGTTTGGTAACCTACATAATCCAAGTGCCCGCTTCGTAACCTGGATAGTCTAAGTGCCCGCTAGATAACCAACATAGTCAAAGTGCGCGATAGGTAACCTACATAGTCCAAGAGCCTTCTAGGGAGACTACATAGTCCACGTGACCGCTAGGGAACCTACATAGTCCAAGTGCCCGTTAGGGAACCTACATAGTCCAAATGCTCGCTATGTAACCTACATACTCCAAATGCCCGCAAGGAAACCTACATAGTATGAGTGCCCGCTAGGGAACCTACATAATCCAAGTGCCCGTTAGGTAACCTAGATAGTCCAAGTGCCCTTTAGCTAACCTAGATAGTCCAAGTGCCCGCTAGTTAACCTAGATAGTGCAAGTGCCCGCTAGGTAACCTAGATAGTCCAAGTACCCGTTTACTACCCTAGATAGTCCAAGTGCCCACTAGGTAACCTGCATAGTCAAAGTGCACGCTAGGTAACCTAGATAGTCCAAGTTCCTGTTAGCTAACCTAGATAGTCCAAGTGTCCGTTAGGTAACCTACATAGTCCAAGGGCCCGCTCATTAACCTAGTTCGTCCATGTGTCCACTAATTAACCTACATAGTCCAAGTGACCGCTAGGTAACCAAGATAGTCCAAGTGGCCGCTAGGTAACCTACATAGTCCAAGTTCCCAATAGGTAACCTAGATAGTCCAAGTGCCCGTTACCTAACCTAGATAGTCCAAGTGCCCGCTACGTAACCTAAATAGTCCAAATGCCCGCTAGGGAAACTACATAGTCCAAGTGCCCGCTAGTTAACCTAGATAGTCCAAGTGCCCCCTAGTAAACCTACATAGTGCAAGGGCCCGCTAGTTAACCTAGATCGTGCAAGTGTCCGCTAGTTAACGTACATAGTCCAAGTGTCCGCTAGGTAACCTAAATAGTCCAAATGCCCGCTAGGGAAACTACATAGTCCAAATGCCCGCTAGTTAACCTAGATAGTCCAAGTGCCCCCTAGTAAACCTACATAGTGCAAGGGCCCGCTAGTTAACCTAGATCGTGCAAGTGTCCGCTAGTTAACCTACATAGTCCAAGTGCCAGCTAGGTAACGTAGATAGTCCAATAGCCCGCTAGGGATCCTTCATAATCCAAATGCCTGCTAGGTAACCTAGATAGTCCAAGTGCCCGCTAGTTAACCTAGATAGTCCAAGTGTCCTCTAGTTAACCTACATAGTCCAAGTGCCCGCTAGGTAACCTACATAGTGCAAGTGCCCGCTAGTTAACATAGATAGTCCAAGTGGCCGTTAGGGAAGGTACATAGTCCAAGTGCCCGCTAGGTAACCTAGAGAGTGCAAGTGCCCGCTAGTTAACCTACATATTCCAAGTGTCTGCTAGGTAACCTAGATAGTCCAAGGGCCTGCCAGTTAACCTACATAGTCCAAGTGCCCGCTAGGTAACCTACATAGTGCAAGTATTCGCTAGTTAATCTACATAGTCCAAGTGCACGCTAGTTAACCTAGATAGTCCAAGTGCCCGCTAGGTAACCTACATAGTGCAAGTGTCCGCTAGTTAACCTACGTAGTCCAAGGGACCCCTAGTTAACCTAGATTGTCCAAGTACCCGCTAGTTAACCTATATCATCCAATTGTCCGCTAGTTAACCTACATAGTCCAAGTGCCCTTTAGGGAACCTAGATAGTCCAAGTGCCCGCTAGGGAACCTACATAGTCCAATTGTCCGCTTGGAACATACATAGTCCAAGTGCCTGTTAGTTAACCTAGATAATCCAAATGCCCGCTAGTTAACCTACATAATCCAAGTGCCTGCTAGGTAACCTACATTATCCAAGTGCCCGGTAGGTAACCTATATAGTCCAAATGCCCGCTAGGGAACCTACAAAATCCAAGTGCCCGCTAGTTAACCTAGATAGTCCAAGTGCCCGCTAGTTAACCTAGATGGTCCAAGTGCCCGCTAGTTAGCCTACATAGTCCAAGTGCCCGCTAGGTAACCTAGACAGTCCAAGTGACCACTAGGTTACCGACATAGTCCAAGTGCCCGTTCGTTAACCTACATTGTCCAAGTGCCCGCTAGGTAACGTAGATAGCCCAAGTGCCCGCTAGGGAACGTACATAGCCCAAGAGGCCGCTAGGTAACTTAGATAGTCCAAGTGCCCATTAGGTAACCTAGATAGTCCAAGTGCCCGCTAGGTAACCTACAAAGTTCAAGTGCCCGCTAGGTTATCTATATAGTCCAAATGCCCGCTAGGGAACCTACATAGTCCAAGTACCCGCTAATTAACCTACATAGTCCAAGTGACCGTTAGCTAACCTAGATAGTCTAAGGGCCCACTAGTTAACCTACATAGTTCAAGTGCCCGCCAGGTAACTTAGATAATCCAAGTGCCCGCTAGTTAACCTACATAGTCCAAAGGCCCGCTAGTTAACCTACATAGTGCAAGGGCCCGCTAGTTAACCTGGATCGTCCAAGTGTCCGCTAGTTAACCTACATAATCCAAATGCCCGTTAGCTAACCTAGATAGTCCAAGGGCCCGGTAGTTGACTAATATAGTCCAAGTGCCCGCTAGGTAACCTAGATAGTTCTAGTGACCGTTAGTTAACCTAGACAGTCCAAGTGCCCGTTTACTACCCTAGATAGTCCAAGTGCCCACTAGGTAACCTACATAGTCAAAGTGCACGCTAGGTAACCTATATAGTCCAAGTTCCTGTTAGCTAACCTAGATAGTCCAAGTGTCCGTTAGGTAACCTACATAGTCCAAGGGCCCGCTCGTTAACCTAGTTCGTCCATGTGTCCGCTAATTAACCTACATAGTCCAAGTGACCGCTAGGTAACCAAGATAGTCCAAGTGGCCGCTAGGTAACCTACATAGTCCAAGTTCCCACTAGGTAACCTAGATAGTCCAAGTGCCCGTTACCTAACCTAGATAGTCCAAGTGCCCGCTACGTAACCTAAATAGTCCAAATGCCCGCTAGGGAAACTACATAGTCCAAGTGCCCGCTAGTTAACCTAGATAGTCCAAGTGCCCCCTAGTAAACCTACATAGTGCAAGGGCCCGCTAGTTAACCTAGATCGTGCAAGTGTCCGCTAGTTAACGTACATAGTCCAAGTGCCCGCTAGGTAACCTAAATAGTCCAAATGCCCGCTAGGGAAACTACATAGTCCAAGTGCCCGCTAGTTAACCTAGATAGTCCAAGTGCCCCCTAGTAAACCTACATAGTGCAAGGGCCCGCTAGTTAACCTAGATCGTGCAAGTGTCCGCTAGTTAACCTACATAGTCCAAGTGCCAGCTAGGTAACGTAGATAGTCCAATTGCCCGCTAGGGATCCTTCATAATCCAAATGCCTGCTAGGTAACCTAGATAGTCCAAGTGCCCGCTAGTTAACCTAGATAGTCCAAGTGTCCTCTAGTTAACCTACATAGTCCAAGTGCCCGCTAGGTAACCTACATAGTGTAAGTGCCCGCTAGTTAACATAGATAGTCCAAGTGCCCGTTAGGGAAGGTACATAGTCCAAGTGCCCGCTAGGTAACCTAGAGAGTGCAAGTGCCCGCTAGTTAACCTACATATTCCAAGTGTCTGCTAGGTAACCTAGATAGTCCAAGGGCCTGCCAGTTAACCTACATAGTCCAAGTGCCCGCTAGGTAACCTACATAGTGCAAGTATTCGCTAGTTAATCTACATAGTCCAAGTGCACGCTAGTTAACCTAGATAGTCCAAGTGCCCGCTAGGTAACCTACATAGTGCAAGTGTCCGCTAGTTAACCTACGTAGTCCAAGGGACCCCTAGTTAACCTAGATTGTCCAAGTACCCGCTAGTTAACCTATATCATCCAATTGTCCGCTAGTTAACCTACATAGTCCAAGTGCCCTTTAGGGAACCTAGATAGTCCAAGTGCCCGCTAGGGAACCTACATAGTCCAATTGTCCGCTTGGAACATACATAGTCCAAGTGCCTGTTAGTTAACCTAGATAATCCAAATGCCCGCTAGTTAACCTACATAATCCAAGTGCCTGCTAGGTAACCTACATTATCCAAGTGCCCGGTAGGTAACCTATATAGTCCAAATGCCCGCTAGGGAACCTACAAAATCCAAGTGCCCGCTAGTTAACCTAGATAGTCCAAGTGCCCGCTAGTTAACCTAGATGGTCCAAGTGCCCGCTAGTTAGCCTACATAGTCCAAGTGCCCGCTAGGTAACCTAGACAGTCCAAGTGACCACTAGGTTACCGACATAGTCCAAGTGCCCGTTCGTTAACCTACATTGTCCAAGTGCCCGCTAGGTAACGTAGATAGCCCAAGTGCCCGCTAGGGAACGTACATAGCCCAAGAGGCCGCTAGGTAACTTAGATAGTCCAAGTGCCCATTAGGTAACCTAGATAGTCCAAGTGCCCGCTAGGTAACCTACAAAGTTCAAGTGCCCGCTAGGTTATCTATATAGTCCAAATGCCCGCTAGGGAACCTACATAGTCCAAGTACCCGCTAATTAACCTACATAGTCCAAGTGACCGTTAGCTAACCTAGATAGTCTAAGGGCCCACTAGTTAACCTACATAGTTCAAGTGCCCGCCAGGTAACTTAGATAATCCAAGTGCCCGCTAGTTAACCTACATAGTCCAAAGGCCCGCTAGTTAACCTACATAGTGCAAGGGCCCGCTAGTTAACCTGGATCGTCCAAGTGTCCGCTAGTTAACCTACATAATCCAAATGCCCGTTAGCTAACCTAGATAGTCCAAGGGCCCGGTAGTTGACTAATATAGTCCAAGTGCCCGCTAGGTAACCTAGATAGTTCTAGTGACCGTTAGTTAACCTAGACAGTCCAAGTGCCCGTTTACTACCCTAGATAGTCCAAGTGCCCACTAGGTAACCTACATAGTCAAAGTGCACGCTAGGTAACCTATATAGTCCAAGTTCCTGTTAGCTAACCTAGATAGTCCAAGTGTCCGTTAGGTAACCTACATAGTCCAAGGGCCCGCTCGTTAACCTAGTTCGTCCATGTGTCCGCTAATTAACCTACATAGTCCAAGTGACCGCTAGGTAACCAAGATAGTCCAAGTGGCCGCTAGGTAACCTACATAGTCCAAGTTCCCACTAGGTAACCTAGATAGTCCAAGTGCCCGTTACCTAACCTAGATAGTCCAAGTGCCCGCTACGTAACCTAAATAGTCCAAATGCCCGCTAGGGAAACTACATAGTCCAAGTGCCCGCTAGTTAACCTAGATAGTCCAAGTGCCCCCTAGTAAACCTACATAGTGCAAGGGCCCGCTAGTTAACCTAGATCGTGCAAGTGTCCGCTAGTTAACGTACATAGTCCAAGTGCCCGCTAGGTAACCTAAATAGTCCAAATGCCCGCTAGGGAAACTACATAGTCCAAGTGCCCGCTAGTTAACCTAGATAGTCCAAGTGCCCCCTAGTAAACCTACATAGTGCAAGGGCCCGCTAGTTAACCTAGATCGTGCAAGTGTCCGCTAGTTAACCTACATAGTCCAAGTGCCAGCTAGGTAACGTAGATAGTCCAATTGCCCGCTAGGGATCCTTCATAATCCAAATGCCTGCTAGGTAACCTAGATAGTCCAAGTGCCCGCTAGTTAACCTAGATAGTCCAAGTGTCCTCTAGTTAACCTACATAGTCCAAGTGCCCGCTAGGTAACCTACATAGTGTAAGTGCCCGCTAGTTAACATAGATAGTCCAAGTGCCCGTTAGGGAAGGTACATAGTCCAAGTGCCCGCTAGGTAACCTAGAGAGTGCAAGTGCCCGCTAGTTAACCTACATATTCCAAGTGTCTGCTAGGTAACCTAGATAGTCCAAGGGCCTGCCAGTTAACCTACATAGTCCAAGTGCCCGCTAGGTAACCTACATAGTGCAAGTATTCGCTAGTTAATCTACATAGTCCAAGTGCACGCTAGTTAACCTAGATAGTCCAAGTGCCCGCTAGGTAACCTACATAGTGCAAGTGTCCGCTAGTTAACCTACGTAGTCCAAGGGACCCCTAGTTAACCTAGATTGTCCAAGTACCCGCTAGTTAACCTATATCATCCAATTGTCCGCTAGTTAACCTACATAGTCCAAGTGCCCTTTAGGGAACCTAGATAGTCCAAGTGCCCGCTAGGGAACCTACATAGTCCAATTGTCCGCTTGGAACATACATAGTCCAAGTGCCTGTTAGTTAACCTAGATAATCCAAATGCCCGCTAGTTAACCTACATAATCCAAGTGCCTGCTAGGTAACCTACATTATCCAAGTGCCCGGTAGGTAACCTATATAGTCCAAATGCCCGCTAGGGAACCTACAAAATCCAAGTGCCCGCTAGTTAACCTAGATAGTCCAAGTGCCCGCTAGTTAACCTAGATGGTCCAAGTGCCCGCTAGTTAGCCTACATAGTCCAAGTGCCCGCTAGGTAACCTAGACAGTCCAAGTGACCACTAGGTTACCGACATAGTCCAAGTGCCCGTTCGTTAACCTACATTGTCCAAGTGCCCGCTAGGTAACGTAGATAGCCCAAGTGCCCGCTAGGGAACGTACATAGCCCAAGAGGCCGCTAGGTAACTTAGATAGTCCAAGTGCCCATTAGGTAACCTAGATAGTCCAAGTGCCCGCTAGGTAACCTACAAAGTTCAAGTGCCCGCTAGGTTATCTATATAGTCCAAATGCCCGCTAGGGAACCTACATAGTCCAAGTACCCGCTAATTAACCTACATAGTCCAAGTGACCGTTAGCTAACCTAGATAGTCTAAGGGCCCACTAGTTAACCTACATAGTTCAAGTGCCCGCCAGGTAACTTAGATAATCCAAGTGCCCGCTAGTTAACCTACATAGTCCAAAGGCCCGCTAGTTAACCTACATAGTGCAAGGGCCCGCTAGTTAACCTGGATCGTCCAAGTGTCCGCTAGTTAACCTACATAATCCAAATGCCCGTTAGCTAACCTAGATAGTCCAAGGGCCCGGTAGTTGACTAATATAGTCCAAGTGCCCGCTAGGTAACCTAGATAGTTCTAGTGCCCGTTAGTTAACCTAGACAGTCCAAGTGCCCGTTTACTACCCTAGATAGTCCAAGTGCCCACTAGGTAACCTACATAGTCAAAGTGCACGCTAGGTAACCTAGATAGTCCAAGTTCCTGTTACCTAACCTAGATAGTCCAAGTGCCGGCTACGTAACCTAAATAGTCCAAATGCCCGCTAGGGAAACTACATAGTCCAAGTGCCCGCTTGTTAACCTAGATAGTCCAAGTGCCCCCTAGTAAACCTACATAGTGCAAGGGCCCGCTAGTTAAACTAGATCGTGCAAGTGTCCGCTAGTTAACCTACATAGTCCAAGTGCCAGCTAGGTAACGTAGATAGTCCAATTGCCTGCTAGGGATCCTTCATAATCCAAATGCCTGCTAGGTAACCTAGATAGTCCAAGTGCCCGCTAGTTAACCTAGATAGTCCAAGTGTCCTCTAGTTAACCTACATAGTCCAAGTGCCCGCTAGGTAACCTACATAGTGCAAGTGCCCGCTAGTTAACATAGATAGTCCAAGTGCCCGTTAGGGAAGGTACATAGTCCAAGTGCCCGCTAGGTAACCTAGAGAGTGCAAGTGCCCGCTAGTTAACCTACATATTCCAAGTGTCTGCTAGGTAACCTAGATAGTCCAAGGGCCTGCCAGTTAACCTACATAGTCCAAGTGCACGCTAGTTAACCTAGATAGTCCAAGTGCCCGCTAGGTAACCTACATAGTGCAAGTGTCCGCTAGTTAACCTAAGTAGTCCAAGGGAGCCCTAGTTAACCTAGATTGTACAAGTACCCGCTAGTTAACCTATATCATCCAATTGTCCGCTAGTTAACCTACATAGTCCAAGTGCCCTTTAGGGAACCTAGATAGTCCAAGTGCCCGCTAGGGAACCTACATAGTCCAATTGTCCGCTTGGAACATACATAGTCCAAGTGCCTGTTAGTTAACCTAGATAATCCAAATGCCCGCTAGTTAACCTACATAATCCAAGTGCCTGCTAGGTAACCTACATTATCCAAGTGCCCGGTAGGTAACCTATATAGTCCAAATGCCCGCTAGGGAACCTACAAAATCCAAGTGCCCGCTAGTTAACCTAGATAGTCCAAATGCCCGCTAGTTAACCTAGATGGTCCAAGTGCCCGCTAGTTAGCCTACATAGTCCAAGTGCCCGCTAGGTAACCTAGACAGTCCAAGTGACCACTAGGTTACCGACATAGTCCAAGTGCCCGTTCGTTAACCTACATTGTCCAAGTGCCCGCTAGGTAACGTAGATAGCCCAAGTGCCCGCTAGGGAACGTACATAGCCCAAGAGGCCGCTAGGTTACTTAGATAGTCCAAGTGCCCGCTAGGTAACCTACAAAGTTCAAGTGCCCGCTAGGTTATCTATATAGTCCAAATGCCCGCTAGGGAACCTACATAGTCCAAGTACCCGCTAATTAACCTACATAGTCCAAGTGACCGTTAGCTAACCTAGATAGTCTAAGGGCCCACTAGTTAACCTACATAGTTCAAGTGCCCGCCAGGTAACTTAGATAATCCAAGTGCCCGCTAGTTAACCTACATAGTCCAAAGGCCCGCTAGTTAACCTACATAGTGCAAGGGCCCGCTAGTTAACCTGGATCGTCCAAGTGTCCGCTAGTTAACCTACATAATCCAAATGCCCGTTAGCTAACCTAGATAGTCCAAGGGCCCGGTAGTTGACTAATATAGTCCAAGTGCCCGCTAGGTAACCTAGATAGTTCTAGTGCCCGTTAGTTAACCTAGACAGTCCAAGTGCCCGTTTACTACCCTAGATAGTCCAAGTGCCCACTAGGTAACCTACATAGTCAAAGTGCACGCTAGGTAACCTAGATAGTCCAAGTTCCTGTTAGCTAACCTAGATAGTCCAAGTGTCCGTT
Source organism: Tenrec ecaudatus (assembly GCF_050624435.1). Classification (NCBI taxonomy): domain Eukaryota; kingdom Metazoa; phylum Chordata; class Mammalia; order Afrosoricida; family Tenrecidae; genus Tenrec; species Tenrec ecaudatus. The sequence goes on from NW_027459474.1 coordinate 548,964, forward strand.
AGGTAACCTACATAGTCCAAGGGCCCGCTCGTTAACCTAGTTCGTCCATGTGTCCGCTAATTAACCTACATAGTCCAAGTGACCGCTAGGTAACCAAGATAGTCCAAGTGGCCGCTAGGTAACCTACATAGTCCAAGTTCCCACTAGGTAACCTAGATAGTCCAAGTGCCCGTTACCTAACCTAGATAGTCCAAGTGCCCGCTACGTAACCTAAATAGTCCAAATGCCCGCTAGGGAAACTACATAGTCCAAGTGCCCGCTAGTTAACCTAGATATTCCAAGTGCCCCCTAGTAAACCTACATAGTGCAAGGGCCCGCTAGTTAACCTAGATCGTGCAAGTGTCCGCTAGTTAACGTACATAGTCCAAGTGCCCACTAGGTAACATAAATAGTCCAAATGCCCGCTAGGGAAACTACATAGTCCAAGTGCCCGCTAGTTAACCTAGATAGTCCAAGTGCCCCCTAGTAAACCTACATAGTGCAAGGGCCCGCTAGTTAACCTAGATCGTGCAAGTGTCCGCTAGTTAACCTACATAGTCCAAGTGCCAGCAAGGTAACGTAGATAGTCCAATTGCCCGCTAGGGATCCTTCATAATCCAAATGCCTGCTAGGTAACCTAGATAGTCCAAGTGCCCGCTAGTTAACCTAGATAGTCCAAGTGTCCTCTAGTTAACCTACATAGTCCAAGTGCCCGCTAGGTAACCTACATAGTGCAAGTGCCCGCTAGTTAACATAGATAGTCCAAGTGGCCGTTAGGGAAGGTACATAGTCCAAGTGCCCGCTAGGTAACCTAGAGAGTGCAAGTGCCCGCTAGTTAACCTACATATTCCAAGTGTCTGCTAGGTAACCTAGATAGTCCAAGGGCCTGCCAGTTAACCTACATAGTCCAAGTGCCCGCTAGGTAACCTACATAGTGCAAGTATTCGCTAGTTAATCTACATAGTCCAAGTGCACGCTAGTTAACCTAGATAGTCCAAGTGCCCGCTAGGTAACCTACATAGTGCAAGTGTCCGCTAGTTAACCTACGTAGTCCAAGGGACCCCTAGTTAACCTAGATTGTCCAAGTACCCGCTAGTTAACCTATATCATCCAATTGTCCGCTAGTTAACCTACATAGTCCAAGTGCCCTTTAGGGAACCTAGATAGTCCAAGTGCCCGCTAGGGAACCTACATAGTCCAATTGTCCGCTTGGAACATACATAGTCCAAGTGCCTGTTAGTTAACCTAGATAATCCAAATGCCCGCTAGTTAACCTACATAATCCTAGTGCCTGCTAGGTAACCTACATTATCCAAGTGCCCGGTAGGTAACCTATATAGTCCAAATGCCCTCTAGGGAACCTACAAAATCCAAGTGCCCGCTAGTTAACCTAGATAGTCCAAGTGCCCGCTAGTTAACCTAGATGGTCCAAGTGCCCGCTAGTTAGCCTACATAGTCCAAGTGCCCGCTAGGTAACCTAGACAGTCCAAGTGACCACTAGGTTACCGACATAGTCCAAGTGCCCGTTCGTTAACCTACATTGTCCAAGTGCCCGCTAGGTAACGTAGATAGCCCAAGTGCCCGCTAGGGAACGTACTTAGCCCAAGAGCCCGCTAGGTAACTTAGATAGTCCAAGTGCCCATTAGGTAACCTAGATAGTCCAAGTGCCCGCTAGGTAACCTACAAAGTTCAAGTGCCCGCTAGGTTATCTATATAGTCCAAATGCCCGCTAGGGAACCTACATAGTCCAAGTACCGCTAATTAACCTACATAGTCCAAGTGACCGTTAGCTAACCTAGATAGTCTAAGGGCCCACTAGTTAACCTACATAGTTCAAGTGCCCGCCAGGTAACTTAGATAATCCAAGTGCCCGCTAGTTAACCTACATAGTCCAAAGCCAGCTAGTTAACCTACATAGTGCAAGGGCCCGCTAGTTAACCTGGATCGTCCAAGTGTCCGCTAGTTAACCTACATAATCCAAATGCCCGTTAGCTAACCTAGATAGTCCAAGGGCCCGGTAGTTGACCTATATAGTCCAAGTGCCCGCTAGGTAACCTAGATAGTTCTAGTGCCCGTTAGTTAACCTAGACAGTCCAAGTGCCCGTTTACTACCCTAGATAGTCCAAGTGCCCACTAGGTAACCTACATAGTTAAAGTGCACGCTAGGTAACCTAGATAGTCCAAGTTCCTGTTAGCTAACCTAGATAGTCCAAGTGTCCGTTAGGTAACCTACATAGTCCAAGGGCCCGCTCGTTAACCTAGTTCGTCCATGTGTCCGCTAATTAACCTACATAGTCCAAGTGACCGCTAGGTAACCAAGATAGTCCAAGTGGCCGCTAGGTAACCTACATAGTCCAAGTTCCCACTAGGTAACCTAGATAGTCCAAGTGCCCGTTACCTAACCTAGATAGTCCAAGTGCCGGCTACGTAACCTAAATAGTCCAAATGCCCGCTACGGAAAATACATAGTCCAAGTGCCCGCTAGTTAACCTAGATAGTCCAAGTGCCCCCTAGTAAACCTACATAGTGCAAGGGCCCGCTAGTTAACCTAGATCGTGCAAGTGTCCGCTAGTTAACCTACATAGTCCAAGTGCCAGCTAGGTAACGTAGATAGTCCAATTGCCCGCTAGGGATCCTTCATAATCCAAATGCCTGCTAGGTAACCTAGATAGTCCAAGTGCCCGCTAGTTAACCTAGATAGTCCAAGTGTCCTCTAGTTAACCTACATAGTCCAAGTGCCCGCTAGGTAACCTACATAGTGCAAGTGCCCGCTAGTTAACATAGATAGTCCAAGTGCCCGTTAGGGAAGGTACATAGTCCAAGTGCCCGCTAGGTAACCTAGAGAGTGCAAGTGCCCGCTAGTTAACCTACATATTCCAAGTGTCTGCTAGGTAACCTAGATAGTCCAAGGGCCTGCCAGTTAGCCTACATAGTCCAAGTGCCCGCTAGGTAACCTACATAGTGCAAGTATTCGCTAGTTAATCTACATAGTCCAAGTGCACGCTAGTTAACCTAGATAGTCCAAGTGCCCGCTAGGTAACCTACATAGTGCAAGTGTCCGCTAGTTAACCTACGTAGTCCAAGGGACCCCTAGTTAACCTAGATTGTCCAAGTACCCGCTAGTTAACCTATATCATCCAATTGTCCGCTAGTTAACCTACATAGTCCAAGTGCCCTTTAGGGAACCTAGATAGTCCAAGTGCCCGCTAGTGAACCTACATAGTCCAATTGTCCGCTTGGAACATACATAGTCCAAGTGCCTGTTAGTTATCCTAGATAATCCAAATGCCCGCTAGTTAACCTACATAATCCAAGTGCCTGCTAGGTAACCTACATTATCCAAGTGGCCGGTAGGTAACCTATATAGTCCAAATGCCCGCTAGGGAACCTACAAAATCCAAGTGCCCGCTAGTTAACCTAGATAGTCCAAGTGCCCGCTAGTTAACCTAGATGGTCCAAGTGCCCGCTATTTAGCCTACATAGTCCAAGTGCCCGCTAGGTAACCTAGACAGTCCAAGTGACCACTAGGTTACCGACATAGTCCAAGTGCCCGTTCGTTAACCTACATTGTCCAAGTGCCCGCTAGGTAACGTAGATAGCCCAAGTGCCCGCTAGGGAACGTACATAGCCCAAGAGCCCGCTAGGTAACTTAGATAGTCCAAGTGCCCATTAGGTAACCTAGATAGTCCAAGTGCCCGCTAGGTAACCTACAAAGTTCAAGTGCCCACTAGGTTATCTATATAGTCCAAATGACCGCTAGGGAACCTACATAGTCCAAGTACCCGCTAATTAACCTACATAGTCCAAGTGACCGTTAGCTAACCTAGATAGTCTAAGGGCCCACTAGTTAACCTACATAGTTCAAGTGCCCGCCAGGTAACTTAGATAATCCAAGTGCCCGCTAGTTAACCTACATAGTCCAAAGGCCCGCTAGTTAACCTACATAGTGCAAGGGCCCGCTAGTTAACCTGGATCGTCCAAGTGTCCGCTAGTTAACCTACATAATCCAAATGCCCTTTAGCTAACCTAGATAGTCCAAGGGCCCGGTAGTTGACCTATATAGTCCAAGTGCCCGCTAGGTAACCTAGATAGTTCTAGTGCCCGTTAGTTAACCTAGACAGTCCAAGTGCCCGCTAGGTTACCTGAGTAATCCAAGTGCCCGCTAGGTTACTTGCATTATCCAAGTGCCCGTTAGGTAACCTAGATAGTCCAAGTGCCCGCTAGTTAACCTACATAGTCAAAGTGCCCGCTAGGTAACCTAGATAGTCCAAGTGCCCTTTTGGTAACCTAGATAGTCCAAGTGCCCGCTAGGTAACCTACCTTGTCCAAGTTCCCGCAAGGTAACCTAGATAGTCCAAGTGCCCGTTACCTAACCTAGATAGTCCAAGTGCCCGCTAGGGAACCCACATAGACCAAGTGCCCGCTAGGGATCTTACATAGTCCAAGGGCCGCTAGGGAACCTACATAGTCCAAGTGCCCATTCGTTATCCTAGAAGTCCAAGTGCCTGCTATGTAACCTAGACAGTCCAAGTGCCGGCTAGGTTACCTGCATAGTCCAAGTGCCCGTTCGTTAACCTAGATAGTCCAAGTGCCCGCTAGGGAACCTATATAGTCCAAGTGCTATCTAGGTAACCTAGATAGTCCAAGGGCCCGCTAGTTGACCTACATTGTCCAAGGGCTCGCTTGTTAACTTTGATAGTCCAAGTGCCCGCCTGTTAACCTAGATCGTCCAAGTGTCCGCTAGTTAACCTAGATCATCCAAGTGCCGGCTAGTTAATCTACATAGTCCAAGGGCCCACTTGGTAACCTAGATCGTCCAAGTGTCCTCTAGCTAACCTACAGAGTCCAAGTGCCCGCTAGGTAACCTACATAGTCCAAGTGCCCGCTAGAGAACCTACATAGTCCAAGTTCCCGCTAAGTAACCTAGATAGTCCAAGTGTACGCTAGTTTACCTAGATAGTCCAAGTGCCCGCTAGTTAACCAGGATCGTCCAAGTGCCCTCTAGTTAACTTACATAGTCCAAGGGCCTGCTAGTTAACCTAAATAGACCAAGTGCTTGCTAGTTATCCTACATAGTCCAAGTGTCCGCTAGGTAACCTAGATAGTCAAAGTGAACGCTAGTTAACCTATATAATCCAAGTGCCTGCTAGGTAAACTACATAGTCCAAGTGCCCACTAGGTAACCTAGACAGTGCAATTGCCCGCTAGTTAACCTAGACAGTCCAAGTACCCGCTAGGGAACCTACATAGTCCAAGTGCTCGCTAAGCAACCTATATAGTCCAAGTGCCCATTAGTTAAGCTAGGTAGTCAAAGTGCCTGCTAGGTAACCTAGATAGTCCAAGTGCCCGCTAGGTAACCTACATAGTCAAAGTGCGCGCTAGGTAACCTAGATAGTCCAATTGCCCGTTAGCTAACCTAGATAGTCGAAGTGTCCGCTAGTTAACCTACATAGTCCAAGTGCCCGTTCGTAAACCTAGATAGTCAAAGTGCCCGCTAGGTAACCTAGATAGTCCAAGTGCCCGCTAGGTTACCTACATAGTCCAAGTGCACGTTCGTTAACCTAGATAGTCCAAGTGTCCGCTGGTAAACTACATAGTCCAAGAGCCTGCTAGGTATCCTTGATAGTCCAAGTGCCTTCTAGTTAACCTACATAGTCCAAGTGCCCGCTAGGTAACCTAGATAGCCCAAGTGCCCGCTAGGTAACCTACATAGTCCAAGTGCCCGCTAGGTAACCTAAATTATCCAAATGCCCGCTAGGGAAACTACATAGTCCAAGTGCCCGCTAGTTAACCTAGATAGTCCAAGTGCCCGCTAGTAAACCTAGATAGTCCAAGGGCCTGCTAGTTAACCTAGATCGTCCAAGTGTCCGCTAGGTAACCTTCATAGTCCAAGTGCCTTCTAGGTAACCTAGATAGTCCAAGTGCCTGTTAGCTAACCTACATAGTCCAAGTGCCTGTTCGTTAACCTAGATAGTCCAAGTGCCCGCTATGTAACTTAGACAGTCCAAGTGCCCGCTAGGTTACCTACATAGTCCAAGTGTCCGTTCGTTAACCTAGATAGTCCAAGTGCCCGTTTGGTAACCTACATAATCCAAGTGCCCGCTTCGTAACCTGGGTAGTCTAAGTGCCCGCTAGATAACCAACATAGTCAAAGTGCGCGATAGGTAACCTACATAGTCCAAGTGCCTTCTAGGGAGCCTACATAGTCCACGTGACCGCTAGGGAACCTACATAGTCCAAGTGCCCGTTAGGGAACCTACATAGTCCAAGTGCTCGCTAGGTAACCTACATACTCCAAATGCCCGCAAGGAAACCTACATAGTCTAAGTGCCTGCTAGGGAACCTACATAATCCAAGTGCCCGTTAGGTAACCTAGATAGTCCAAGTGCCCGTTAGCTAACCTAGATAGTCCAAGTGCCCGCTAGTTAACCTACATAGTCCAAGTGCCCGCTAGGTAACCTAGATAGTCCAAGTGCCCTTTCGCTAACTTAGACAGTCCAAGTGCCCGCTAGGGAAACCACATAGTCCAGTGCCCGCTAGGGAATTTACATAGTCCAAGTGCCTGCTAGTTAACCTAGATAGTCCAAGTGCCCGTCTGTTAACCTAGACAGTCCAAGTGCCTGCTAGGGAAACCACATATTCCAGTGCCCGCTAGGGAATTTACATAGTCCAAGTGCCTGCTAGTTAACCTATATAGTCCAAGTGCCCGTCTGTTAACCTAGACAGTCCAAGTGCCCGCTAGGGAAACCACATAGTCCAGTGCCCACTAGGGAACTTACATAGTCCAAGTGCCCGCTAGTTGACCTAGATAGTCCAAGTGCCCATTCGTTAACCTAGACTGTCCAAGTGCCCGCTAGGGAACCCACATAGTCCAAGTGCCCGCTAGGGAACTTACATAGTCCAAGTGCCCGTTAGTAACCTATATAGTCCTAGTACCCGCTAGGTAACGTAGATAGTCCAAGTGCCCGCTAGGGTATGTACATAGACCAAGTGCCCGCTAGGTAACCTACATAGTCCAAGTGCCCGTTAGGGAGCCTAAATAGTCCAAGTGCCCGCTAGGGAACCAGCATCGTGCAAGTGCTGCTAGGTAACCTAGATAATCCAAGTGTACGCTAGTTAACCTAGATAGTCCAAGTGCCCGCTAGTTAACCAGGATCGTCCAAGTGCCCTCTAGTTAACTTACATAGTCCAAGGGCCTGCTAGTTAACCTACATAGACCAAGTGCTCGCTAGTTAACCTACATAGTCCAAGTGCCCGCTAGGTAACCTAGACAGTCCAAGTGCCCGCTAGGTAACCTAGACAGTCCAAGTGACCACTAGGTTACCTACATAGTCCAAGTGCCCGCTAGGTAACCTAGATAGTCAAAGTGCACGCTAGTTAACCTATATAATCCAAGTGCCTGCTAGGTAAACTACATAGTCCAAGTGCCCACTAGGTAACCTAGACAGTGCAATTGCCCGCTAGTTAACCTAAAAAGTCCAAGTACCCGCCAGGGAACCTACATAGTCCAAGTGCTCGCTAAGCAACCTATATAGTCCAAGTGCTCATTAGTTAACCTAGATAGTCAAAGTGCCTGCTAGGTAACCTAGATAGACCAAGTGCCCGTTAGCTAACCTAGATAGTCGATGTGTCCGCTAGTTAACCTACATAGTCCAAGTGCCCGTTCGTAAACCTAGATAGTCAAAGTGCCCGCTAGGTAACCTAGATAGTCCAAGTGCCCGCTAGGTTACCTACATAGTCCAAGTGCACGTTCGTTAACCTAGATAGTCCAAGTTCCGCTGGTAACCTACATAGTCCAAGAGCCTGCTAGGCATCCTTGATAGTCCAAGTGCCTTCTAGTTAACCTACATAGTCCAAGTGCCCGCTAGGTAACCTAGATAGCCCAAGTGCCCGCTAGGTAACCTACATAGTCCAAGTGCCCGCTAGGTTACCTAAATTATCCAAATGCCCGCTAGGGAAACTACATAGTCCAAGTGCCCGCTAGTTAACCTAGATAGTCCAAGTGCCCGCTAGTAAACCTAGATAGTCCAAGGGCCCTCTAGTTAACCTAGATAGTCCAAGTGCCAGCTAGTTAACCTAGATAGTCCAAGTGCCTGTTAGCTAACCTACATAGTCCAAGTGCTCGTTCGTTAACCTAGATAGTCCAAGTGCCCGCTATGTAATGTAGAGAGTCCAAGTGCCCGCTAGGTTACCTACATAGTCCAAGTGTCCGTTCGTTAACCTAGATAGTCCAAGTGCCCGTTTGGTAACCTACATAATCCAAGTGCCCGCTTCGTAACCTGGATAGTCTAAGTGCCCGCTAGATAACCAACATAGTCAAAGTGCGCGATAGGTAACCTACATAGTCCAAGTGCCTTCTAGGGAGCCCACATAGTCCACGTGACCGCTAGGGAACCTACATAGTCCAAGTGCCCGTTAGGGAACCTACATAGTCCAAGTGCTTGCTAGGTAACCTACATACTCCAAATGCCCGCAAGGAAACCTACATAGTCTAAGTGCCCGCTAGGGAACCTACATAATCCAAGTGCCCGTTAGGTAACCTAGATAGTCCAAGTGCCCGTTAGCTAACCTAGATAGTCCAAGTGCCCGCTAGTTAACCTACATAGTCCAAGTGCCCGCTAGGTAACCTAGATAGTCCAAGTGCCCTTTCGCTAGCCTAGACAGTCCAAGTGCCCGCTAGGGAAACCACATAGTCCAGTGCCCGCTAGGGAATTTACATAGTCCAAGTGCCTGCTAGTTAACCTAGATAGTCCAAGTGCCCGTCTGTTAACCTAGACAGTCCAAGTGCCTGCTAGGGAAACCACATATTCCAGTGCCCGGAGGGAATTTACATAGTCCAAGTGCCCACTAGTTAACCTATATAGTCCAAGTGCCCGTCTGTTAACCTAGACAGTCCAAGTGCCCGCTAGGGAACCCACATAGTCCAAGTGCCCGCTAGGGAACTTACATAGTCCAAGTGCCCGTTAGTAACCTATATAGTCCTAGTACCCGCTAGGTAACGTAGATAGTCCAAGTGCCCGCTAGGGTATGTACATAGACCAAGTGCCCGCTAGGTAACGTACATAGTCCAAGTGCCCGTTAGGGAGCCTAGATAGTCCAAGTGCCCGCTAGGGAACCTGCATCGTGCAAGTGCTGCTAGGTAACCTAGATAATCCAAGTGCCCGCTAGTTAACCTAGATAGTCCAAGTGCCCGCAAGTTAACCTAGAACCTCCAAGTGTCCGCTAGTTGACCTACATAGTCCAAGGGCCCGCTAATTAACCTACATAGTCCAAGAACCCGCTAGTTAACCTAGATAGTCCAAGTTCCCGCTATGTTACCTACATAGTCCTAGTGCCCGCTAGGTAACCTAGATAGTCCAAGTGCTCGCTAGGTAACCTACATACTCCAAATGCCCGCAAGGAAACCTACATACTCTAAGTGCCTGCTAGGGAACCTACATAATCCAAGTGCCCGTTAGGTAACCTAGATAGTCCAAGTGCCCGTTTGCTAACCTAGATATTCCAAGTGCCCGCTAGTTAACCTACATAGTCCAAGTGCCCGCTAGGTAACCTAGATAGTCCAAGTGCCCTTTCGTTAGCCTAGACAGTCCAAGTGCCCGCTAGGGAAACCACATAGTCCAGTGCCCGCTAGGGAATTTACATAGTCCAAGTGCCTGCTAGTTAACCTAGATAGTCCAAGTGCCCGTCTGTTAACCTAGACAATCCAAGTGTCCGCTAGGGAAACCACATATTCCAGTGCCCGCTAGGGAATCTACATAGTCCAAGTGCTTGCTAGTTAACCTACATAGTCCAAGTGCCCGTCTGTTAACCTACACAGTCCAAGTGCCTGCTAGGGAAACCACATAGTCCAGTGCCCACTAGGGAACTTACATAGTCCAAGTGCCCGCTAGTTGACCTAGATAGTCCAAGTGCCCGTTCGTTAACCTAGACTGTCCAAGTGCCCGCTAGGGAACCCACATAGTCCACGTGCCCGCTAGGGAACTTACATAGTCCAAGTGCCCGTTAGTAATCTATATAGTCCTAGTACCCGCTAGGTAACGTAGATAGTCCAAGTGCCCGCTAGGGTATGTACATAGACCAAGTGCCCGCTAGGTAACCTACATAGTCCAAGTGCCCGTTAGGGAGCCTAGATAGTCCAAGTGCCCGCTAGGGAACCTGCATCGTGCAAGTGCTGCTAGGTAACCTAGATAATCCAAGTGCCCGCTAGTTAACCTAGATAGTCCAATTGCCCGCAAGTTAACCTAGAACCTCCAAGTGTCCGCTAGTTAACCTACATAGTCCAAGGGCCCTCTAGTTAACCTACATAGTCCAAGAACCCGCTAGTTAACCTAGATAGTCCAAGTTCCCGCTATGTTACCTACATAGTCCTAGTGCCCGCTAGGTAACCTAGATAGTCCAAGTTCCTTTTAGCTAACCTAGATAGTCCAAGTGCCCGCTAGGTAACCTAGATAGTCAAAGTGCCCGTTAGCTAACCTAGATAGTCCAAGTGCCCGCTATGTAACCTACATAGTCCAAGTTCCCGCTAGGTAACCTAGATAATCCAAGTGCCCGTTACCTAACCTAGATCGTCCAAATGCCCGCTAGGCGACCTACATAGTCCAAGAGCCCGTTCGTTAACCTAGAAGTCCTATTGCCCGCTATGAAACCTAGACAATCCAAGTGCCCGCTAGGTTACCTGCATAATCCAAGTGCCCGTTAGGTAACCTAGATAGTCCAAGTGCCCGCTAGTTAACCTACTTAGTCCAAGTGCCCGCTAGGTAACCTAGATAGTCAAAGTGCCCGTTTGGTAACCTAGATAGTCCAAGTGCCCGCTAGGTAACCTACATTGTCCAAGTTCCCGCAAGGTAACCTAGATAGTCCAAGTGCCCGTTACCTAACCTAGATAGTCCAAGTGCCCCCTAGGGAACCCACATAGACCAAGTGCCCGCTAGGGAACTTACATAGTCCAAGGGCCGCTAGGGAACCTACATAGTCCAAGTGCCCATTCGTTAACCTAGAAGTCCAAGTGCCCGCTATATAACCTAGACAGTCCAAGTGCCGGCTAGGTTACCTGCATAGTCCAAGTGCCCGTTCGTTAACCTAGATAGTCCAAGTGCCCGCTAGGGAACCTATATAGTCCAAGTGCTATCTAGGTAACCTAGATAGTCCAAGGACCCGCTAGTTGACCTACATAGTCCAAGGGCTCGCTTGTTAATTTTGATAGTCCAAGTGCCCGCCTGTTAACCTATATCGTCCAAGTGCCCGCTAGTTAACCTAGATCATCCAAGTGCGGGCTAGTTAATCTACATAGTCCAAGGGCCCACTTGTTAACCTAGATCGTCTAAGTGCCCTCTACTTAACTTACATAGTCCAAGGGCCTGCTAGTTAACCTACATAGACCAAGTGCTCGCTAGTTAACCTACATAGTCCAAGTGCCCGCTAGGTAACCTAGACAGTCCAAGTGACCACTAGGTTACCTACATAGTCCAAGTGCCGGCTAGGGAACCTACATAGTCCAAGTTCCCGCTAGGTAACCTAGATAGTCCAAGTGCACGCTAGTTAACCTAGATAGTCCAAGTGCCCGCTAGTTAACCAGGATCGTCCAAGTGCCCTCTTGTTAACTTACATAGTCCAAGGGCCTGCTAGTTAACCTACATAGAACAAGTGCTCACTAGTTAACCTACATAGTCCAAGTGCCCGCTAGGGAACCTACATAGTCCAAGTGCCCGCTAGGTAACCTAGATAGTCAAAGTGCACGCTAGTTAACCTACATAATCCAAGTGCCTGCTAGGTAAACTACATAGTCCAAGTGCCCACTAGGTAACCTAGACAGTGCAATTGCCCGCTAGTTAACCTAGACAGTCCAAGTACCCGCTAGGGAACCTACATAGTCCAAGTGCTCGCTAAGCAACCTACATAGTCCAAGTGCCCGATAGTTAACCTAGATAGTCAAAGTGCCTGCTAGGTAACCTAGATAGTCCAATTGCCCGCTAGGTAAACTACATAGTCCAAGTGCGCGCTAGGTAACCTAGATAGTCCAATTGCCCATTAGCTAACCTAGATAGTCGAAGTGTCCGCTAGTTAACCTACATAGTCCAAGTGCCCGTTCGTTAACCTAGATAGTCAAAGTGCCCGCTAGGTAACCTAGATAGTCCAAGTGTCCGCTGGTAACCTACATAGTCCAAGAGCCTGCTAGGTATCCTTGATAGTCCAAGTGCCTTCTAGTTAACCTACATAGTCCAAGTGCCCTCTAGGTAACCTAGATAGCCCAAGTGCCCAATAGGTAACCTACATAGTCCAAGTGCCCGCTAGGTAACCTAAATTATCCAAATGCCCGCTAGGGAAACTACATAGTCCAAGTGCCCGCTAGTTAACCTAGATAGTCCAAGGGCCCGCTAGTAAACCTAGATAGTCCAAGGGCCCGCTAATAAACCTAGATAGTCCAAGGGCCCTCTAGTTAACCTAGATCGTCCAAGTGTCCGCTAGGTAACCTAGATAGTCCAAGTGCCCTTTCGTTAGCCTAGACAGTCCAAGTGCCCGCTAGGGAAACCACATAGTCCAGTGCCCGCTAGGGAATTTACATAGTCCAAGTGCCTGCTAGTTAACCTAGATAGTCCAAGTGCCCGTCTGTTAACCTAGACAGTCTAAGTGCCCGCTAGGGAAACCACATATTCCAGTGCCCGCTAGGGAATCTACATAGTCCAAGTGCTTGCTAGTTAACCTACATAGTCCAAGTGCCCGTCTGTTAACCTACACAGTCCAAGTGCCTGCTAGGGAAACCACATAGTCCAGTGCCCACTAGGGAACTTACATAGTCCAAGTGCCCGCTAGTTGACCTAGATAGTCCAAGTGCCCGTTCGTTAACCTAGACTGTCCAAGTGCCCGCTAGGGAACCCACATAGTCCACGTGCCCGCTAGGGAACTTACATAGTCCAAGTGCCCGTTAGTAATCTATATAGTCCTAGTACCCGCTAGGTAACGTAGATAGTCCAAGTGCCCGCTAGGGTATGTAAATAGACCAAGTGCCCGCTAGGTAACCTACATAGTCCAAGTGCCCGTTAGGGAGCCTAGATAGTCCAAGTGCCCGCTAGGGAACCTGCATCGTGCAAGTGCTGCTAGGTAACCTAGATAATCCAAGTGCCCGCTAGTTAACCTAGATAGTCCAAATGCCCGCTAGTTAACCTAGATCATCCAAGTGCTGGCTAGTTAATCTACATAGTCCAAGGGCCCACTTGGTAACCTAGATCGTCCAAGTGTCCTCTAGCTAACCTACATAGTCCTAGTGCCCGCTAGGTAACCTAGATAATCCAAGTTCCTTTTAGCTAACCTAGATAGTCCAAGTGCCCGCTAGGTAACCTAGATAGTCAAAGTGCCCGTTAGCTAACCTAGATAGTCCAAGTGCCCGCTATGTAACCTACATAGTCCAAGTTCCCGCTAGGTAACCTAGATAATCCAAGTGCCCGTTACCTAACCTAGATCGTCCAAATGCCCGCTAGGCGACCTACATAGTCCAAGAGCCCGTTCGTTAACCTAGAAGTCCTATTGCCCGCTATGAAGCCTAGACAGTCCAAGTGCCCGCTAGGTTACCTGCATAATCCAAGTGCCCGTTAGGTAACCTAGATGGTCCAAGTGCCCGCTAGTTAACCTACTTAGTCCAAGTGCCCGCTAGGTAACCTAGATAGTCAAAGTGCCCGCTTGGTAACCTAGATAGTCCAAGTGCCCGCTAGGTAACCTACATTGTCCAAGTTCCCGCAAGGTAACCTAGATAGTCCAAGTGCCCGTTACCTAACCTAGATAGTCCAAGTGCCCCCTAGGGAACCCACATAGACCAAGTGCCCGCTAGGGAACTTACATAGTCCAAGGGCCGCTAGGGAACCTACATAGTCCAAGTGCCCATTCGTTAACCTAGAAGTCCAAGTGCCCGCTATGTAACCTAGACAGTCCAAGTGCCGGCTAGGTTACCTGCATAGTCCAAGTGCCCGTTCGTTAACCTAGATAGTCCAAGTGCCCGCTAGGGAACCTATATAGTCCAAGTGCTATCTAGGTAACCTAGATAGTCCAAGGACCCGCTAGTTGACCTACATAGTCCAAGGGCTCGCTTGTTAATTTTGATAGTCCAAGTGCCCGCCTGTTAACCTAGATCGTCCAAGTGCCCGCTAGTTAACCTAGATCATCCAAGTGCCGGCTAGTTAATCTACATAGTCCAAGGGCCCACTTGTTAACCTAGGTCGTCCAAGTGCCCTCTAGTTAACTTACATAGTCCAAGGGCCTGCTAGTTAACCTACATAGACCAAGTGCTCGCTAGTTAACCTACATAGTCCAAGTGCCCGCTAGGTAACCTAGACAGTCCAAGTGACCACTAGGTTACCTACATAGTCCAAGTGCCGGCTAGGGAACCTACATAGTCCAAGTGCCCGCTAGGTAACCTATATAGTCCGAATGCCCGCTAGAGAACCTACATAGTCCAAGTTCCCGCTAGGTAACCTAGATAGTCCAAGTGCACGCTAGTTAACCTAGATAGTCCAAGTGCCCGCTAGTTAACCAGGATCGTCCAAGTGCCCTCTAGTTAACTTACATAGTCCAAGGGCCTGCTAGTTAACCTACATAGACCAAGTGCTCACTAGTTAACCTACATAGTCCAAGTGCCCGCTAGGGAACCTACATAGTCCAAGTGCCCGCTAGGTAACCTAGATAGTCAAAGTGCACGCTAGTTAACCTACATAATCCAAGTGCCTGCTAGGTAAACTACATAGTCCAAGTGCCCACTAGGTAACCTAGACAGTGCAATTGCCCGCTAGTTAACCTAGACAGTCCAAGTACCCGCTAGGGAACCTACATAGTCCAAGTGCTCGCTAAGCAACCTACATAGTCCAAGTGCCCGATAGTTAACCTAGATAGTCAAAGTGCCTGCTAGGTAACCTAGATAGTCCAAGTGCCCGCTAGGTAACCTACATAGTCCAAGTGCGCGCTAGGTAACCTAGATAGTCCAATTGCCCATTAGCTAACCTAGATAGTCGAAGTGTCCGCTAGTTAACCTACATAGTCCAAGTGCCCGTTCGTTAACCTAGATAGTCAAAGTGTCCGCTGGTAACCTACATAGTCCAAGAGCCTGCTAGGTATCCTTGATAGTCCAAGTGCCTTCTAGTTAACCTACATAGTCCAAGTGCCCTCTAGTTAACCTAGATAGCCCAAGTGCCCGATAGGTAACCTACATAGTCCAAGTGCCCGCTAGGTAACCTAAATTATCCAAATGCCCGCTAGGGAAACTACATAGTCCAAGTGCCCGCTAGTTAACCTAGATAGTCCAAGTGCCCGCCAGTAAACCTAGATAGTCCAAGGGCCCGCTAGTTAACCTAGATCGTCCAAGTGTCCGCTAGGTAACCTTCATAGTCCAAGTGCCTTGTAGGTAACCTAGATAGTCCAAGTGCCTGTTAGCTAACCTACATAGTCCAAGTGCCCGTTCGTTAACCTAGATAGTCCAAGTGCCCGCTATGTAACTTAGACAGTCCAAGTGCCCGCTAGGTTACCTACATAGTCCAAGTGTCCGTTCGTTAACCTAGATAGTCCAAGTGCCCGTTTGGTAACCTACATAATCCAAGTGCCCGCTTCGTAACCTGGATAGTCTAAGTGCCCGCTAGATAACCAACATAGTCAAAGTGCGCGATAGGTAACCTACATAGTCCAAGTGCCTTCTAGGGAGCCTACATAGTCCACGTGACCGCTAGGGAACCTACATAGTCCAAGTGCCTGTTAGGGAACCTACATAGTCCAAGTGCTCGCTAGGTAACCTACATACTCCAAATGCCCGCAAGGAAACCTACATAGTCTAAGTGCCCGCTAGGGAACCTACATAATCCAAGTGCCCGTTAGGTAACCTAGATAGTCCAAGTGCCCGTTAGCTAACCTAGATAGTCCAAGTGCCCGCTAGTTAACCTACATAGCCCAAGTGCCCGCCAGGTAACCTAGATAGTCCAAGTGCCCTTTCGCTAGCCTAGACAGTCCAAGTGCCCACTAGGGAAACCACAGAGTCCAGTGCCCGCTAGGGAATTTACATAGTCCAAGTGCCTGCTAGTTAACCTAGATAGTCCAAGTGCCCGTCTGTTAACCTAGACAGTCCAAGTGCCCGCTAGGGAAACCACATAGTCCAGTGCCCACTAGGGAACTTACATAGTCCAAGTGCCCGCTAGTTGACCTAGATAGTCCAAGTGCCCGTTCGTTAACCTAGACTGTCCAAGTACCCGCTAGGGAACCCACATAGTCCAAGTGCCCGCTAGGGAACTTACATAGTCCAAGTGCCCGTTAGTAACCTATATAGTCCTAGTACCCGCTAGGTAACGTAGATAGTCCAAGTGCCCGCTAGGGTATGTACATAGACCAAGTGCCCGCTAGGTAACCTACATAGTCCAAGTGCCCGTTAGGGAGCCTAGATAGTCCAAGTGCCCGCTAGGGAACCTGCATCGTGCAAGTGCTGCTAGGTAACCTAGATAATCCAAGTGCCCGCTAGTTAACCTAGATAGTCCAAGTGCCCGCAAGTTAACCTAGAACCTCCAAGTGTCCGCTAGTTAACCTACATAATCCAAGGGCCCGCTAGTTAACCTACATATTCCAAGAACCTGCTAGTTAACCTAGATAGTCCAAGTTCCCGCTATGTTACCTACATAGTCCTAGTGCCCACTAGGTAACCTAGACAGTGCAATTGCCCGCTAGTTAACCTAGACAGTCCAAGTAAAAGCTAGGGAACCTACATAGTCAAAGTGCTCGCTAAGCAACCTAAACAGTCCAAGTGCCCGTTAGTTAACCTAGATAGTCAAAGTGCCTGCTAGGTAACCTAGATAGTCCAAGTGCCCGCTAGGTAACCTACATAGTCCAAGTGCCCGCTAGGTAACCTAAATTATCCAAATGCCCGCTAGGGAAACTACATAGTCCAAGTGCCGCCTAGGTTACCTGCATAGTCCAAGTGCCCGTTGGTTAACCTAGATAGTCCAAGTGCCCGCTAGGGAACCTATATAGTCCAAGTGCTATCTAGGTAACCTAGATAGTCCAAGGACCCGCTAGTTGACCTACATAGTCCAAGGGCTCGCTTGTTAACTTTGATAGTCCAAGTGCCCGCCTGTTAACCTAGATCGTCCAAGTGCCCGCTAGTTAACCTAGATCATCCAAGTGCCGGCTAGTTAATCTACATAGTCCAAGGGCCCACTTGTTAACCTAGATCGTCCAAGTGCCCTCTAGTTAACTTACATAGTCCAAGGGCCTGCTAGTTAACCTACATAGTCCAAGTGCCCGCTAGGTAACCTAGACAGTCCAAGTGACCACTAGGTTACCTAGATAGTCAAAGTGCCCACTAGGTATCCTAGACAGTGCAATTGCCCGCTAGTTAACCTAGACAGTCCAAGTAAAAGCTAGGGAACCTACATAGTCAAAGTGCTCGCTAAGCAACCTACACAGTCCAAGTGCCCGTTAGTTAACCTAGATAGTCAAAGTGCCTGCTAGGTAACCTAGATAGTCCAAGTGCCCGCTAGGTAACCTAAATAGTCAAAGTGCGCGCTAGGTAACCTAGATAGTCCAATTGCCCGTTAGCTAACCTAGATAGTCGAAGTGTCCGCTAGTTAACCTACATAGTCCAAGTGCCCGTTCGTTAACCTAGATAGTCCAAGTGCCCGCTAGGTAACCTAGACAGTCCAAGTGCCCGCTAGGTTACCTACATAGTCCAAGTGCACGTTCGTTAACATAGATAGTCCAAGTGCCCGCTGGTAACCTACATAGTCCAAGAACCTGCTAGGTATCCTTGAGAGTCCAAGTGCCTTCTAGTTAACCTACATAGTCCAAGTGCCCGCTAGGTAACCTAGATAGCCCAAGTGCCCGCTAGGTAACCTACGTAGTCCAAGTGCCCGCTAGGTAACCTAAATTATCCAAATGCCCGCTAGGGAAACTACATAGTCCAAGTGCCCGCTAGTTAACCTAGATAGTCCAAGTGCCCGCCAGTAAACCTAGATAGTCCAAGGGCCCGCTAGTTAACCTAGATCGTCCAAGTGTCCGCTAGGTAACCTTCATAGTCCAAGTGCCTTGTAGGTAACCTAGATAGTCCAAGTGCCTGTTAGCTAACCTACATAGTCCAAGTGCCAGTTCGTTAACCTAGATAGTCCAAGTGCCCGCTATGTAACTTAGACAGTCCAAGTGCCCGCTAGGTTACCTACATAGTCCAAGTGTCCGTTCGTTAACCTAGATAGTCCAAGTGCCCGTTTGGTAACCTACATAATCCAAGTGCCCGCTTCGTAACCTGGATAGTCTAAGTGCCCGCTAGATAACCAACATAGTCAAAGTGCGCGATAGGTAACCTACATAGTCCAAGTGCCTTCTAGGGAGCCTACATAGTCCACGTGACCGCTAGGGAACCTACATAGTCCAAGTGCCTGTTAGGGAACCTACATAGTCCAAGTGCTCGCTAGGTAACATACATACTCCAAATGCCCGCAAGGAAACCTACATAGTCTAAGTGCCCGCTAGGGAACCTACATAATCCAAGTGCCCATTAGGTAACCTAGATAGTCCAAGTGCCCGTTAGCTAACCTAGATAGTCCAAGTGCCCGCTAGTTAACCTACATAGTCCAAGTGCCCGCCAGGTAACCTAGATAGTCCAAGTGCCCTTTCGCTAGCCTAGACAGTCCAAGTGCCCGCTAGGGAAACCACAGAGTCCAGTGCCCGCTAGGGAATTTACATAGTCCAAGTGCCTGCTAGTTAACCTAGATAGTCCAAGTGCCCGTCTGTTAACCTAGACAGTCCAAGTGCCCGCTAGGGAAACCACATAGTCCAGTGCCCACTAGGGAACTTACATAGTCCAAGTGCCCGCTAGTTGACCTAGATAGTCCAAGTGCCCGTTCGTTAACCTAGACTGTCCATGTGCCCGCTAGGGAACCCACATAGTCCAAGTGCCCGCTAGAGAACTTACATAGTCCAAGTGCCCGTTAGTAACCTATATAGTCCTAGTACCCGCTAGGTAACGTAGATAGTCCAAGTGCCCGCTAGGGTATGTACATAGACCAAGTGCCCGCTAGGTAACCTACATAGTCCAAGTGCCCGTTAGGGAGCCTAGATAGTCCAAGTGCCCGCTAGGGAACCTGCATCGTGCAAGTGCTGCTAGGTAACCTAGATAATCCAAGTGCCCGCTAGTTAACCTAGATAGTCCAAGTGCCCGCAAGTTAACCTAGAACCTCCAAGTGTCCGCTAGTTAACCTACATAGTCCAAGGGCCCGCTAGTTAACCTACATATTCCAAGAACCTGCTAGTTAACCTAGATAGTCCAAGTTCCCGCTATGTTACCTACATAGTCCTAGTGCCCACTAGGTAACCTAGACAGTGCAATTGCCCGCTAGTTAACTTAGACAGTCCAAGTAAAAGCTAGGGAACCTACATAGTCAAAGTGCTCGCTAAGCAACCTACACAGTCCAAGTGCCCGTTAGTTAACCTAGATAGTCAAAGTGCCTGCTAGGTAACCTAGATAGTCCAAGTGCCCGCTAGGTAACCTACATAGTCCAAGTGCCCGCTAGGTAACCTAAATTATCCAAATGCCCGCTAGGGAAACTACATAGTCCAAGTGCCGCCTAGGTTACCTGCATAGTCCAAGTGCCCGTTGGTTAACCTAGATAGTCCAAGTGCCCGCTAGGGAACCTATATAGTCCAAGTGCTATCTAGGTAACCTAGATAGTCCAAGGACCCGCTAGTTGACCTACATAGTCCAAGGGCTCGCTTGTTAACTTTGATAGTCCAAGTGCCCGCCTGTTAACCTAGATCGTCCAAGTGCCCGCTAGTTAACCTAGATCATCCAAGTGCCGGCTAGTTAATCTACATAGTCCAAGGGCCCACTTGTTAACCTAGATCGTCCAAGTGCCCTCTAGTTAACTTACATAGTCCAAGGGCCTGCTAGTTAACCTACATAGACCAAGTGCTCGCTAGTTAACCTACATAGTCCAAGTGCCCGCTAGGTAACCTAGACAGTCCAAGTGACCACTAGGTTACCTAGATAGTCAAAGTGCCCACTAGGTAACCTAGACAGTGCAATTGCCCGCTAGTTAACCTAGACAGTCCAAGTAAAGGCTAGGGAACCTACATAGTCAAAGTGCTCGCTAAGCAACCTACACAGTCCAAGTGCCCGTTAGTTAACCTAGATAGTCAAAGTGCCTGCTAGGTAACCTAGATAGTCCAAGTGCCCGCTAGGTAACCTAAATAGTCAAAGTGCGCGCTAGGTAACCTAGATAGTCCAATTGCCCGTTAGCTAACCTAGATAGTCGAAGTGTCCGCTAGTTAACCTACATAGTCCAAGTGCCCGTTCGTTAACCTAGATAGTCCAAGTGCCCGCTAGGTAACCTAGACAGTCCAAGTGCCCGCTAGGTTACCTACATAGTCCAAGTGCACGTTCGTTAACATAGATAGTCCAAGTGCCCGCTGGTAACCTACATAGTCCAAGAACCTGCTAGGTATCCTTGAGAGTCCAAGTGCCTTCTAGTTAACCTACATAGTCCAAGTGCCCGCTAGGTAACCTAGATAGCCCAAGTGCCCGCTAGGTAACCTACGTAGTCCAAGTGCCCGCTAGGTAACCTAAATTATCCAAATGCCCGCTAGGGAAACTACATAGTCCAAGTGCCCGCTAGTTAACCTAGATAGTCCAAGTGCCCGCCAGTAAACCTAGATAGTCCAAGGGCCCGCTAGTTAACCTAGATCGTCCAAGTGTCCGCTAGGTAACCTTCATAGTCCAAGTGCCTTGTAGGTAACCTAGATAGTCCAAGTGCCTGTTAGCTAACCTACATAGTCCAAGTGCCAGTTCGTTAACCTAGATAGTCCAAGTGCCCGCTATGTAACTTAGACAGTCCAAGTGCCCGCTAGGTTACCTACATAGTCCAAGTGTCCGTTCGTTAACCTAGATAGTCCAAGTGCCCGTTTGGTAACCTACATAATCCAAGTGCCCGCTTCGTAACCTGGATAGTCTAAGTGCCCGCTAGATAACCAACATAGTCAAAGTGCGCGATAGGTAACCTACATAGTCCAAGTGCCTTCTAGGGAGCCTACATAGTCCACGTGACCGCTAGGGAACCTACATAGTCCAAGTGCCTGTTAGGGAACCTACATAGTCCAAGTGCTCGCTAGGTAACATACATACTCCAAATGCCCGCAAGGAAACCTACATAGTCTAAGTGCCCGCTAGGGAACCTACATAATCCAAGTGCCCATTAGGTAACCTAGATAGTCCAAGTGCCCGTTAGCTAACCTAGATAGTCCAAGTGCCCGCTAGTTAACCTACATAGTCCAAGTGCCCGCCAGGTAACCTAGATAGTCCAAGTGCCCTTTCGCTAGCCTAGACAGTCCAAGTGCCCGCTAGGGAAACCACAGAGTCCAGTGCCCGCTAGGGAATTTACATAGTCCAAGTGCCTGCTAGTTAACCTAGATAGTCCAAGTGCCCGTCTGTTAACCTAGACAGTCCAAGTGCCCGCTAGGGAAACCACATAGTCCAGTGCCCACTAGGGAACTTACATAGTCCAAGTGCCCGCTAGTTGACCTAGATAGTCCAAGTGCCCGTTCGTTAACCTAGACTGTCCATGTGCCCGCTAGGGAACCCACATAGTCCAAGTGCCCGCTAGAGAACTTACATAGTCCAAGTGCCCGTTAGTAACCTATATAGTCCTAGTACCCGCTAGGTAACGTAGATAGTCCAAGTGCCCGCTAGGGTATGTACATAGACCAAGTGCCCGCTAGGTAACCTACATAGTCCAAGTGCCCGTTAGGGAGCCTAGATAGTCCAAGTGCCCGCTAGGGAACCTGCATCGTGCAAGTGCTGCTAGGTAACCTAGATAATCCAAGTGCCCGCTAGTTAACCTAGATAGTCCAAGTGCCCGCAAGTTAACCTAGAACCTCCAAGTGTCCGCTAGTTAACCTACATAGTCCAAGGGCCCGCTAGTTAACCTACATATTCCAAGAACCTGCTAGTTAACCTAGATAGTCCAAGTTCCCGCTATGTTACCTACATAGTCCTAGTGCCCACTAGGTAACCTAGACAGTGCAATTGCCCGCTAGTTAACTTAGACAGTCCAAGTAAAAGCTTGGGAACCTACATAGTCAAAGTGCTCGCTAAGCAACCTACACAGTCCAAGTGCCCGTTAGTTAACCTAGATAGTCAAAGTGCCTGCTAGGTAACCTAGATAGTCCAAGTGCCCGCTAGGTAACCTACATAGTCCAAGTGCCCGCTAGGTAACCTAAATTATCCAAATGCCCGCTAGGGAAACTACATAGTCCAAGTGCCGCCTAGGTTACCTGCATAGTCCAAGTGCCCGTTGGTTAACCTAGATAGTCCAAGTGCCCGCTAGGGAACCTATATAGTCCAAGTGCTATCTAGGTAACCTAGATAGTCCAAGGACCCGCTAGTTGACCTACATAGTCCAAGGGCTCGCTTGTTAACTTTGATAGTCCAAGTGCCCGCCTGTTAACCTAGATCGTCCAAGTGCCCGCTAGTTAACCTAGATCATCCAAGTGCCGGCTAGTTAATCTACATAGTCCAAGGGCCCACTTGTTAACCTAGATCGTCCAAGTGCCCTCTAGTTAACTTACATAGTCCAAGGGCCTGCTAGTTAACCTACATAGACCAAGTGCTCGCTAGTTAACCTACATAGTCCAAGTGCCCGCTAGGTAACCTAGACAGTCCAAGTGACCACTAGGTTACCTAGATAGTCAAAGTGCCCACTAGGTAACCTAGACAGTGCAATTGCCCGCTAGTTAACCTAGACAGTCCAAGTAAAGGCTAGGGAACCTACATAGTCAAAGTGCTCGCTAAGCAACCTACACAGTCCAAGTGCCCGTTAGTTAACCTAGATAGTCAAAGTGCCTGCTAGGTAACCTAGATAGTCCAAGTGCCCGCTAGGTAACCTAAATAGTCAAAGTGCGCGCTAGGTAACCTAGATAGTCCAATTGCCCGTTAGCTAACCTAGATAGTCGAAGTGTCCGCTAGTTAACCTACATAGTCCAAGTGCCCGTTCGTTAACCTAGATAGTCCAAGTGCCCGCTAGGTAACCTAGACAGTCCAAGTGCCCGCTAGGTTACCTACATAGTCCAAGTGCACGTTCGTTAACATAGATAGTCCAAGTGCCCGCTGGTAACCTACATAGTCCAAGAACCTGCTAGGTATCCTTGAGAGTCCAAGTGCCTTCTAGTTAACCTACATAGTCCAAGTGCCCGCTAGGTAACCTAGATAGCCCAAGTGCCCGCTAGGTAACCTACGTAGTCCAAGTGCCCGCTAGGTAACCTAAATTATCCAAATGCCCGCTAGGGAAACTACATAGTCCAAGTGCCCGCTAGTTAACCTAGATAGTCCAAGTGCCCGCCAGTAAACCTAGATAGTCCAAGGGCCCGCTAGTTAACCTAGATCGTCCAAGTGTCCACTAGGTAACCTTCATAGTCCAAGTGCCTTGTAGGTAACCTAGATATTCCAAGTGCCTGTTAGCTAACCTACATAGTCCAAGTGCCCGTTTGTTAACCTAGATAGTCCAAGTGCCCGCTATGTAACTTAGACAGTCCAAGTGCCCGCTAGGTTACCTACATAGTCCAAGTGTCCGTTCGTTAACCTAGATAGTCCAAGTGCCCGTTTGGTAACCTACATAATCCAAGTGCCCGCTTCGTAACCTGGATAGTCTAAGTGCCCGCTAGATAACCAACATAGTCAAAGTGCACGATAGGTAACCTACATAGTTCAAGTGCCTTCTAGGGAGCCTACATAGTCCACGTAACCGCTAGGGAACCTACATAGTCCAAGTGCCTGTTAGGGAACCTACATAGTCCAAGTGCTCGCTAGGTAACCTACATACTCCAAATGCCCGCAAGGAAACCTACATAGTCTAAGTGCCCGCTAGGGAACCTACATAATCCAAGTGCCCGTTAGGTAACCTAGATAGTCCAAGTGCCCGTTAGCTAACCTAGATAGTCCAAGTGCCCGCTAGTTAACCTACATAGTCCAAGTGCCCGCCAGGTAACCTAGATAGTCCAAGTGCCCTTTCGCTAGCCTAGACAGTCCAAGTGCCCGCTAGGGAAACCACAGAGTCCAGTGCCCGCTAGGGAATTTACATAGTCCAAGTGCCTGCTAGTTAACCTAGATAGTCCAAGTGCCCGTCTGTTAACCTAGACAGTCCAAGTGCCCGCTAGGGAAACCACATAGTCCAGTGCCCACTAGGGAACTTACATAGTCCAAGTGCCCGCTAGTTGACCTAGATAGTCCAAGTGCCCGTTCGTTAACCTAGACTGTCCAAGTGCCCGCTCGGGAACCCACATAGTCCAAGTGCCCGCTAGGGAACTTACATAGTCCAAGTGCCCGTTAGTAACCTATATAGTCCTAGTACCCGCTAGGTAACGTAGATAGTCCAAGTGCCCGCTAGGGTATGTACATAGACCAAGTGCCCGCTAGGTAACCTACATAGTCCAAGTGCCCGTTAGGGAGCCTAGATAGTCCAAGTGCCCGCTAGGGAACCTGCATCGTGCAAGTGCTGCTAGGTAACCTAGATAATCCAAGTGCCCGCTAGTTAACCTAGATAGTCCAAGTGCCCGCAAGTTAACCTAGAACCTCCAAGTGTCCGCTAGTTAACCTACATAGTCCAAGGGCCCGCTAGTTAACCTACATATTCCAAGAACCTGCTAGTTAACCTAGATAGTCCAAGTTCCCGCTATGTTACCTAAATAGTCCTAGTGCCCGCTAGGTAACCTAGATAGTCCAAGTTCCTGCTAGCTAACCTAGATAGTCCAAGTGCCCGCTAGGTAACCTAGATAGTCAAAGTGCCCGTTAGCTAACCTAGATAGTCCAAGTGCCCGCTATGTAACCTAGATAATCCAAGTGCCCGTTACCTAACCTAGATCGTCCAAATGCCCGCTAGGCGACTTACATAGGCAAAGAGCCCGTTCGTTAACCTAGAATTCCTATTGCATGCTATGAAACCTAGACAGTCCAAGTGCCCGCTAGGTAACCTAGATAGTCCAAGTACCCGTTAGCTACCCTAGATAGTCCAAGTGCCCACTAGGTAACCTACATAGTCAAAGTGCCCGCTAGGTAACCTAGATAGTACAAGTTCCTGTTAGCTAACCTAGATATTCCAAGTGTCCCCTAGGTAACCTACATTGTCCAAGGGCCCGCTCGTTAACCTAGTTCGTCCAAGTGTCCGCTAATTAACCTACATGGTCCAAGTGACCGCTAGGTAACCAAGATAGTCAAAGTGGCTGCTAGGTAACCTACATAGTCCAAGTTCCCACTAGGTAACCTAGATAGTCCAAGTGCCCGTTACCTAACCTAGATAGTCCAAGTGCCCGCTAGGTAACCTATATAGTCCTACTGCCCGCCAGTTATCCAACATTGTCCAAGTGCCCGATACAGAACCTACATAGTCCAAGTGCCCGTTAGGTAACCTACATAGTCCAAATGCCCGCTAGTAACCTACATAGTCCAAGTGCCCGATAGGGAGCCTAGATAGTCCAAGTGCCCGCTAGGGTATGTACATAGACCAAGTGCCCGCTAGGTAACCTACATAGTCCAAGTGCCCGTTAGGGAGCCTAGATAGTCCAAGTGCCCGCTAGGGAACCGGCATCGTGCAAGTGCTGCTAGGTAACCTAGATAATCCAAGTGTCCGCTAGTTAACCTAGATAGTCCAAGTGCCCGCAAGTTAACCTAGAACCTCCAAGTGTCCGCTAGTTAACCTACATAGTCCAAGGGCCCGCTAGTTAACCTACATAGTCCAAGAACCCGCTAGTTAACCTAGATAGTCCAAGGGCCCGCTATGTTACCTACATAGTCCTAGTGCCCGCTAGGTAACCTAGATAGTCCAAGTTCCTGTTAGCTAACCTAGATAGTCCAAGTGCCCGCTAGGTAACCTAGATAGTCAAAGTGCCCGTTTGCTAACCTAGATAGTCCAAGTGCCCCCTATGTAACCTACATAGTCCAAGTTCCCGCTAGGTAACCTAGATAATCCAAGTGCCCGTTACCTAACCTAGATCGTCCAAATGCCCGCTAGGCGACCTACATAGTCCAAGAGCCCATTCGTTAACCTAGAAGTCCTATTGCCCGCTATGAAACCTAGACAGTCCAAGTGCCCGCTAGGTAACTTAGATAGTCAAAGTGCCCGTTAGGTAACCTAGATAGTCCAAGTGCCCGCTAGGTTACCTAAATAGTCCAAGTGCACGTTCGTTAACCTAGATAGTCCAAGTGTCCGCTGGTAACCTACATAGTCCAAGAGCCTGCTAGGTATCCTTGATAGTCCAAGTGCCTTCTAGTTAACCTACATAGTCCAAGTGCCCGCTAGGTAACCTAGATAGCCCAAGTGCCCGCTAGGTAACCTACATAGTCCAAGTGCCCGCTAGGTAACCTAAATTATCCAAATGCCCACTAGGGAAACTACATAGTCCAAGTGCCCGCTAGTTAACCTAGATAGTCCAAGTGCCCGCTAGTAAACCTAGATAGTCCAAGGGCCCGCTAGTTAACCTAGATCATCCAAGTGTCCGCTAGGTAACCTTCATAGTCCAAGTGCCTTGTAGGTAACCTAGATAGTCCAAGTGCCTGTTAGCTAACCTACATAGTCCAAGTGCCCGTTCGTTAACCTAGATAGTCCAAGTGCCCGCTATGTAACTTAGACAGTCCAAGTGCCCGCTAGGTTACCTACATAGTCCAAGTGTCCGTTCGTTAACCTAGATAGTCCAAGTGCCCGTTTGGTAACCTACATAATCCAAGTGCCCGCTTCGTAACCTGGATAGTCTAAGTGCCCGCTAGATAAAAAACATAGTCAAAGTGCGCGATAGGTAACCTACATAGTCCAAGTGCCTTCTAGGGAGCGTACATAGTCCACGTGACCGCTAGGGAACCTACATAGTCCAAGTGCCTGTTAGGGAACCTACATAGTCCAAGTGCTCGCTAGGTAACCTACATACTCCAAAAGCCCGCAAGGAAACCTACATAGTCTAAGTGCCCGCTAGGGAACCTACATAATCCAAGTGCCCGTTAGGTAACCTAGATAGTCCAAGTGCCCGTTAGCTAACCTAGATAGTCCAAGTGCCCGCTAGTTAACCTACATAGTCCAAGTGCCCGCCAGGTAACCTAGATAGTCCAAGTGCCCTTTCGCTAGCCTAGACAGTCCAAGTGCCCGCTAGGGAAACCACATAGTCTAGTGCCCGCTAGGGAATTTACATAGTCCAATTTCCTGCTAGTTAACCTAGATAGTCCAAGTGCCCGTCTGTTAACCTAGACAGTCCAAGTGCCCGCTAGGGAAACCACATAGTCCAGTGCCCACTAGGGAACTTACATAGTCCAAGTGCCCGCTAGTTGACCTAGATAGTCCAAGTGCCCGTTCGTTAACCTAGACTGTCCAAGTGCCCGCTAGGGAACCCACATAGTCCAAGTGCCCGCTAGGTAACTTACATAGTCCAAGTGCCCGTTAGTAACCTATATAGTCCTAGTACCCGCTAGGTAACGTAGATAGTCCAAGTGCCCGCTAGGGTATGTACATAGACCAAGTGCCTGCTAGGTAACCTACATAGTCCAAGTGCCCGTTAGGGAGCCTAGATAGTCCAAGTGCCCGCTAGGGAACCTGCATCGTGCAAGTGCTGCTAGGTAACCTAGATAATCCAAGTGCCCGCTAGTTAACCTAGATAGTCCAAGTGCCCGCAAGTTAACCTAGAACCTCCAAGTGTCCGCTAGTTAACCTACATAGTCCAAGGGCCCGCTAGTTAACCTACATAGTCCAAGAACCTGCTAGTTCACCTAGATAGTCCAAGTTCCCGCTATGTTACCTACATAGTCCTAGTGCCCGCTAGGTAACCTAGATAGTCCAAGTTCCTGTTAGCTAACCTAGATAGTCCAAGTGCCCGCTAGGTAACCTAGATAGTCAAAGTGCCCGTTAGCTAACCTAGATAGTCCAAGTGCCCGCTATGTAACCTACATAGTCCAAGTTCCCGCTAGGTAACCTAGATAATCCAAGTGCCCGTTACCTAACCTAGATCGTCCAAATGCCCGCTAGGCGACCTACATAGTCGAAGAGCCCGTTCGTTAACCTAGAAGTCCTATTGCACGCTATGAAACCTAGACAGTCCAAGTGCCCGCTAGGTAACCTAGATAGTCAAAGTGCCCGTTAGGTAACCTAGATAGTCCAAATGCCCGCTAGGTAACCTAGATAGTCAAAGTGCCTGTTTGGTAACCTAGATAGTCCAAGTGCCCGCTAGGTAACCTACATTGTCCAAGTGCCCGTTACCTAACCTAGATAGTCCAAGTGCCCGCTAGGGAACCCACATAGACCAAGTGCCCGCTAGGGAACTTACATAGTCCAAGGGCCGCTAGGGAACCTACATAGTCCAAGTGCCCATTCGTTAACCTAGATGTCCAAGTGCCCGCTATGTAACCTAGACAGTCCAAGTGCCGCCTAGGTTACCTGCATAGTCCAAGTGCCCGTTCGTTAACCTAGATAGTCCAAGTGCCCGCTAGGGAACCTATATAGTCCAAGTGCTATCTAGGTAACCTAGATAGTCCAAGGACCCGCTAGTTGACCTACATAGTCCAAGGGCTCGCTTGTTAACTTTGATAGTCCAAGTGCCCGCCTGTTAACCTAGATCGTCCAAGTGCCCGCTAGTTAAACTAGATCATCCAAGTGCCGGCTAGTTAATCTACATAGTCCAAGGGCCCACTTGTTAACCTAGATCGTCCAAGTGCCCTCTAGTTAACTTACATAGTCCAAGGGCCTGCTAGTTAACCTACATAGACCAAGTCCTCGCTAGTTAACCTACATAGTCCAAGTGCCCGCTAGGTAACCTAGACAGTCCAAGTGACCACTAGGTTACCTAGATAGTCAAAGTGCCCACTAGGTAACCTAGACAGTGCAATTGCCCGCTAGTTAACCTAGACAGTCCAAGTAAAAGCTAGGGAACCTACATAGTCAAAGTGCTCGCTAAGCAACCTACACAGTCCAAGTGCCCGTTAGTTATCCTAGATAGTCAAAGTGCCTGCTAGGTAACCTAGATAGTCCAAGTGCCCGCTAGGTAACCTACATAGTCAAAGTGCGCGCTAGGTAACCTAGATAGTCCAATTGCCCGTTAGCTAACCTAGATAGTGGAAGTGTCCGCTAGTTAACCTACATAGTCCAAGTGCCCGTTCGTTAACCTAGATAGTCCAAGTGCCCGCTAGGTAACCTAGACAGTCCAAGTGCCCGCAAGGTTACCTACAAGTCCAAGTGCACGTTCGTTAACATAGATAGTCCAAGTGCCCGCTGGTAACCTACATAGTCCAAGAACCTGCTAGGTATCCTTGAGAGTCCAAGTGCCTTCTAGTTAACCTACATAGTCCAAGTGCCCGCTAGGTAACCTACGTAGTCCAAGTGCCCGCTAGGTAACCTAAATTATCCAAATGCCCGCTAGGGAAACTACATAGTCCAAGTGCTCGCTAGTTAACCTAGATAGTCCAAGTGCCCGCTAGTAAACCTAGATAGTCCAAGGGCCCGCTAGTTAACCTAGATCGTCAAAGTGTCCGCTAGGTAACCTTCATAGTCCAAGTGCCCGCTAGGTTACCTACATAGTCCAAGTGTCCGTTCGTTAACCTAGATAGTCCAATTGCCCGTTTGGTAACCTACATAATCCAAGTGCCCGCTTCGTAACCTGGATAGTCTAAGTGCCCGCTAGATAACCAACATAGTCAAAGTGCGCGATAGGTAACCTACATAGTCCAAGTGCCTTCTAGGGAGCGTACATAGTCCACGTGACCGCTAGGGAACCTACATAGTCCAAGTGCCTGTTAGGGAACCTACATAGTCCAAGTGCTCGCTAGGTAACCTACATACTCCAAATGCCCGCAAGGAAACCTACATTGTCTAAGTGCCCGCTAGGGAACCTACATAATCCAAGTGCCCGTTAGGTAACCTAGATAGTCCAAGTGCCCGTTAGCTAACCTAGATAGTCCAAGTGCCCGCTAGTTAACCTACATAGTCCAAGTGCCCGCCAGGTAACCTAGATAGTCCAAGTGCCCTTTCGCTAGCCTAGACAGTCCAAGTGCCCGCTAGGGAAACCACATAGTCCAGTGCCCGCTAGGGAATTTACATAGTCCAAGTGCCTGCTAGTTAACCTAGATAGTCCAAGTGCCCGTCTGTTAACCTAGACAGTCCAAGTGCCCGCTAGGGAAACCACATAGTCCAGTGCCCACTAGGGAACTTACATAGTCCAAGTGCCCGCTAGTTGACCTAGATAGTCCAAGTGCCCGTTCGTTAACCTAGACTGTCCAAGTGCCCGCTAGGGAACCCACATAGTCCAAGTGCCCGCTAGGGAACTTACATAGTCCAAGTGCCCGTTAGTAACCTATATAGTCCTAGTACCCGCTAGGTAACGTAGATAGTCCAAGTGCCCGCTAGGGTATGTACATAGACCAAGTGCCTGCTAGGTAACCTACATAGTCCAAGTGCCCGTTAGGGAGCCTAGATAGTCCAAGTGCCCGCTAGGGAACCTGCATCGTGCAAGTGCTGCTAGGTAACCTAGATAATCCAAGTGCCCGCTAGTTAACCTAGATAGTCCAAGTGCCCGCAAGTTTACCTAGAACCTCCAAGTGTCCGCTAGTTAACCTACATAGTCCAAGGGCCCGCTAGTTAACCTACATAGTCCAAGAACCTGCTAGTTAACCTAGATAATCCAAGTTCCCGCTATGTTACCTACATAGTCCTAGTCCCCGCTAGGTAACCTAGATAGTCCAAGTTCCTGTTAGCTAACCTAGATAGTCCAAGTGCCCGCTAGGTAACCTAGCTAGTCAAAGTGCCCGTTAGCTAACCTAGATAGTCCAAGTGCCCGCTATGTAACCTACATAGTCCAAGTTCCCGCTAGGTAACCTAGATAATCCAAGTGCCCGTTACCTAACCTAGATCGTCCAAATGCCCGCTAGGCGACCTACATAGTCCAAGAGCCCGTTCGTTAACCTAGAAGTCCTATTGCACCCTATGAAACCTAGACAGTCCAAGTGCCCGTTAGGTAACCTAGATAGTCAAATTGCCCGTTAGGTAACCTAGATAGTCCAAGTGCCCGCTAGGTAACCTAGATAGTCAAAGTGCCTGTTTGGTAACCTAGATAGTCCAAGTGCCCGCTAGGTAACCTACATTGTCCAAGTGCCCGTTACCTAACCTAGATAGTCCAAGTGCCCGCTAGGGTACCCACATAGACCAAGTGCCCGCTAGGGAACTTACATAGTCCAAGGGCCGCTAGGGAACCTACATAGTCCAAGTGCCCATTCGTTAACCTAGAAGTCCAAGTGCCCGCTATGTAACCTAGACAGTCCAAGTGCCGCCTAGGTTACCTGCATAGTCCAAGTGCCCGTTCGTTAACCTAGATAGTCCAAGTGCCCGCTAGGGAACCTATATAGTCCAAGTGCTATCTAGGTAACCTAGATAGTCCAAGGACCCGCTAGTTGACCTACATAGTCCAAGGGCTCGCTTGTTAACTTTGATCGTCCAAGTGCCCGCCTGTTAACCTAGATCGTCCAAGTGCCCGCTAGTTAACCTAGATCATCCAAGTGCCGGCTAGTTAATCTACATAGTCCAAGGGCCCACTTGTTAACCTAGATCGTCCAAGTGCCCTCTAGTTAACTTACATAGTCCAAGGGCCTGCTAGTTAACCTACATAGACCAAGTGCTCGCTAGTTAACCTACATAGTCCAAGTGCCCGCTAGGTAACCTAGACAGTCCAAGTGACCACTAGGTTACCTAGATAGTCAAAGTGCCCACTAGGTAACCTAGACAGTGCAATTGCCCGCTAGTTAACTTAGACAGTCCAAGTAAAAGCTAGGGAACCTACATAGTCAAAGTGCTCGCTAAGCAACCTACACAGTCCAAGTGCCCGTTAGTTAACCTAGATAGTCAAAGTGCCTGCTAGGTAACCTAGATAGTCCAAGTGCCCGCTAGGTAACCTACATAGTCAAAGTGCGCGCTAGGTAACCTAGATAGTCCAATTGCCCGTTAGCTAACCTAGATAGTCGAAGTGTCCGCTAGTTAACCTACATAGTCCAAGTGCCCGTTCGTTAACCTAGATAGTCCAAGTGCCCGCTAGGTAACCTAGACAGTCCAAGTGCCCGCTAGGTTACCTACATAGTCCAAGTGCACGTTCGTTTACATAGATAGTCCAAGTGCCCGCTGGTAACCTACATAGTCCAAGAACCTGCTAGGTATCCTTGAGAGTCCAAGTGCCTTCTAGTTAACCTACATAGTCCAAGTGCCCGCTAGGTAACCTAGATAGCCCAAGTGCCCGCTAGGTAACCTACGTAGTCCAAGTGCCCGCTAGGTAACCTAAATTATCCAAATGCCCGCTAGGGAAACTACATAGTCCAAGTGCCCGCTAGTTAACCTAGATAGTCCAAGTGCACGCCAGTAAACCTAGATAGTCCAAGGGTCCGCTAGTTAACCTAGATAGTCCAAGTGCCCGCTAGATAACCTAGATCGTCCAAGTGTCCGCTAGGTAACCTACATAGTCCAAGTGCATTCTAGGTAACCTAGATAGTCCAAGTGCCTGTTAGCTAACCTACATAGTCCAAGTGCCCGTTCGTTAACCTAGATAGTCCATGCGCCCGCTATGTATCCTAGACAGTCCAAGTGCCCGCTAGGTTACCTACATAGTCCAAGTGTCCGTTCGTTAACCTAGATAGTCCAAGTGCCCGTTTGGTAACCTACATAATCCAAGTGCCCGCTTCGTAACCTGGATAGTCTAAGTGCCCGCTAGATAACCAACATAGTCAAAGTGCGCGATAGGTAACCTACATAGTCCAAGTGCCTTCCAGGGAGCCTATATAGTCCACGTGACCGTTAGGGAACCTACATAGTCCAAGTGCCCGTTAGGCAACCTACATAGTCCAAAAGCTCGCTAGGTAACCTACATACTCCAAATGCCCGCAAGGAAACCTATATAGTCTAAGTGCCCGCTAGGGAACGTACATAATCCAAGTGCCCGTTAGGTAACCTAGATTGTCCAAGTGCCCGTTAGCTAGCCTAGATAGTCCAAGTGCCCGCTAGTTAACCTACATAGTCCAAGTGCCCGCTAGGTAACCTAGATAGTCCAAGTACCCGTTAGCTACCCTAGATAGTCCAAGTGCCCACTAGGTAACCTACATAGTCAAATTGCCCGCTAGGTAACCTAGATAGTACAAGTTCCTGTTAGCTAACCTAGATAGTCCAAGTGTCCCCTAGGTAACCTACATTGTCCAAGGGCCCGCTCGTTAACCTAGTTCGTCCAAGTGTCCGCTAATTAACCTACATAGTCCAAGTGCCCGCTAGGTAACCAAGATAGTCAAAGTGGCCGCTAGGTAACCTACATAGTCCAAGTTCCCACTAGGTAACCTAGATAGTCCAAGTGCCCGTTACCTAACCTACATAGTCCAAGTGCCCGCTAGGTAACCTACATAGCCCTACTGCCCGCCAGTTATCCAACATTGTCCAAGTGCCCGATACAGAACCTACATAGTCCAAGTGCCCGTTAGGTAACCTACATAGTCCAAATGCCCGCTAGGTAACCTACAAAGTCCAAGTGCCCGATAGGGAGCCTAGATAGTCCAAGTGCCGCTAGGGTATGTACATAGACCAAGTGCCCGCTAGGTAACCTACATAGTCCAAGTGCCCGTTAGGGAGCCTAGATAGTCCAAGTGCCCGCTAGGGAACCTGCATCGTGCAAGTGCTGCTAGGTAACCTAGATAATCCAAGTGCCCGCTAGTTAACCTAGATAGTCCAAGTGCCCGCAAGTTAACCTAGAACCTCCAAGTGTCCGCTAGTTAACCTACATAGTCCAAGGGCCCGCTAGTTAACCTAGATAGTCCAAGGGCCCGCTATGTTACCTACATAGTCCTAGTGCCCGCTAGGTAACCTAGATAGTCCAAGTTCCTGTTAGCTAACCTAGATAGTCCAAGTGCCCGCTAGGTAACCTAGATAGTCAAAGTGCCCGTTTGCTAACCTAGATAGTCCAAGTGCCCGCTATGTAACCTACATAGTCCAAGTTCCCGCTAGGTAACCTAGATAATCCAAGTGCCCGTTACCTAACCTAGATCGTCCAAATGCCCGCTAGGCAACCTACATAGTCCAAGAGCCCGTTCGTTAACCTAGAAGTCCTATTGCCCGCTATGAAACCTAGACAGTCCAAGTGCCCGCTAGGTTACCTGCATAATCCAAGTGCCCGTTAGGTAACCTAGATAGTCCAAGTGCCCGCTAGGTTACCTACATAGTCCAAGTGCACGTTCGTTAACCTAGATAGTCCAAGTGTCCGCTGGTAACCTACATAGTCCAAGAGCCTGCTAGGTATCCTTGATAGTACAAGTGCCTTCTAGTTAACCTACATAGTCCAAGTGCCCGCTAGGTAACCTAGATAGCCCAAGTGCCCGCTAGGTAACCTACATAGTCCAAGTGCCCACTAGGTAACCTAAATTATCCAAATGCCCGCTAGGGAAACTACATAGTCCAAGTGCCCGCTAGTTAACCTAGACAGTCCGAGTGCCCGCTAGTAAACCTAGATAGTCCAAGGGCCCGCTAGTTAACCTAGATCGTCCAAGTGTCCGCTAGGTAACTTTCATAGTCCAAGTGCCTTGTAGGTAACCTAGATAGTCCAAGTGCCTGTTAGCTACCTACATAGTCCAAGTGCCCGTTCGTTAACCTAGATAGTCCAAGTGCCCGCTATGTAACTTAGACAGTCCAAGTACCCGCTAGGTTACCTACATAGTCCAAGTGTCCGTTCGTTAACCTAGATAGTCCAAGTGCCCGTTTGGTAACCTACATAATCCAAGTGCCCGCTTCGAAACCTGGATAGTCTAAGTGCCCGCTAGATAACCAACATAGTCAAAGTGCGCGATAGGTAACCTACATAGTCCAAGTGCCTTCTAGGGAGCCTACATAGTCCACGTGACCGCTAGGGAACCTACATAGTCCAAGTGCCTGTTAGGGAACCTACATAGTCCAAGTGCTCGCTAGGTAACCTACATACTCCAAATGCCCGCAAGGAAACCTACATAGTATGAGTGCCCGCTAGGGAACATACATAATCCAAGTGCCCGTTAGGTAACCTAGATAGTCCAAGTGCCCGTTAGCTAACCTAGATAGTCCAAGTGCCCGCTAGTTAACCTACATAGTCCAAGTGCCCGCTAGGTAACCTAGATAGTCCAAGTGCCCTTTCGCTAGCCTAGACAGTCCAAGTGCCCGCTAGGGAAACCACATAGTCCAGTGCCCGCTAGGGAATTTACATAGTCCAAGTGCCTGCTAGTTAACCTAGATAGTCCAAGTGCCCGTCTGTTAACCTAGACAGTCCAAGTGCCTGCTAGGGAAACCACATATTCCAGTGCCCGCTAGGGAATTTACATACTCCAAGTGCCTGCTAGTTAACCTATATAGTCCAAGTGCCCGTCTGTTAACCTAGACAATCCAAGTGCCCGCTAGGGAACCCACATAGTCCAAGTGCCCGCTAGGGAACTTACATAGTTCAAGTGCCCGTTAGTAACCTATATAGTCCTAGTACCCGCTAGGTAACATAGATAGTCCAAGTGCCCGCTAGGGTATGTACATAGACCAAGTGCCCGCTAGGTAACCTACATAGTCCAAGTGCCCGTTAGGGAGCCTAGATAGTCCAAGTGCCCGCAAGGGAACCTGCATCGTGCAAGTGCTGCTAGGTAACCTAGATAATCCAAGTGCCCGCTAGTTAACCTAGATAGTCCAAGTGCCCGCAAGTTAACCTAGAACCTCAAAGTGTCCGCTAGTTAACCTACATAGTCCAAGGGCCCGCTAGTTAACCTACATAGTCAAGAACCCGCTAGTTAACCTAGATAGTCCAAGGGCCCGGTATGTTACCTACATATTCCTAGTGCCCGCTAGGTAACCTAGATATTCCAAGTTCCTGTTAGCTAACCTAGATAGTCCAAGTGCCCGCTAGGTAACCTAGATAGTCAAAGTGCCCGTTAGCTAACCTAGATAGTCCAAGTGCCCGCTATGTAACCTACATAGTCCATGTTCCCGCTAGGTAACCTAGATAATCCAAGTGCCCGTTACCTAACCTAGATCGTCCAAATGCCCGCTAGGCGACCTACATAGTCCAAGAGCCCGTTCGTTAACCTAGAAGTCCTATTGCACGCTATGAAACCTAGACAGTCCAAGTGCCCGCTAGGTAACCTAGATAGTCAAAGTGCCCGTTAGGTAACCTAGATAGTCCAAGTGCCCGCTAGGTAACCTACATTGTCCAAGTTCCCGCAAGGTAACCTAGATAGTCCAAGTGCCCGTTACCTAACCTAGATAGTCCAAGTGCCCGCTAGGGAACCCACATAGACCAAGTGCCCGCTAGGGAACTTACATAGTCCTAGAGCCGCTAGGGAACCTACATAGTCCAAGTGCCCATTCATTAACCTAGAAGTCCAAGTGCCCGCTATGTAACCTAGACAGTCCAAGTGCCGGCTAGGTTACCTGCATAGTCCAAGTGCCCGTTCGTTAACCTAGATAGTCCAAGTGCCCGCTAGGGAACCTATATAGTCCAAATGCTATCTAGGTAACCTAGATAGTCCAAGGACCCGCTAGTTGACCTACATAGTCCAAGGGCTCGCTTGTTAACTTTGATAGTCCAAGTGCCCGCCTGTTACCCTAGATCGTCCAAGTGCCCGCTAGTTAACCTAGATCATCCAAGTGCCGGCTAGTTAATCTACATAGTCCAAGGGCCCACTTGTTAACCTAGATCGTCCAAGTGCCCTCTAGTTAACTTACATAGTCCAAGGGCCTGCTAGTTAACCTACATAGACCAAGTGCTCGCTAGTTAACCTACATAGTCCAAGTGCCCGCTAGGTAACCTAGACAGTCCAAGTGACCACTAGGTTAACTACATAGTCCAAGTGCCCGCTAGGGAACCTACATAGTCCAAGTGCCCGCTAGGTAACCTAGATAGTCAAAGTGCCCACTAGGTAACCTAGACAGTGCAATTGCCCGCTAGTTAACCTAGACAGTCCATGTAACCGCTGGGGAACCTACATAGTCAAAGTGCTCGCTAAGCAACCTACACAGTCCAAGTGCCCGTTAGTTAACCTAGATAGTCAAAGTGCCTGCTAGGTAACCTAGATAGTCCAAGTGCCCGCTAGGTAACCTACATAGTCAAAGTGCGCGCTAGGTAACCTAGATAGTCCAATTGCCCGTTATCTAACCTAGATAGTCGAAGTGTCCCCTACTTAACCTACATAGTCCAAGTGCCCGTTCGTTAACCTAGATAGTCCAAGTGCCCGCTAGGTAACTTAGACAGTCCAAGTGCCCGCTAGGTTACCTACATAGTCCAAGTGCACGTTCGTTAACCTAGATAGTCCAAGTGTCCGCTGGTAACCTACATAGTCCAAGAGCCTGCTAGGTATCCTTGATAGTACAAGTGCCTTCTAGTTAACCTACATAGTCCAAGTGCCCGCTAGGTAACCTAGATAGCCCAAGTGCCCGCTAGGTAACCTACATAGTCCAAGTGCCCACTAGGTAACCTAAATTATCCAAATGCCCGCTAGGGAAACTACATAGTCCAAGTGCCCGCTAGTTAACCTAGACAGTCCGAGTGCCCGCTAGTAAACCTAGATAGTCCAAGGGCCCGCTAGTTAACCTAGATCGTCCAAGTGTCCGCTAGGTAACTTTCATAGTCCAAGTGCCTTGTAGGTAACCTAGATAGTCCAAGTGCCTGTTAGCTACCTACATAGTCCAAGTGCCCGTTCGTTAACCTAGATAGTCCAAGTGCCCGCTATGTAACTTAGACAGTCCAAGTGCCCGCTAGGTTACCTACATAGTCCAAGTGTCCGTTCGTTAACCTAGATAGTCCAAGTGCCCGTTTGGTAACCTACATAATCCAAGTGCCCGCTTCGAAACCTGGATAGTCTAAGTGCCCGCTAGATAACCAACATAGTCAAAGTGCGCGATAGGTAACCTACATAGTCCAAGTGCCTTCTAGGGAGCCTACATAGTCCACGTGACCGCTAGGGAACCTACATAGTCCAAGTGCCTGTTAGGGAACCTACATAGTCCAAGTGCTCGCTAGGTAACCTACATACTCCAAATGCCCGCAAGGAAACCTACATAGTCTAAGTGCCCGCTAGGGAACCTACATAATCCAAGTGCCCGTTAGGTAACCTAGATAGTCCAAGTGCCCGTTAGCTAACCTAGATAGTCCAAGTGCCCGCTAGTTAACCTACATAGTCCAAGTGCCCGCTAGGTAACCTAGATAGTCCAAGTGCCCTTTCGCTAGCCTAGACAGTCCAAGTGCCCGCTAGGGAAACCACATAGTCCAGTGCCCGCTAGGGAATTTACATAGTCCAAGTGCCTGCTAGTTAACCTAGATAGTCCAAGTGCCCGTCTGTTAACCTAGACAGTCCAAGTGCCTGCTAGGGAAACCACATATTCCAGTGCCCGCTAGGGAATTTACATAGTCCAAGTGCCTGCTAGTTAACCTATATAGTCCAAGTGCCCGTCTGTTAACCTAGACAATCCAAGTGCCCGCTAGGGAACCCACATAGTCCAAGTGCCCGCTAGGGAACTTACATAGTTCAAGTGCCCGTTAGTAACCTATATAGTCCTAGTACCCGCTAGGTAACGTAGATAGTCCAAGTGCCCGCTAGGATATGTACATAGACCAAGTGCCCGCTAGGTAACCTACATAGTCCAAGTGCCCGTTAGGGAGCCTAGATAGTCCAAGTGCCCGCAAGGGAACCTGCATCGTGCAAGTGCTGCTAGGTAACCTAGATAATCCAAGTGCCCGCTAGTTAACCTAGATAGTCCAAGTGCCCGCAAGTTAACCTAGAACCTCCAAGTGTCCGCTAGTTAACCTACATAGTCCAAGGGCCCGCTAGTTAACCTACATAGTCAAGAACCCGCTAGTTAACCTAGATAGTCCAAGGGCCCGTTATGTTACCTACATATTCCTAGTGCCCGCTAGGTAACCTAGATATTCCAAGTTCCTGTTAGCTAACCTAGATAGTCCAAGTGCCCGCTAGGTAACCTAGATAGTCAAAGTGCCCGTTAGCTAACCTAGATAGTCCAAGTGCCCGCTATGTAACCTACATAGTCCAAGTTCCCGCTAGGTAACCTACATAATCCAAGTGCCCGTTACCTAACCTAGATCGTCCAAATGCCCGCTAGGCGACCTACATAGTCCAAGAGCCCGTTCGTTAACCTAGAAGTCCTATTGCACGCTATGAAACCTAGACAGTCCAAGTGCCCGCTAGGTAACCTAGATAGTCAAAGTGCCCGTTAGGTAACCTAGATAGTCCAAGTGCCCGCTAGGTAACCTACATTGTCCAAGTTCCCGCAAGGTAACCTAGATAGTCCAAGTTCCCGTTACCTAACCTAGATAGTCCAAGTGCCCGCTAGGGAACCCACATAGACCAAGTGCCCGCTAGGGAACTTACATAGTCCTAGAGCCGCTAGGGAACCTACATAGTCCAAGTGCCCATTCATTAACTTAGAAGTCCAAGTGCCTGCTATGTAACCTAGACAGTCCAAGTGCCGGCTAGGTTACCTGCATAGTCCAAGTGCCCGTTCGTTAACCTAGATAGTCCAAGTGCCCGCTGGTAACCTACATAGTCCAAGAGCCTGCTAGGTATCCTTGATAGTCCAAGTGCCTTCTAGTTAACCTACATAGTCCAAGTGCCCGCTAGGTAACCTAGATAGCCCAAGTGCCCGCTAGGTAACCTACGTAGTCCAAGTGCCCGCTAGGTAACCTAAATTATCCAAATGCCCGCTAGGGAAACTACATAGTCCAAGTGCCTGCTAGTTAACCTAGATACTCCAAGTGCCTGCCAGTAAACCTAGATAGTCCAAGGGCCCGCTAGTTAACCTAGATAGTCCAAGTGCCCGCTAGTTAACCTAGATCGTCCAAGTGTCCGCTAGGTAACCTACATAGTCCAAGTGCCTTCTAGGTAACCTAGATAGTCCATGTGCCTGTTAGCTAACCTACATAGTCCAACTGCCCGTTCGTTAACCTAGATAGTCCATGTGCCCGCTATGTAACCTAGACAGTCCAAGTGCCCGCTAGGTTACCTACATAGTCCAAGTGTCCGTTCGTTAACCTAGATAGTCCAAGTGCCCGTTTGGTAACCTACATAATCCAAGTGCCCGCTTCGTAACCTGGATAGTCTAAGTGCCCGTTAGATAACCAACATAGTCAAAGTGCGCGATAGGTAACCTACGTAGTCCAAGTGCCTTCTAGGGAGCCTACATAGTCCACGTGACCGCTAGAGAACCTACATAGTCCAATTGCCCGTTAGGGAACCTACATAGTCCAAGTGCTCGCTAGGTAACCTACATACTCCAAATGCCCGCAAGGAAACCTACATAGTCTAAGTGCCCGCTAGGGAACGTACAAAATCCAAGTGCTCGTTAGGTAACCTAGATTTTCCAAGTGCCCGTTAGCTAACCTAGATAGTCCAAGTGCCCGCTAGTTAACCTACATAGTCCAAGTGCCCGCTAGGTAACCTAGATAGTCCAAGTAACCGTTAGCTACCCTAGATAGTCCAAGTGCCCACTAGATAACCTACATAATCAAAGTGCCCGCTAGGTAACCTAGATAGTACAAGTTCCTGTTAGCTAACCTAGATAGTCCAAGTGTCCGCTAGGTAACCTACATAGTCCAAGGGCCCGCTCGTTAACCTAGTTCGTCCAAGTGTCCGCTAATTAACCTACATAGTCCAAGTGCCCGCTAGGTAACCAAGATAGTCAAAGTGGCCGCTAGGTAACATACATAGTCCAAGTTCCCACTAGGTAACCTAGATAGTCCAAGTGCCCGTTACCTAACCTAGATAGTCCAAGTGCCCGCTAGGTAACCTAGATAGTCAAAGTGCCCGCTAGGCAACCTACATAGTCCAAGTGCCCATTCGTTAACCTAGAAGTCTAAGTGCCCGCTATGTAACCTAGACAGTCCAAGTGCCGGTTAGGATACCTGCATAGTCCAAGTACCCGTTCGTTAACCTAGATAGTCAAAATGCCTGCTAGGTAATCTAGATAGTCCAAGGGCCCGCTAGGTAACCTACATAGTCAAAGTGCGCGCTAGGTAACCTAGATAGTCCAATTGCCCGTTAGCTAACCTACATAGTCGAAGTGTCCGCTAGTTAACCTACATAGTCCTAGTGCCCGTTCGTTAACCTAGATAGTCCAAGTGCCCGCTAGGTAACCTAGACAGTCCAAGTGCCCGCTAGGTTACCTACATAGTCCAAGTGCACGTTCGTTAACCTAGATAGTCCAAGTGCCCGCTGGTAACCTACATAGTGCAAGAGCCTGCTAGGTATCCTTGATAGTCCAAGTGCCTTCTAGTTAGCCTACATAGTCCAAGTGCCCGCTAGGTAACCTAAATTATCCAAATGCCCGCTAGGGAAAATACATAGTCCAAGTGCCCTCTAGTTAACCTAGATAGTCCAAGTGCCTGCCAGTAAACTTACATAGTCCAAGGGCCCACTAGTTAATCTAGATAGTCCAAGTGCCCGCTAGTTAACCTAGATCGTCCAAGTGTCCGCTAGGTAACCTACACAGTCCAAGTGCCTTCTAGGTAACCTAGATAGTCCAAGTGCCTGTTAGCTAACCTACATAGTCCAACTGCCCGTTCGTTAACCTAGATAGTCCATGTGCCCGCTATGTAACCTAGACAGTCCAAGTGCCCGCTAGGTTACCTACATAGTCCAAGTGTCCGTTCGTTCACCTAGATAGTCCAAGTGCCCGTTTGGTAACCTACATAATCCAAGTGCCCGCTTCGTAACCTGGATAGTCTAAGTGCCCGCTAGATAACCAACATAGTCAAAGTGCGCGATAGGTAACCTACATAGTCCAAGTGCCTTCTAGGGAGCCTACATAGTCCACGTGACCGCTAGGGAACCTATATAGTCCAAGTGCCCGTTAGGGAACCTACATAGTCCAAGTGCTCGCTAGGTAACCTACATACTCCAAATGCCCGCAAGGAAACCTACATAGTCTAAGTGCCCGCTAGGGAACGTACATAATCCAAGTGCCCGTTAGGTAACCTAGATTGTCCAAGTGCCCGTTAGCTAACCTAGATAGTCCAAGTGCCCGCTAGTTAACCTACATAGTCCAAGTGCCTGCTAGGTAACCTAGATAGTCCAAGTACCCGTTAGAGACCCTAGATAGTCCAAGTGCCCACTAGGTAACCTACATAGTCAAAGTGCCCGATAGGTAACCTAGATAGTCCAAGTTCCTGTTCGCTAACCTAGATAGTCCAAGTGTCCGCTAGGTAACCTACATAGTCCAAGGGCCCGCTTGTTAACCTAGTTCGTCCAAGTGTCCGCTAATTAACCTACATAGTCCAAGTGCCCGCTAGGTAACCAAGATAGTCAAAGTGGCCGCTAGGTAACCTACATAGTCCAAGTTCCCACTAGGTAACCTAGATAGTCTAAGTGCCCGCAAGTTAATCTAGAACCTCCAAGTGCCCGTTAGGTAACCTACATAGTCCTAGTGCCCGCTAGTTATCCAACATTGTCCAAGTGCCCGATACAGAACCTACATAGTCCAAGTGCCCGTTAGGTAACCTACATAGTCCAAATGCCCGCTAGTAACCTACATAGTCCAAGTGCCCGATAGGGAACTCACATAATTCAAGTGCCCGCTAGGGAACTTACATAGTCCAAGTACCCGTTAGGTAACCTAGATAGTCCAAATGCCCGCTAGGGAACCCACATAGTCCAAGTGCCCGCTAGGGAACTTACATAGTCCAAGTGCCCGTTAGTTAACTTAGATACTCCAAGTGCTCGCTAGTTAACCTAGATAATCCAAGTACCCGCTAGGTAACATAGATAGTGCAAGTGCCCACTAGGGGACGTACATAGTCAAGTGCCCGCTAAGTAACCTAGATAGTCCAAGTGCCCGCTAGGTTATGTACATAGACCAAGTGCCCGCTGGTAACCTACATAGTCCAAGTGCCCAATAGGGAACCTACATAGTTCAAGTGCCCGTTAGGGAGCCTAGATAGTCCAAGTGCCCGCTAGGGAACCTGCATCGTGCAAGTGTCTGCTAGGTAAGCTAGATAGTCCAAGTGCACGCTAGTTAACCTAGAAGTTCCAAGTGTCCGCTAGTTAACCTACATAGTCCAAGGGCCTGCTACTTAACCTTCATAGTCCAAGAACCCGCTAGTTAACCTAGATTGTCCAAGTGCCCGCTAGGTAACCTACAGGGTCCTAGTGCCAGCTAGGTAACCTAGATAGTCCAAGTTCCTGTTAGCTAACCTAGATAGTCCAAGTGCCCGCTAGGCAACCTACATAGTCCAAGTGCCCGTTCGTTAACCTAGAAGTCCAAGTTCCCGCTAGGTAACCTGTATAGTCCAAGTGGCCGTTAGGTAACCTAGATAGTACAAGTGCCCGCTAGGTAACCTAGATAGTCAAAGTGCCCGCTAGGCAACCTACATAGTCCAAGTGCCCATTCGTTAACCTAGAAGTCTAAGTGCCCGCTATGTAACCTAGAGAGTCCAAGTGCCGGTTAGGTTACCTGCATAGTCCAAGTACCCGTTAGTTAACCTAGATAGTCAAAGTGCCTGCTAGGTAACCTAGAAAGTCCAAGTGCCCGCTAGGTAACCTACATAGTCAAAGTGCGCGCTAGGTAACCTAGATAGTCAAAGTGGCCGCTAGGTTATGTACATAGACCAAGTGCCCGCTGGTAACCTACATAGACCAAGTGCACGATAGGGAACATACATAGTTCAAGTGCCCGCTAGGGAACCTATATAGCCCAAATGCTATCTAGGTAACCTAGATAGTCCAAGGGCCCGCTAGTTAATCTACATAGTCCAAGTGCCCGCTAGGTAACCTAAATTATCCAAATGCCCGCTAGGGAAACTACATAGTCCAAGTGCCCGGTAGTTAACCTAGATAGTCCAAGTGCCCGCCAGTAAACCTAGTAAACATAGTCCAAGTGCCTTCTAGGTAACCTAGATAGTCCAAGTGCCTGTTAGCTAACCTACATAGTCCAAGTGCCCGTTCGTTAACCTAGATAGTCCAAGTGCCCGCTATGTAACTTAGACAGTCCAAATGCCCGCTAGGTTACCTACATAGTCCAAGTGTCCGTTCGTTAACCTAGATAGTCCAAGTGCCCTTTTGGTA
This sequence comes from Tenrec ecaudatus, assembly GCF_050624435.1. NCBI lineage: Eukaryota > Metazoa > Chordata > Mammalia > Afrosoricida > Tenrecidae > Tenrec > Tenrec ecaudatus. The sequence continues at coordinate 593,002 of NW_027459474.1, forward strand.
ACCTACATAGTCCAAGTGCCCGCTTCGTAACCTGGATAGTCCAAGTGCCCGCTAGATAACCAACATAGTCAAAGTGCGCGATAGGTAACCTACATAGTCCAAGTGCCTTCTAGGGAGCCTACATAGTCCACGTGAGCGCTAGGGAACCTACATAGTCCAAGTGTCCGTTAGGGAACCTACATAGTCCAAGTGCTCGCTAGGTAACCTACATACTCCAAATGCCCGCAAGGAAACCTACATAGTCTAAGTGCCCGCTAGGGAACCTACATAATCCAAGTGCCCGTTAGGTAACCTAGATTGTCCAAGTGCCCGTTAGCTAACCTAGATAGTCCAAGTGCCCGCTAGTTAACCTACATAGTCCAAGTGCCCGCTAGGTAACCTAGATAGTCCAAGTGCCCTTTCGTTAGCCTAGACAGTCCAAGTGCCCGCTAGAGAAACCACATAGTCCAGTGCCCGCTAGGGAATTTACATAGTCCAAGTGCCTGCTAGTTAACTTAGATAGTCCAAGTGCCCGTCTGTTAACCTAGACAGTCCAAGTGCCCGCTATGGAAACCACATATTCCAGTGCCCGCTAGGGAATTTACATAGTCCAATTGCCTGCTAGTTAACCTAGATAGTCCAAGTGCCCGTCTGTTAACCTACACAGTCCAAGTGCCCGCTAGGGAAACCACATAGTCCAGAGCCCACTAGGGAACTTACATAGTCCTAGTGCCCGCTAGTTGACCTAGATAGTCCAAGTGCCCGTTCGTTAACCTAGACTGTCCAATGCCCGCTAGGGAACCCACATAGTCCAAGTGCCCGCTAGGGAACTTACATAGTCCAAGTGCCCGTTAGTAACCTATATAGTCCTAGTACCCGCTAGGTAACGTAGATAGTCCAAGTGCCCGCTAGGGTATGTACATAGACCAAGTGCCCGCTGGTAACCTACATAGTCCAAGTGCCCGATAGGGAACATACATAGTTCAAGTGCCCGCTAGGGAACCTATATAGCCCAAATGCTATCTAGGTAACCTAGATAGTCCAAGGGCCCGCTAGTTAACCTCCATAGTCCAAGTGCCCGCTAGGTAACCTAAATTATCCAAATGCCCGCTAGGGAAACTACATAGTCCAAGTGCCCGGTAGTTAACCTAGATAGTCCAAGTGCCCGCCAGTAAACCTAGATCGTCCAAGTGTCCGCTAGGTAACCTACATAGTCCAAGTGCCTTCTAGGTAACCTAGATAGTCCAAGTGCCTGTTAGCTAACCTACATAGTCCAAGTGCCCGTTCGTTAACCTAGATAGTCCAAGTGCCCGCTAAGTAACTTAGACAGTCCAAGTGCCCCCTAGGTTACCTACATAGTCCAAGTGTCCGTTCGTTAACCTAGATAGTCCAAGTGCCCGTTTGGTAACCTACATAATCCAAGTGCCCGCTTCGAAACCTGGATAGTCTAAGTGCCCGCTAGATAACCAACATAGTCAAAGTGCGCGATAGGTAACCTACATAGTCCAAGTGCCTTCTAGGGAGCCTACATAGTCCACGTGACCGCTAGGGAACCTCCATAGTCCAAGTGCCCGTTAGGGAACCTACATAGTCCAAGTGCTCGCTAGGTAACCTACATACTCCAAATGCCCGCAAGGAAACCTACATAGTCTAAGTGCCCGCTAGGGAAGCTACATAATCCAAGTGCCCGTTAGGTAACCTAGATAGTCCAAGTGCCCGTTAGCTAACCTAGATAGTCCAAGTGCCCGCTAGTTAACCTACATAGTCCAAGTGCCCGCTAGGTAACCTAGATAGTCCAAGTGCCCGTCTGTTAACCTAGACAGTCCAAGTGCCCGCTATGGAAACCACATATTCCAGTGCCCGCTAGGGAATTTACATAGTCCAATTGCCTGCTAGTTAACCTAGATAGTCCAAGTGCCCGTCTGTTAACCTACACAGTCCAAGTGCCCGCTAGGGAAACCACATAGTCCAGTGCCCACTAGGGAACTTACATAGTCCTAGTGCCCGCTAGTTGACCTAGATAGTCCAAGTGCCCGTTCGTTAACCTAGACTGTCCAAGTGCCCGCTAGGGAACCCACATAGTCCAAGTGCCCGCTAGGGAACTTACATAGTCCAAGTGCCCGTTAGTAACCTATATAGTCCTAGTACCCGCTAGGTAACGTAGATAGTCCAAGTGCCCGCCAGGGTATGTACATAGACCAAGTGCCCGCTAGGTAACCTACATAGTCCAAGTGCCCGTTAGAAAGCCTAGATAGTCCAAGTGCCCGCTAGGGAACCTGCATCGTGCAAGTGCTGCTAGGTAACCTAGATAATCCAAGTGCCCGCTAGTTAACCTAGATTGTCCAAGAGCCCGCAAGTTAACCTAGAACCTCCAAGTGTCCGCTAGTTAACCTACATAGTCCAAGGGCCCGCTAGTTAACCTACATAGTCCAAGAACCCGCTAGTTAACCTAGATAGTCTAAGGGGCCGCTATGTTACCTACATAGTCCTAGTGCCCGCTAGGTAACCTAGATAGTCCAAGTTCCTGTTAGCTAACCTAGATAGTCCAAGTGCCCGCTAGGTAACCTAGATAGTCAAAGTGCCCGTTAGCTAACCTAGATAGTCCAAGTGCCCGCTATGTAACCTACATAGTCCAAGTTCCCGCTAGGTAACCTAGATAATCCAAGTGCCCGTTACCTAACCTAGATCGTCCAAGTGCCCGCTAGGCGACCTACATAGTCCAAGAGCCCGTTCGTTAACCTAGAAGTCCTATTGCCCGCTATGAAACCTAGACAGTCCAAGTGCCCGCTAGGTTACCTGCATAATCCAAGTGCCCGTTAGGTAACCTAGATAGTCCAAGTGCCCGCTAGTTAACCTACTTAGTCCAAGTGCCCGCTATGTAACCGAGATAGTCCAAGTGCCCGTTAGGTAACCTAGATAGTCCAAGTGCCCGTTACCTAACCTAGATAGTCCAAGTGCCCGCTAGGGAACCCACATTGACCAAGTGCCCGCTAGGGAACTTACATAGTCCAAGGGCCGCTAGGGAACCTACATAGTCCAAGTGCCCATTCGTTAACCTAGAAGTCCAAGTGCCTGCTATGTAACCTAGACAGTCCAAGTGCTGGCTAGGTTACCTGCATAGTCCAAGTGCCCGTTCGTTAACCTAGATAATCCAAGTGCCCGCTAGGGAACCTATATAGTCCAAGTGCTATCTAGGTAACCTAGATAGTCCAAGGGCCCACTAGTTGACATACATAGTCCAAGGGCTCGCTTGTTAACTTTGATAGTCCAAGTGCCCGCCTGTTAACCTAGATCGTCCAAGTGCCCGCTAGTTAACCTAGATCATCCAAGTGCCGGCTAGTTAATCTACATAGTCCAAGGGCCCACTTGTTAACTTAGATCGTCCAAGTGCCCTCTAGTTAACTTACATAGTCCAAGGGCCTGCTAGTTAACCTACATAGACCAAGTGCTCGCTAGTTAACCTACATAGTCCAAGTGCCCGCTAGGTAACCTAGACAGTCCAAGTGACCACTAGGTTACCTACATAGTCCAAGTGCCCGCTAGGGAACCTACATAGTCCATGTGCCCGCTAGGGAACCTACATAGTCCAAGTGCCCGCTAGGTAACCTACATAGTCAAAGTGCGCGCTAGGTAACCTAGATAGTCCAATTGCCCATTAGCTAACCTAGATAGTCGAAGTGTCCGCTAGTTAACCTACATAGTCCAAGTGCCCGTTCGTTAACATAGATAGTCCAAGTGCCCGCTAGGTAACCTAGACAGTCCAAGTGCCCGCTAGGTAACCTAAATTATCCAAATGCCCGCTAGGGAAACTACATAGTCCAAGTGCCCGCTAGTTAACCTAGATCGTCCAAGTGTCCGCTAGGTAACCTACATAATCCAAGTGCCTTCTAGGTAACCTAGATAGTCCAAGTGCCTGTTAGCTAACCTACATAGTCCAAGTGCCCGTTCGTTAACCTAGATAGTCCAAGTGCCCGCTATGTAACTTAGACAGTCCAAGTGCCCGCTAAGTTACCTACATAGTCCAAGTGTCCGTTCGTAAACCTAGATAGTCCAAGTGCCCGTTTGGTAACCTACATAATCCAAGTGCCCGCTTCGAAACCTGGATAGTCAAAGTGCCCGCTAGATAACCAACATAGTCAAAGTGCGCGATAGGTAACCTACATAGTCCAAGTGCCTTCTAGGGAGCCTACATAGTCCACGTGACCGCTAGGGAACCTACATAGTCCAAGTGCCTGTTAGGGAACCTACATAGTCCAAGTGCTCGCTAGGTAACCTACATAGTCCAAATGCCCGCAAGGAAACCTACATAGTCTAAGTGCCCACTAGGGAACGTACATAATCCAAGTGCCCGTTAGGTAACCTAGATAGTCCAAGTGCCCGTTAGCTAACCTAGATAGTCCAAGTGCCCGCTAGTTAACCTACATAGTCCAAGTGCCTGCTAGGTAACCTAGATAGTTCAAGTGCCCTTTCGTTAGCCTAGACAGTCCAAGTGCCCGATAGGGAAACCACATAGTCCAGTGCCCACTAGGGAATTTACATAGTCCAAGTGCCTGCTAGTTAACCTAGATAGTCCAAGTGCTCGTCTGTTAACCTAGACAGTCCAAGTGCCCCCTATGGAAACCACATATTCCAGTGCCCGCTAGGGAATTTACATAGTCCAATTGCCTGCTAGTTAACCTAGATATTCCAAGTGCCCGTCTGTTAACCTAGACAGTCCAAGTGCCCGCTAGGGAAACCACATAGTCCAGTGCCCACTAGGGAACTTACATAGTCCAAGTGCCCGCTATTTGACCTAGATAGTCCAAGTGCCCGTTCCTTAACCTAGACTGTCCAAGTGCCCGCTAGGGAACCCACATAGTCCAAGTGCCCGCTAGGGAACTTACATAGTCCAAGTGCCCGTTAGTAACCTATATAGTCCTAGTACCCGCTAGGTAACGTAGATAGTCCAAGTGCCCGCTAGGGTATGTACATAGACAAAGTGCCCGCTAGGTAACCTACATAGTCCAAGTGCCCGGTAGGGAGCCTAGATAGTCCAAGTGCCCGCTAGGGAACCTGCATCGTGCAAGTGCTGCCAGGTAACCTAGATAATCCAAGTGCCCGCTAGTTAACCTAGATAGTCCAAGTGCCCGCAAGTTAACCTAGAACCTCCAAGTGTCCGCTAGTTAACCTACATAGTCCAAGGGCCCGCTAGTTAACCTACATAGTCCAAGAACCCGCTAGTTAACCTAGATAGTCCAAGTTCCCGCTATGTTACCTACATAATCCTAGTGCCCGCTAGGTAACTTAGATAGTCCAAGTTCCTGTTAGCTAACCTAGATAGTCCAAGTGCCCGCTAGGTAACCTAGATAGTCAAAGTGCCCATTAGCTAACCTAGGTAGTCCAAGTGACCGCTATGTAACCTACATAGTCCAAGTTCCCGCTAGGTAACCTAGATAATCCAAGTGCCCGTTACCTAACCTAGATCGTCCAAGTGCCCGCTAGGCGACCTACATAGTCCAAGAGCCCGTTCGTTAACCTAGAAGTCCTATTGCCCGCTATGAAACCTAGACAGTCCAAGTGCCCGCTAGGTTACCTGCATAATCCAAGTGCCCGTTAGGTAACCTAGATAGTCCAAGTGCCCGCTAGTTAACCTACTTAGTCCAAGTGCCCGCTATGTAACCTAGATAGTCCAAGTGCCCGTTAGGTAACCTAGATAGTCCAAGTGCCCGTTACCTAACCTAGATAGTCCAAGTGCCCGCTAGGGAACCCACATTGACCAAGTGCCCGCTAGGGAACTTACATAGTCCAAGGGCCGCTAGGGAACCTACATAGTCCAAGTGCCCATTCGTTAACCTAGAAGTCCAAGTGCCTGCTATGTAACCTAGACAGTCCAAGTGCTGGCTAGGTTACCTGCATAGTCCAAGTGCCCGTTCGTTAACCTAGATAATCCAAGTGCCCGCTAGGGAACCTATATAGTCCAAGTGCTATCTAGGTAACCTAGATAGTCCAAGGGCCCACTAGTTGACATACATAGTCCAAGGGCTCGCTTGTTAACTTTGATAGTCCTAGTGCCCGCCTGTTAACCTAGATCGTCCAAGTGCCCGCTAGTTAAACTAGATCATCCAAGTGCCGGCTAGTTAATCTACATAGTCCAAGGGCCCACTTGTTAACCCAAATCGTGCAAGTGCCCTCTAGTTAACTTACATAGTCCAAGGGCCTGCTAGTTAACCTACATAGACCAAGTGCTCGCTAGTTAACCTACATAGTCCAAGTGCCCGCTAGGTAACCTAGACAGTCCAAGTGACCACTAGGTTACCTACATAGTCCAAGTGCCCGCTAGGGAACCTACATAGTCCATGTGCCCGCTAGGGAACCTACATAGTCCAAGTGCCCGCTAGGTAACCTACATAGTCAAAGTGCGCGCTAGGTAACCTAGATAGTCCAATTGCCCATTAGCTAACCTAGATAGTCGAAGTGTCCGCTAGTTAACCTACATAGTCCAAGTGCCCGTTCGTTAACATAGATAGTCCAAGTGCCCGCTAGGTAACCTAGACAGTCCAAGTGCCCGCTAGGTAACCTAAATTATCCAAATGCCCGCTAGGGAAACTACATAGTCCAAGTGCCCGCTAGTTAACCTAGATCGTCCAAGTGTCCGCTAGGTAACCTACATAATCCAAGTGCCTTCTAGGTAACCTAGATAGTCCAAGTGCCTGTTAGCTAACCTACATAGTCCAAGTGCCCGTTCGTTAACCTAGATAGTCCAAGTGCCCGCTATGTAACTTAGACAGTCCAAGTGCCCGCTAAGTTACCTACATAGTCCAAGTGTCCGTTCGTAAACCTAGATAGTCCAAGTGCCCGTTTGGTAACCTACATAATCCAAGTGCCCGCTTCGAAACCTGGATAGTCAAAGTGCCCGCTAGATAACCAACATAGTCAAAGTGCGCGATAGGTAACCTACATAGTCCAAGTGCCTTCTAGGGAGCCTACATAGTCCACGTGACCGCTAGGGAACCTACATAGTCCAAGTGCCTGTTAGGGAACCTACATAGTCCAAGTGCTCGCTAGGTAACCTACATAGTCCAAATGCCCGCAAGGAAACCTACATAGTCTAAGTGCCCACTAGGGAACGTACATAATCCAAGTGCCCGTTAGGTAACCTAGATAGTCCAAGTGCCCGTTAGCTAACCTAGATAGTCCAAGTGCCCGCTAGTTAACCTACATAGTCCAAGTGCCTGCTAGGTAACCTAGATAGTTCAAGTGCCCTTTCGTTAGCCTAGACAGTCCAAGTGCCCGATAGGGAAACCACATAGTCCAGTGCCCACTAGGGAATTTACATAGTCCAAGTGCCTGCTAGTTAACCTAGATAGTCCAAGTGCTCGTCTGTTAACCTAGACAGTCCAAGTGCCCCCTATGGAAACCACATATTCCAGTGCCCGCTAGGGAATTTACATAGTCCAATTGCCTGCTAGTTAACCTAGATATTCCAAGTGCCCGTCTGTTAACCTAGACAGTCCAAGTGCCCGCTAGGGAAACCACATAGTCCAGTGCCCACTAGGGAACTTACATAGTCCAAGTGCCCGCTATTTGACCTAGATAGTCCAAGTGCCCGTTCCTTAACCTAGACTGTCCAAGTGCCCGCTAGGGAACCCACATAGTCCAAGTGCCCGCTAGGGAACTTACATAGTCCAAGTGCCCGTTAGTAACCTATATAGTCCTAGTACCCGCTAGGTAACGTAGATAGTCCAAGTGCCCGCTAGGGTATGTACATAGACAAAGTGCCCGCTAGGTAACCTACATAGTCCAAGTGCCCGGTAGGGAGCCTAGATAGTCCAAGTGCCCGCTAGGGAACCTGCATCGTGCAAGTGCTGCCAGGTAACCTAGATAATCCAAGTGCCCGCTAGTTAACCTAGATAGTCCAAGTGCCCGCAAGTTAACCTAGAACCTCCAAGTGTCCGCTAGTTAACCTACATAGTCCAAGGGCCCGCTAGTTAACCTACATAGTCCAAGAACCCGCTAGTTAACCTAGATAGTCCAAGTTCCCGCTATGTTACCTACATAATCCTAGTGCCCGCTAGGTAACTTAGATAGTCCAAGTTCCTGTTAGCTAACCTAGATAGTCCAAGTGCCCGCTAGGTAACCTAGATAGTCAAAGTGCCCATTAGCTAACCTAGGTAGTCCAAGTGACCGCTATGTAACCTACATAGTCCAAGTTCCCGCTAGGTAACCTAGATAATCCAAGTGCCCGTTACCTAACCTAGATCGTCCAAGTGCCCGCTAGGCGACCTACATAGTCCAAGAGCCCGTTCGTTAACCTAGAAGTCCTATTGCCCGCTATGAAACCTAGACAGTCCAAGTGCCCGCTAGGTTACCTGCATAATCCAAGTGCCCGTTAGGTAACCTAGATAGTCCAAGTGCCCGCTAGTTAACCTACTTAGTCCAAGTGCCCGCTATGTAACCTAGATAGTCCAAGTGCCCGTTAGGTAACCTAGATAGTCCAAGTGCCCGTTACCTAACCTAGATAGTCCAAGTGCCCGCTAGGGAACCCACATCGACCAAGTGCCCGCTAGGGAACTTACATAGTCCAAGGGCCGCTAGGGAACCTACATAGTCCAAGTGCCCATTCGTTAACCTAGAAGTCCAAGTGCCTGCTATGTAACCTAGACAGTCCAAGTGCTGGCTAGGTTACCTGCATAGTCCAAGTGCCCGTTTGTTAACCTAGATAGTCCAAGTGCCCGCTAGGGAACCTATATAGTCCAAGTGCTATCTAGGTAACCTAGATAGTCCAAGGGCCCGCTAGTTGACCTACATAGTCAAAGGGCTCGCTTGTTAACTTTGATAGTCCAAGTGCCCGCCTGTTAACCTAGATCGTCCAAGTGCCCGCTAGTTAAACTAGATCATCCAAGTGCCGGCTAGTTAATCTACATAGTCCAAGGGCCCACTTGTTAACCCAAATCGTGCAAGTGCCCTCTAGTTAACTTACATAGTCCAAGGGCCTGCTAGTTAACCTACATAGACCAAGTGCTCGCTAGTTAACCTACATAGTCCAAGTGCCCGCTAGGTAACCTAGACAGTCCAAGTGACCACTAGGTTACCTACATAGTCCAAGTGCCCGCTAGGGAACCTACATAGTCCAAGTGCCCGCTAGGTAACCTAGATAGTCAAAGTGCACGCTAGTTAACCTATATAATCCAAGTGCCTACTAGGTAAACTACATAGTCCAAGTGCCCACTAGGTAACCTAGACAGTGCAATTGCCCGCTAGTTAACCTAGACAGTCCAAGTAAAAGCTAGGGAACCTACATAGTCAAAGTGCTCGCTAAGCAACCTACACAGTCCAAGTGCCCATTAGTTAACCTAGATAGTCGAAGTGCCTGCTAGGTAACCTAGATAGAACAAGTGCCCGCTAGGTAACCTACATAGTCCAAGTAAGCGCTAAGTAACCTAGATAGTCCAATTGCCCGTTAGCTAACCTAGATAGTCGAAGTGTCCGCTAGTTAACCTACATAGTCCAAGTGCCCGTTCGTAAACCTAGATAGTCAAAGTGCCCGCTAGGTAACCTAGATAGTCCAAGTGCCCGCTAGGTTACCTGCATAGTCCAAGTGCCCGTTCGTTAACCTAGATAGTCCAAGTGCCCGCTAGGGAACCTATATAGTCCAAGTGCTATCTAGGTAACCTAGATAGTCCAAGGACCCGCTAGTTGACCTACATAGTCCAAGGGCTCGCTTGTTAACTTTGATAGTCCAAGTGCCCGCCTGTTAACCTAGATCGTCCAAGTGCCCGCTAGTTAACCTAGATCATCCAAGTGCCGGCTAGTTAATCTACATAGTCCAAGGGCCCACTTGTTAACCTAGATCGTCCAAGTGCCCTCTAGTTAACTTACATAGTCCAAGGGCCTGCTAGTTAACCTACATAGACCAAGTGCTCGCTAGTTAACCTACATAGTCCAAGTGCCCGCTAGGTAACCTAGACAGTCCAAGTGACCACTAGGTTACCTAGATAGTCAAAGTGTTCACTAGGTAACCTAGACAGTGCAATTGCCCGCTAGTTAACCTAGACAGTCCAAGTAAAAGCTAGGGAACCTACATAGTCCAAGTGCTCGCTAAGCAACCTACACAGTCCAAGTGCCCGTTAGTTAACCTAGATAGTCAAAGTGCCTGCTAGGTAACCTAGATAGTCTAAGTGCCCGCTAGGTAACCTACATAGTCAAAGTGCGCGCTAGGTAACCTAGATAGTCCAATTGCCCGTTAGCTAACCTAGATAGTCGAAGTGTCCGCTAGTTAACCTACATAGTCCAAGTGCCCGTTCGTTAACCTAGATAGTCCAAGTGCCCGCTAGGTAACCTAGACAGTCCAAGTGCCCGCTAGGTTACCTACATAGTCCAAGTGCACTTTCGTTAACATAGATAGTCCAAGTGCCCGCTGGTAACCTACATAGTCCAAGAACCTGCTAGGTATCCTTGAGAGTCCAAGTGCCTTCTAGTTAACCTACATAGTCCAAGTGCCCGCTAGGTAACCTACATAGTCCAAGTGCCCGCTAGGTAACCTAAATTATCCAAATGCCCGCTAGGGAAACTACATAGTCCAAGTGCTCGCTAGTTAACCTAGATAGTCCAAGTGCCCGCTAGTAAACCTAGATAGTCCAAGGGCCCGCTAGTTAACCTAGATCGTCCAAGTGTCCGCTAGGTAACCTTCATAGTCCAAGTGCCTTGTAGGTAACCTAGATAGTCCAAGTGCCTGTTAGCTAACCTACATAGTCCAAGTGCCCGTTCGTTAACCTAGATAGTCCAAGTGCCCGCTATGTAACTTAGACAGTCCAAGTGCCCGCTAGGTTACCTACATAGTCCAAGTGTCCGTTCGTTAACCTAGATAGTCCAATTGCCCGTTTGGTAACCTACATAATCCAAGTGCCCGCTTCGTAACCTGGATAATCTAAGTGCCCGCTAGATAACCAACATAGTCAAAGTGCGCGATAGGTAACCTACATAGTCCAAGTGCCTTCTAGGGAGCGTACATAGTCCACGTGACCGCTAGGGAACCTACATAGTCCAAGTGCCTGTTAGGGAACCTACATAGTCCAAGTGCTCGCTAGGTAACCTACATACTCCAAATGCCCGCAAGGAAACCTACATAGTCTAAGTGCCCGCTAGGGAACCTACATAATCCAAGTGCCCGTTAGGTAACCTAGATAGTCGAAGTGCCCGTTAGCTAACCTAGATAGTCCAAGTGCCCGCTAGTTAACCTACATAGTCCAAGTGCCCGCCAGGTAACCTAGATAGTCCAAGTGCCCTTTCGCTAGCCTAGACAGTCCAAGTGCCCGCTAGGGAAACCACATAGTCCAGTGCCCGCTAGGGAATTTACATAGTCCAAGTGCCTGCTAGTTAACCTAGATAGTCCAAGTGCCCGTCTGTTAACCTAGACAGTCCAAGTGCCCGCTAGGGAAACCACATAGTCCAGTGCCCACTAGGGAACTTACATAGTCCAAGTGCCCGCTAGTTGACCTAGATAGTCCAAGTGCCCGTTCGTTAACCTAGACTGTCCAAGTGCCCGCTAGGGAACCCACATAGTCCAAGTGCCCGCTAGGTAACTTACATAGTCCAAGTGCCCGTTAGTAACCTATATAGTCCTAGTACCCGCTAGGTAACGTAGATAGTCCAAGTGCCCGCTAGGGTATGTACATAGACCAAGTGCCTGCTAGGTAACCTACATAGTCCAAGTGCCCGTTAGGGAGCCTAGATAGTCCAAGTGCCCGCTAGGGAACCTGCATCGTGCAAGTGCTGCTAGGTAACCTAGATAATCCAAGTGCCCGCTAGTTAACCTAGATAGTCCAAGTGCCCGCAAGTTAACCTAGAACCTCCAAGTGTCCGCTAGTTAACCTACATAGTCCAAGGGCCCGCTAGTTAACCTACATAGTCCAAGAACCTGCTCGTTAACCTAGATAGTCCAAGTTCCCGCTATGTTACCTACATAGTCCTAGTGCCCGCTAGGTAACCTAGATAGTCCAAGTTCCTGTTAGCTAACCTAGATAGTCCAAGTGCCCGCTAGGTAACCTAGATAGTCAAAGTGCCCGTTAGCTAACCTAGATAGTCCAAGTGCCCGCTAGGTAACCTAGATAGTCAAAGTGCCTGTTTGGTAACCTAGATAGTCCAAGTGCCCGCTAGGTAACCTACATTGTCCAAGTGCCCGTTACCTAACCTAGATAGTCCAAGTGCCCGCTAGGGAACCCACATAGACCAAGTGCCCGCTAGGGAACTTACATAGTCCAAGGGCCGCTAGGGAACCTACATCGTCCAAGTGCCCATTCGTTAACCTAGAAGTCCAAGTGCCCGCTATGTAACCTAGACAGTCCAAGTGCCGCCTAGGTTACCTGCATAGTCCAAGTGCCCGTTCGTTAACCTAGATAGTCCAAGTGCCCGCTAGGGAACCTATATAGTCTAAGTGCTATCTAGGTAACCTAGATAGTCCAAGGACCCGCTAGTTGACCTACATAGTCCAAGGGCTCGCTTGTTAACTTTGATAGTCCAAGTGCCCGCCTGTTAACCTAGATCGTCCAAGTGCCCGCTAGTTAACCTAGATCATCCAAGTGCCGGCTAGTTAATCTACATAGTCCAAGGGCCCACTTGTTAACCTAGATCGTCCAAGTGCCCTCTAGTTAACTTACATAGTCCAAGGGCCTGCTAGTTAACCTACATAGACCAAGTGCTCGCTAGTTAACCTACATAGTCCAAGTGCCCGCTAGGTAACCTAGACAGTCCAAGTGACCACTAGGTTACCTAGATAGTCAAAGTGCCCACTAGGTAACCTAGACAATGCAATTGCCCGCTAGTTAACCTAGACAGTCCAAGTAAAAGCTAGGGAACCTACATAGTCAAAGTGCTCGCTAAGCAACCTACACAGTCCAAGTGCCCGTTAGTTAACCTAGATAGTCAAAGTGCCTGCTAGGTATCCTAGATAGTCCAAGTGCCCGCTAGGTAACCTACATAGTCAAAGTGCGCGCTAGGTAACCTAGATAGTCCAATTGCCCGTTAGCTAACCTAGATAGTCGAAGTGTCCGCTAGTTAACCTACATAGTCCAAGTGCCCGTTCGTTAACCTAGATAGTCCAAGTGCCCGCTAGGTAACCTAGACAGTCCAAGTGCCCGCTAGGTTACCTACATAGTCCAAGTGCACGTTCGTTAACATAGATAGTCCAAGTGCCCGCTGGTAACCTACATAGTCCAAGAACCTGCTAGGTATCCTTGAGAGTCCAAGTGCCTTCTAGTTAACCTACATAGTCCAAGTGCCCGCTAGGTAATCTAGATAGCCCAAGTGCCCGCTAGGTAACCTACGTAGTCCAAGTGCCCGCTAGGTAACCTGTATTATCCAAATGCCCGCTAGGGAAACTACATAGTCCAAGTGCCCGCTAGTTAACCTAGATAGTCCAAGTGCACGCCAGTAAACCTAGATAGTCCAAGGGCCCGCTAGTTAACCTAGATAGTCCAAGTGCCCGCTAGATAACCTAGATCGTCCAAGTGTCTGCTAGGTAACCTACATAGTCCAAGTGCCTTCTAGGTAACCTAGATAGTCCAAGTGCCTGTTAGCTAACCTACATAGTCCAAGTGCCCGTTCGTTAACCTAGATAGTCCATGTGCCCGCTATGTAACCTAGACAGTCCAAGTGCCCGCTAGGTTACCTACATAGTCCAAGTGTCCGTTCGTTAACCTAGATAGTCCAAGTGCCCGCTAGTAAACCTAGATAGTCCAAGGGCCCGCTAGTTAACCTAGATCGTCCAAGTGTCCGCTAGGTAACCTTCATAGTCCAAGTGCCTTGTAGGTAACCTAGATAGTCCAAGTGCCTGTTAGCTAACCTACATAGTCCAAGTGCCCGTTCGTTAACCTAGATAGTCCAAGTGCCCGCTATGTAACTTAGACAGTCCAAGTGCCCGCTAGGTTACCTACATAGTCCAAGTGTCCGTTCGTTAACCTAGATAGTCCAATTGCCCGTTTGGTAACCTACATAATCCAAGTGCCCGCTTCGTAACCTGGATAGTCTAAGTGCCCGCTAGATAACCAACATAGTCAAAGTGCGCGATAGGTAACCTACATAGTCCAAGTGCCTTCTAGGGAGCGTACATAGTCCACGTGACCGCTAGGGAACCTACATAGTCCAAGTGCCTGTTAGGGAACCTACATAGTCCAAGTGCTCGCTAGGTAACCTACATACTCCAAATGCCCGCAAGGAAAACTACATAGTCTAAGTGCCCGCTAGGGAACCTACATAATCCAAGTGCCCGTTAGGTAACCTAGATTGTCCAAGTGCCCGTTAGCTAACCTAGATAGTCCAAGTGCCCGCTAGTTAACCTACATAGTCCAAGTGCCCGCTAGGTAACCTAGATAGTCCAAGTGCCCGTCTGTTAACCTAGACAGTCCAAGTGCCCGCTATGGAAACCACATATTCCAGTGCCCGCTAGGGAATTTACATAGTCCAATTGCCTGCTAGTTAACCTAGATAGTCCAAGTGCCCGTCTGTTAACCTACATAGTCCAAGTGCCCGCTAGGGAAACCACATAGTCCAGTGCCCACTAGGGAACTTACATAGTCCTAGTTCCCGCTAGTTGACCTAGATAGTCCAAGTGCCCGTTCGTTAACCTAGACTGTCCAAGTGCCCGCTAGGGAACCCACATAGTCCAAGTGCCCGCTAGGGAACTTACATAGTCCAAGTGCCCGTTAGTAACCTATATAGTCCTAGTACCCGCTAGGTAACGTAGATAGTCCAAGTGCCCGCCAGGGTATGTACATAGACCAAGTGCCCGCTAGGTAACCTACATAGTCCAATTGCCCGTTAGAAAGCCTAGATAGTCCAAGTGCCCGCTAGGGAACCTGCATCGTGCAAGTGCTGCTAGGTAACCTAGATAATCCAAGTGCCCGCTAGTTAACCTAGATTGTCCAAGAGCCCGCAAGTTAACCTAGAACCTCCAAGTGTCCGCTAGTTAACCTACATAGTCCAAGGGCCCGCTAGTTAACCTACATAGTCCAAGAACCCGCTAGTTAACCTAGATAGTCTAAGGGGCCGCTATGTTACCTACATAGTCCTAGTGCCCGCTAGGTAACCTAGATAGTCCAAGTTCCTGTTAGCTAACCTAGATAGTCCAAGTGCCCGCTAGGTAACCTAGATACTCAAAGTGCCCGTTAGCTAACCTAGATAGTCCAAGTGCCCGCTATGTAACCTACATAGTCCAAGTTCCCGCTAGGTAACCTAGATAATCCAAGTGCCCGTTACCTAACCTAGATCGTCCAAGTGCCCGCTAGGCGACCTACATAGTCCAAGAGCCCGTTCGTTAACCTAGAAGTCCTATTGCCCGCTATGAAACCTAGACAGTCCAAGTGCCCGCTAGGTTACCTGCATAATCCAAGTGCCCGTTAGGTAACCTAGATAGTCCAAGTGCCCGCTAGTTAACCTACTTAGTCCAAGTGCCCGCTATGTAACCGAGATAGTCCAAGTGCCCGTTAGGTAACCTAGATAGTCCAAGTGCGCGTTACCTAACCTAGATAGTCCAAGTGCCCGCTAGGGAACCCACATTGACCAAGTGCCCGCTAGGGAACTTACATAGTCCAAGGGCCGCTAGGGAACCTACATAGTCCAAGTGCCCATTCGTTAACCTAGAAGTCCAAGTGCCTGCTATGTAACCTAGACAGTCCAAGTGCTGGCTAGGTTACCTGCATAGTCCAAGTGCCCGTTCGTTAACCTAGATAATCCAAGTGCCCGCTAGGGAACCTATATAGTCCAAGTGCTATCTAGGTAACCTAGATAGTCCAAGGGCCCACTAGTTGACATACATAGTCCAAGGGCTCGCTTGTTAACTTTGATAGTCCAAGTGCCCGCCTGTTAACCTAGATCGTCCAAGTGCCCGCTAGTTAACCTAGATCATCCAAGTGCCGGCTAGTTAATCTACATAGTCCAAGGGCCCACTTGTTAACTTAGATCGTCCAAGTGCCCTCTAGTTAACTTACATAGTCCAAGGGCCTGCTAGTTAACCTACATAGACCAAGTGCTCGCTAGTTAACCTACATAGTCCAAGTGCCCGCTAGGTAACCTAGACAGTCCAAGTGACCACTAGGTTACCTATATAGTCCAAGTGCCCGCTAGGGAACCTACATAGTCCATGTGCCCGCTAGGGAACCTACATAGTCCAAGTGCCCGCTAGGTAACCTACATAGTCAAAGTGCGCGCTAGGTAACCCAGATAGTCCAATTGCCCATTAGCTAACCTAGATAGTCGAAGTGTCCGCTAGTTAACCTACATAGTCCAAGTGCCCGTTCGTTAACATAGATAGTCCAAGTGCCCGCTAGGTAACCTAGACAGTCCAAGTGCCCGCTAGGTAACCTAAATTATCCAAATGCCCGCTAGGGAAACTACATAGTCCAAGTGCCCGCTAGTTAACCTAGATCGTCCAAGTGTCCGCTAGGTAACCTACATAATCCAAGTGCCTTCTAGGTAACCTAGATAGTCCAAGTGCCTGTTAGCTAACCTACATAGTCCAAGTGCCCGTTCGTTAACCTAGATAGTCCAAGTGCCCGCTATGTAACTTAGACAGTCCAAGTGCCCGCTAAGTTACCTACATAGTCCAAGTGTCCGTTCGTAAACCTAGATAGTCCAAGTGCCCGTTTGGTAACCTACATAATCCAAGTGCCCGCTTCGAAACCTGGATAGTCAAAGTGCCCGCTAGATAACCAACATAGTCAAAGTGCGCGATAGGTAACCTACATAGTCCAAGTGCCTTCTAGGGAGCTTACATAGTCCACGTGACCGCTAGGGAACCTACATAGTCCAAGTGCCTGTTAGGGAACCTACATAGTCCAAGTGCTCGCTAGGTAACCTACATAGTCCAAATGCCCGCAAGGAAACCTACATAGTCTAAGTGCCCGCTAGGGAACGTACATAATCCAAGTGCCCGTTAGGTAACCTAGATAGTCCAAGTGCCCGTTAGCTAACCTAGATAGTCCAAGTGCCCGCTAGTTAACCTACATAGTCCAAGTGCCTGCTAGGTAACCTAGATAGTTCAAGTGCCCTTTCGTTAGCCTAGACAGTCCAAGTGCCCGCTAGGGAAACCACATAGTCCAGTGCCCACTAGGGAATTTACATAGTCCAAGTGCCTGCTAGTTAACCTAGATAGTCCAAGTGCTCGTCTGTTAACCTAGACAGTCCAAGTGCCCCCTATGGAAACCACATATTCCAGTGCCCGCTAGGGAATTTACATAGTCCAATTGCCTGCTAGTTAACCTAGATATTCCAAGTGCCCGTCTGTTAACCTAGACAGTCCAAGTGCCCGCTAGGGAAACCACATAGTCCAGTGCCCACTAGGGAACTTACATAGTCCAAGTGCCCGCTATTTGACCTAGATAGTCCAAGTGCCCGTTCCTTAACCTAGACTGTCCAAGTGCCCGCTAGGGAACCCACATAGTCCAAGTGCCCGCTAGGGAACTTACATAGACCAAGTGCCCGTTAGTAACCTATATAGTCCTAGTACCCGCTAGGTAACGTAGATAGTCCAAGTGCCCGCTAGGGTATGTACATAGACAAAGTGCCCGCTAGGTAACCTACATAGTCCAAGTGCCCGGTAGGGAGCCTAGATAGTCCAAGTGCCCGCTAGGGAACCTGCATCGTGCAAGTGCTGCCAGGTAACCTAGATAATCCAAGTGCCCGCTAGTTAACCTAGATAGTCCAAGTGCCCGCAAGTAAACCTAGAACCTCCAAGTGTCCACTAGTTAACCTACATAGTCCAAGGGCCCGCTAGTTAACCTACATAGTCCAAGAACCCGCTAGTTAACCTAGATAGTCCAAGTTCCCGCTATGTTACCTACATAATCCTAGTGCCCGCTAGGTAACTTAGATAGTCCAAGTTCCTGTTAGCTAACCTAGATAGTCCAAGTGCCCGCTAGGTAACCTA